>NW_027526203.1:314856507-315203007 GCF_048455015.1 Haemaphysalis longicornis
TCAGTATCATAACGTCAAACAAATGGCACTTGCAGCTTACATCGCCTATACAGACTTATCCAATGCCCGCCTTTTCTGCTTGACAGGCCAACTGCACTCAAGTTTTCGACAACGTAAAAATAATGTCCCCTAATAGTACACATAAAAAATTAGCAGTGGCTTAGCTCGGCTATGTCAGGATATACGTAGCGTGGGCTAAGGTTCAGCTGGTTATTCTTAGGTTTCCTGGTTGTCTAGGATTAGCTGATTATCATGCTTACTGCTGCTAAAACGATTTCCAATCCGATCCAGTCCAGTCCAATTCAATTCAGTCCAGACCGGTCCAGTCCAGTCACTGCTCTTCGCGCATGCGCAGCACGGCTCTCCAGGAGTCACGCGAAACGGCTATCAAGCGGCTCCGGCGCACCGTCAGACTTGGCTACTGCGCAACGGAGGCGCACAGCTGGGCAGGCGCCGGCGCCAGTGCGTCTGCCGCGGCTATGACGCCACTCCTCTGGAATGCGCAGACCGGGGAATGTGCAGACCCAATTCTCTACACACCCGTACTCCGATTGGATTGAATTTCTAGTCCAATACGAATACAATTCAATTCAATCCAATCAAATCCAATCCAGTGCTCCTCGTGCTTGTGCAGCACGGCCCTTCAAGGTCCACGCGAAACTGCTCAACCTCGGCCAGGGTAGCTTACGCTACAAAAGAGTGCGAAATTCAGAAACATACTACGTTTCAAGCATGAACGCGAGCATGAACATGAACATGAACCGAAACTGAATAGAAAAGGCGGCCATTACTGGCGGCTGAACATGACGTACGTGATGGAACGGTAGCGGCCGCGCTAGAATCGGCGGCCGCTCAGAGCCGCCTTCAAATGCACGTGGTAGCGTCGCGTTCACTGACATTTGCCCATGATAATGGAGTTAGGTGCAATTTCGACGTCGTGTTGCTATCATTTGAAATGAAGCAGACCGTCCGACAGTTATTTTTTCATCAGAATAACTGCAATTGTAGTAATCCTTGGCATTGCGAGTAAAAAAGTGGGCCCTGATTTACAAAGCTAGTTGCTCGTACAATATCGAAAAGCAGCTTTGGTTAGCCAGCGCCTCGGCTGTCACATCGCTCTCTTCAAAGAGAATAAACCGCAGGCAGGCGGTCATCAATCACTATTTTATTACACATTACGTGCAAATAGCTTCGTGAATATCAGCCCAGTATTTTTCGCCTTGCTGCACATTAAGAATCGAATTATAAAAGGGATCTAAAACTATAAGTCAGCTTCCATAGCTAAATGGTGCATTAAAATACGAATAAAATTACCAATCTACCCCTGTTCTCTACTTTCACGAGAGACATGTGCTGTTGAAAACATTTTACTTTTATGTATACGAAATCTAGCGCTGTACAAAAGTAAATAATTCACTTGGGAATTGAAAAAAAATCAAGTTTATTGTTTATGTGTGAAGCAGTTTTGTTAGCTTTCGCACTTCGCGAAGACGGCGGCCGATATTTGTGCGGATATATTTGTTACCACGAGCAAGGCAAATGATTTTGGTTCACTTAGCGAGTGAGACAAAAGTCGCACAAATGTTTACGCCCGCGTCTACAGCAACTCTGGTTAGGTCGCAAAACTTTGAACAGGTCTAAGGGATGGAGGTGGCGTTGGCCCAGCCCAAATATTGCAAATATTGGACGCGGAAGTGCAAGTGGTCAAGAATTTATAAAAGATCCTTTGCTTCTGTGATATATGCAATAGGAATGACACATGTAAGGCAAGTGTGCGTGTCGCGCTATTTTTTTAATAGAGATATTATTCATAAGTAAAAAGAGTTTTGCTAGCTCCAGAACGTTCGCAAGCGCGCGTATATTTTGTAGGCTTCTAATCTCTTTTATTGCACTGAAAAAAAAGGCGGATATTGCTACCTATGCGGTTAGTTTGAAACTTGTGATGGCGATGGCGGTACAGCGCGGTGGTGTAGCAGAGATTCCCTGGGCGAACGTGTCCCTGCGCCCGGCGGAGCGTCGTGCAAGTCGGCGGAGAAGCGCGAGCTCCACGGGACAGGATCACTTCGCAACCTGGACGACCGCGCCATAACCCAGTTGACGGCTTACTACAACGATGCGTGGCGCAAGGGCACTCTACCACAGGAATGGAAGCACGCGGACATCATCCTGATACCCAAACCGGGCAAACCTCTTTCATTTGGCAACCTCCGCCCCATCTCACTTACTTCGTGTCTGGGCAAGCTTCTCGAACATATAATTCTTGCTAAGCTGCAACCACATCTCGAAGCCACCCACTTTTTCCCCGACACAATGTTCGGTTTTCGTTCCCACCTGGCCACACAGGATGTGCTCCTCCAACTCAAGCACGACATCCTGGATCATCCCAACAGAGCCCAAACACGCGCCGTTCTGACACTCGACCTAAAAGGTGCGTTTGATAACGTCGCACACGACCTCATTCTTGACAATCTGGCATCATTAAATTGTGGAGAACGCACATACAATTACGTCAGAGCCTTTCTGGCTGATAGGACAGCCACCATAGGGTTAGGTGAGCACCGCTCACCACCCTTTCAACTGACTGGAAGAGGAACGCCCCAGGGCTCAGTTCTATCCCCGATACTCTTCAATGTGGCCATGGCTAAGATGCCTCCTCTACTCAACGCAATTCTGGAGCTTCGCCACGCGCTGTACGCGGACGATGTGACCATGTGGGCAACACGCGGATCGGACGGCCATATACAGGACGCCCTGCAAGAGGCAGCAGATGTAGTTCTGAACTATGCCTCTCTGGGGGGCCTGTCTTGCGCAGCGGAGAAGTCTGGCCTTCTTGTGTTGCCTCCCCGCATGCGACCAGTAACCAAGCCAGAAATATCCGTTTACCTTACCAGTAATTTGATTCCGTGCATCACCCGAGTCCGAGTCCTATAGACTCCATCTACAGTCTAACGGCCGCGCCACGCACACAGTTCACCTCCTCAAAACCCAAATCACGCAAATCACGCACATGATCCGTCGCATCTCCAACAGACGCGCCGGCCTCAAGGAAGCAGACACCCTCCGCATAGTTCATTCCTTACTCATCAGCCGCCTTGCCTACCACGTCCCCTTTCACAATTTGCTGCGCTCCGAACTCCAGCGCCTCAACACTGCCTTACGGACGGGAATAAAAGCAGCCCTGGGACTTCCCCCTTACACTTCTACACAACGTCTCCTTCAATTGGGTGTCCACAACACGATAGAGAAAATTATTGAGGCACAACGAGCTGGTCAGCTTATCCGCCTTAGCACCACCCGCACCGGTCGTCACGTGCTCGCCATCCTGGGATACCCCGAGCTGTCGTCACCTCTCCCACCAAACCCTGTGGCTCTCGCCCCTGTCCTTCGTGCACGTTTACAAGTTGCCCCGCTCCCCAAGAACATGCACGCGGAAACCAACCAGGGCCGACGCCGCGCCCGAGTCGAAGCGCTAGCCCGCCGGTACGGTCAGGACCCACATGTGATTTACACCGACGCAGCCAGTTATCCAGCCAACCCCAACGCTAAAGTGGCAGTGGCCTCTGCAGTTGCTGGCAATGCGCAAACAACTTGCTCTGTACGCACCGACTCCATCAGGGTGGCCGAAGAGACAGCCATAGCATTGGCTGTGTCCCACATCACCACCGCTCGACCCGCGGAAGCTGACGACGACGATACCTGGGCAATTATAACAGACTCGCAAGCCGCCTGCCGGGCATATTCTTCTGGAATCCTCTCCATCCAAGCAAACAACATTCTTCGACAATACGATCCATCCAAGCTTCCCTTCATTCGTATCGTCTGGACCCCTGGCCATGCCTCCCTTTCTGGAAATGAGCACGCACACGCGCTCGCCCGAGAAATGACCCACCGGGCGTCAGAGGAAGCGGACAGACAGATCCGGGGTGGCTCCAAGACATCAGCTTCCATCATCCCATCCCACGAACCTCTCAACAATACACTCACACTCGCCTACTACCGCACACAAAGAAAAACACTACCTCCACCCCACCACTCCCTATCCCGCGCCGACGCCACGTCATGGCGGCAGCTCCAGACACACACGTTCCCATACACCACAAACACTTCTTCTACCCCACCCAATACGCTGGCAACTGCCCGGCTTGCCAGAGCCCCACTCCCACCCTCTACCACTCTGTATGGGAGTGTCCGCGTCCACCAGACGGGCTCACCCCTATACGCATCCCCACCCTCTCCTCTTGGGAGGCTGCTCTGTCCAGCATTGCCCCGCAAGACCAACAACGGCTGATCAGGCGGGCCCGCCGGATAGCGTCCGCCATTGGAGTCCTGGACTGAGGACCCCACTCATAGAGGCTGCTCTTCGGCTAACAAATGATCAATAAATGTTTTCCCCACCACCACCCCAACCTACGTCACAGTCCGCTTGGAACTTGTTTCGGCGACTCTCCGCCAGGTGCAGACGTCGTCTGCACGGAGCTACTTTGAACGACGGTACCTAGTGTGCTGTGCTTACGAAGCTTAGGATTTTGCCAAGGTGATTTTAAGAGACTAGACTGCTTATTTGGATCAAATATGAACAAAGAAAAACTTGAGTGCAGTATGACGATACGCGTCGTAATGTTAAACGATTTTCTTTTAAATCTAAAAGCCTTCGAGTCACCTATATGCTGCTTTTCTGTGTCTGTTTTTTTTTCGTTCTCACAGCCGGCGTGTTGTGCAAAAAGCAGATGTTAAAACATGTGCTACGTGGAGAAACTAAACTAAAAAAAAGGGGGGGGGGGGGGTTGTGGCGGGGAAAGATACGAGATAGCGCTGGCCTACCCGCGCCGCGCCCGAGAGATCGGCCCGGAAAGCGAAGGGGGTGTTAGGGCCCGACATGGGAAGCCCCGGTTCGTGCGTGTATCACGTTCTATGGGCTTGGAGCTGGTGGCGTCTTCGTCCGGGAGATTGAGACGTTGAGCGTTTCTCGTTCAGTCTTCTATTTCTCAACGCACTCGCCATTGCTCACCGTTCTGAAAAATCAGCTACTGCGCCTAGCACAATAACACTCTCACAACAATGCTACAACCAAGTTCATTTCAACCCTGGTATGTCACGATAAAAGCTTTGCGTTTCGTCGATTTCTGTCTATGCGTGAAGCCCGCCAATTTTTTTCATCCTTCATTCTTTATTTGATAAAATTAGGAAATGTAATTTTCTTTGTTTAAACGTTTTTTTCCTGTTTCTGTATTTCATTTGCTGTTTGCATAGTTATTTTCCTTCCATTTTCTTGTTTAACCTCGGTATTGTGTACTTTGCTGAGCCCCATGTTTTCCCAGTTCAGCTGAGTGAGTATAGAAAAAAAAATTTCGTGGCAGCGCCACCTGCTACGCCGTCATCTGCCGATAACGGGGCTGATGAGTTCGTGGCAGCTCACGTATTTAGGAAAGTCTGCCGGAAGTTTTTGTCGGTACAATGTGCACGAAGCGCAGCGCTCTTTTCTCTTGTCATTATGTTTTCCTGGAAGCCCGGGATGTCGCGGTCGGCTATGCTCGGATGGGGCCAAAATGGACACCGAATGCTTCAGAAGAGATACTCGGTGCGTTGGATATGTACGTTGTCACCTGTTTTTCCTTGTTTTTAATGGGGTCCAAACGGCCGAAGTCTTGCCTTCGGCGTGGTCGAGAGGTTCGGATAATTAGAGGGAGAGCGCTCTCCGAGGGAATGACGCTCGTTATAGTTCCTCGGCAGGGAGACGGGAAAGCGTTAGGAGTTCATTTTGTTTCGGCTTGCTCTGTTGCTGGTTATTGAGTGAGCGTTCGGGCACGGCGGCGAACTGTCGAGAGAGGGCTTAGGTCCCGTGCCGATTTATGCCCACACCCTTCACTAATCTAATTGGTGTGGACTCTGAGAAGCCACAAATGCTTCATTTTTATGTTCCTTGTCACTCTTGGTTGTTCTGCCCCCTTTAGAGGTGCAGTTTTGCGAATAAAACCAATGTAAAACCAATGTGCTTGGATGTTACGGAGGAGAGGAAGGGTGAGTCCCGCTTGCTGCAGGCCACGGTGTTCTTCCACCGTGCTGCAGGCTCTGCTAGAACTCTTGTCTCCTTGCTATCTATGCACTTCACTTCTTAATAGCTGTCAATAAATAGTAAATCTTGAAGGAGACCGTCGTCCGTCACGTGACATCAACGATCAACGAGCCATCGAATTCGGATGTCAAGCGATTCCCCCCCCCCCCCCCACCTTCCCGGGGGGGGGGGGGGGGACGTCCCGGGGGAAATTATCCCAGGGGAAAAAGGTTGTTTAGCTATTATAACTGCGGCACTTGCACTTTCGCTGTTTATGACTTGTAGCTGCAAGCGTTAGCTCGCTGCATATGCAGTAAAATGGAAAAATATTGTGGGGACAACTACTTCATTGGCAACCAAAACCTGTACATGAAATGCCAACATACAACAATCCCTACATTTTCTAGGCACGACGAAACAGTGACTTTGCGCATTATTAAGAAGTAGCAAACGCATGGCTGTGCCTTCAGAAGGATACTATTTCTAAAGAACTGATTACTGACTGTACCTGCAATGCGACATATTGCGACGCTTCGGTGTCCATAATTTTACAACTCGAAGTTTTCGTTCACGAATTCGAAGAATTTATTTTCCCCACCACAAATGCGCCTGATTGAGCAAGACCTTCGCGCTTCCAAAGAGCTCGCGTTGGCCTTAGAAAATAGTTCAAATCCGTGATCTGACCCGTCCTTGCCTTTGCTTTACAAGGTGAAGGAAAGCTGTCGATTTATATCGACCGACAAATCCGCTCTAAAATTGGCGCGCCTACATCTACCGGCTGTGCAGGTGATAAGTGAACGAAAAGACGAAAGGAACGACGGGGCATGTCCCCCCCCCCCCCTTCCCCTTCATAGAAACCTTCTGTTCTGCGACGCATACGAAAACGACCATAGCGAGCGTTTGTTATGGCTTTACCAAGACCGCCCTTCTCTAATCAGCGTGTGGACGGAATAGACAAGTTGCACTGCCGCCGCGACCATCCCCGTTTTAGTTACGTGCAGTGCAGCGGCGGAATCAGCAGCAGTAACCAGCAAACCACGCGGAATTGCCCGGGGTTGCCCCAGGATGGGACAAGCTATTCTTTCCTGCACGTAGTACAAGCAGTAACTTTGATTCAAGCGGCATAAAACCGCGCTTGCTGTTTCCTTTTTCTCCCGGACCACATGGCATTCTTCACAGAAAGGCTGTCTCCCAACCACATTCACTTTGTTCCGGTAACCAGAGATGTACGGTGAATGTCACATACAGCGCACCACAAAGAAACGAAGTAGAAAGTATATCCGAGCCACCGCCGAAGTAGCATCGGCCACAAAAGTTCATGACACGCAGAGAGCAGGCCCGAGAATACCAAAGCATACTTATAAACCGGGGAGCATTTACCAGGTAAAGGACAGCGCGCACCATGCTTTTGACGTCGTTTTACCTTATTTTCAACGCGTACGCACCTCTGAAAAAAGAAATAATAAAGATCTAACGCCCCTTTCTGGAAGAAAAATGGTTTAAACGCGAAGCTTTCTCCGATACAAATGCAAAGTCCACAATCCAATCGGCTAAAATCTAAATCTGCGACAGCGCTGAGCTAATCGAACGTGATGTTATGATTTTCTATCGATTAGTTTTGATTGGGTTATCTGAATGTGTTGATTCAGTTAGCTCAGTGTTGTCGCTGAATTGAACTTTGCCTGATTGCATTGTGGACTTCGCATTTGCATCGGAGAAAGCTTCGCGTTCCACCACCACCACCACCATCATCATCATGGTCGTCGTCGCCGTCATGCTCCTTTGTGGGATCCCATTGTATAAAGTTGGCCTAACTGCAGTGCGCTCTTTTCAAACACCGCAGAAAGAGTCGCGTTTTATCATCATCATAATCACCACGAGGTACACTTTGTGGAAAGCCATTGTGTAAAGTAGGCTTTCCTGCCATGCATTTTTTTGTTCAGACACCTCCACAAGAAAGACATGTAAATATTGGCTTAAAAAAAAATCCTCGCGGGCCATTACGTCTGCATACGTCTGCTTACGTGCTTGAACATGAAAAAATTATGAATTCCCCTGGCGATATTTATCAAAGACTTCTCTGCTTCTGCATCGTGTATGCGTGTTTTCTTTCTTTGGATCCCCTCGCTGCATTCTTTTCCCCCTGCGCTTCAGTCTTGCAGGCTGACTTGCGCGGTCGACCGCGCTTAGCCCGCACAGAAACTAACGGTACATGCGACGAAGACCCACTTTTCATCCAGAGACACGGCGCGAATCCCTTCGGCAGGCAGACTGGAGACACTTCACGCCTCTGTTTCCCCAGAATCGGCATTGTCCGTGGTTGCAGAACCCCTGCTCTCCTTACGTGCCGTCACATGCACTTACTCCCCATTGGCTACGCCGTCACGTGCCCAACGACACACGTACTAGGCAAGCCTTTAGTCAAGGGGTCCTGAAATACCTTCCGCCGATGCATGGATGTACATGTAACCAAATAAAGCAATGTATTAGCAATCTCCTTTCGCAAGAATTTGGTTAAAGCGATGAGTATTAGCTGAGAAATCGCAAACCAAAAACCGCGCATTATCGTCGCGCCGCTCCCTCCCATGATGCTGCGCTCCTCGGCGGTGACGTACTTCCGCTATTACGCTCCTCCGACTGCCGCCATGGACTGCCGTCTGCTATGTGCAAGCTTTGTTGACACCATGAATCCCGCACTCCGCTCAAGGCTGGAAAAGCGAACGAAAAATCTGGCCGCATGCGTGCGGCGGCCTGGCCTTTCCCTTTCGCGGTGTACGTTGCTGCAGTTGCTATCGGCGGCAGGGGACTTTTTATCGGCGGCGAACTCACAGCCGCACGGGGAGGATCATGCGCTCGTTCCCTTTGATGCACCGACACTGTTTATCCAAAACGCCCCGTATCAGATGTGGCCCCGCTGGTGCCGGGTCTTATTTTGCGGCGGTGGTAATTCGTGCCGGCGGCATGTGAAAAAGACATTTTAAACCGATACAGAACCCGTGCACAAAACGCTTCAATCATGTGACCAGTTCAGCTTGGGGCGACGCGTGGTGGAGAGCGGAAACGTTGGGAAAACATGCTCCGCCGCGGCTCTGAGCTTTCTAGCGCTGAAGCAAGCGCCATTTCATTGACAATCTCAAACATGGGTTGCTTTGGCAACAAGGCACAAACCGCTCTAGAAGTCAATTACGGTTGCGTGATCCCGGTTCAGCTCGGGGTCCCACCTCGCGACATGTGGGCACTGCAGGCGTACCACTCACTGCCATTGGGAAGTGCGAGATGCGTTTGACATTACAGGAGGCGATGGTGTGTGTGTTGTGGACGCCTTTGTTCCGCGATGCAATGCGACGTTGTGCTTCTGCGGGTGGATAGTGCTTCCCATGGTGTGGATTATCTTTCTCGAGCGACGTACGACTCAACCTCGCATGGTGTATGTGCAGTGTGCGTGGCTAAAAGCCATCTCTGCTTGTGCACCAGAGTTAATTGACGTTCTGCTCGTCCCCGCAAACCGCGCGCGAGGTGAGTGCCGAATTTACGATGGGCAGGAAGGGGCAACCCATCGTCTGTCAATCGCGGTTCAGACTTGCAATGCATGTTGTGACGTTGTGTTCGTTCGAAACGCATCTCTGGATTGTTTGAAGTTGAATAAAATGTATGCGTCAAACCCGGGTATTCGGCTCAGGGCGTTCTCTGCGATTGCACGAAATAAGTGCCACGGGGCTTCAACGCTTTTTTTATGGAACGTACTCAGGTAAGATAATATCCATGTCGTGTTATGGCCGTGTTGCATTCAATACAAACGGTTAAGCGTTTGATTACACTTGTTTATTTTATCGTAAAATGTCCAAGCACTTCGGCACTCCGCTGGCAGATCAGCCGGCGAGCCGACGCTGAGCAGACGACTCATCTCTTTGCCGGAAGTGCGTGAAAAATCCGCCCGATAGCAGGATGTCTAGCTCATGACGAACATCTGGGAATCAATGACGTAGACATGTGAGGATGGCGGCGTCCAAAAACACGAAGGGAAGGGTGAGAAAAAAGTGACAAACTTTGCAACAAAATAGTGAGCTTTCCGCTGCGCGTAAAAGAGTAATACTTGGCATAGATGACATTTACGACCCAATCTAACGATTCCGCTAGTTCATTTAGTGTGCGCAAAACGCCTTTCAGGGCCCCTTTGAATCAGCCAGAAACGTGGAGCCACCGTGGCCTCGGGGCAGCGTGCTCGCCTCGCATCCCGGAAACCCGAGTGTGGCTCCCACCCAGGCCGAAATGTGCCCGAGCTTCTTTCTCAAAACAATTAACTTGCTTTGTTTAGGAAAACCTCCCTGCGAAATCTGACGTGTTTGTATATTGTGTGCCGTCGGCCATTTTGCGCACCATCCGCTAAGGGTGGTCAACAACGACGCCGGATTTTGCGACTCGTCAGGCGTATAATGCTTTCGCATTAAGGACATTATGTGCTATTGCCGAAATAGTCAGCCCAGAAACGTTCGCACGCACAGGTCGTATACGTCGGTTATAATATAAGGCAGTCTAGATGTGGGCATTTTCGCCATTGCTGCGCTAGAATGCGCACAAGCGCAGAGCTGCTCGAAAAATGCAAAGTGGGAAGCCGAGGTCGATAAGATTATATAGAGATTATGTAACTGTTGGGGAATGGCAGCTATTATGAAATGCGAATATAATTGTGCAAGCGTGTGCCTTGAGGCCAGCGCTTCTTGTACACAGTGCGTGACTGAAGTATGAATTGGTTTGCCGTGCAAGATTAGACATGCTGGCGAATGTATTTGAAAAGGGGAAGGGTAGGAGGCCTCATTCTCTGCTGGCAAGTAGTCTACCGGACAGATGCCAACTGCAGGAGGAATGACGTACAAAAGCATGAGCGGTAAATGAATGTCGAAACGACAGCATACATTTATACTGCCAAATCAAATCTACAAAAAAAAATACAGAAAGAAGAAAACGACAAAAAGTGACTTGCATCCTAAAACTGTGTACGCCGTAAATTCTTGTCTGTTGATTTACTAGGAAAATGGGTTCGCAGAATAAGTTTATTTTTATATTTCCCCGACCTAAAACAATGAAGGAATACAGGATGCGCGATATTTCGCTAGCGCGAATTAGTGACTGTAGCATAATGCGTACAATTTCAAGAAACATCATAGCTGTAAAATATAACGACTTATTATGTACATAAGTAATTATCATTCGGCTCTTGCATTTTGGCTAGAAATACCGGTATTAGCGCAATCGATTTTGACAGGAATGGCAGGAAGCACTGTTGGCGATTAATAATAGTATTTCTGCCTTTATGCAGAAATGCGCTTTGGTTGGTTAGGTTTTAATTCCCACAAGATCTTACTGCACTGACAACACCGATGCGTTCGCAAGACAACTTAGTATTTTTTTTTGGTGGGGGGGTTGCCAGTTAAACGAGCCATGCAGAAAAAAAAACACAAGTTTGGTTTATTCTAAAGATTGACCAATTAGAATCATACTGACACCACTTTTAACGTACTGCAAAGGAGAGAGAAAGCTGTACAGCTTTCCTTTGTAGCCGTAAAGCTGCATTCAGGTGGAGGTCAAATTTTCCTTTGCAGAAACTTACCCGACCTTGGGTATTTCCCATAAATCTGGTTGATAAACACTTTTAACGTAAACTTCGCTCAAATAAGCTACATAATTAGGAAAAAGGGAACGGCCATGAGATCCCCTATAGCTCATTTCCCACAGTAGAATTAGAACCTATCATGTCATAAGCCCTGCTGTGCGATTGGCTGAGGCCTGCAAAAAGCAAACGCAAATTAGGCAGGTCTTGTAAGCTTGCCCTTAGGGCACATTCTTTTTATAGCAGTAAGTATTTTGGGATGAACAATTACAGTTACGAACGAACACGTAAAGAGCGAAACAGTTAGTGTGGCACTTTGTCGGCTGACACCGCTAACACAGCCGTCGGACGCGCTGAACTTGTCTGAAACAACACTGACAACTGACACAAGCGGCACGGTCACTTACGCGACCATGTTTGTGGAGTGACAGTTTAAGTTTTAGGAAACGATTAGTATGAACCGTAATAAAAATACAGCAGGTGTAGAAGTACGGCCAGACTCAAAGCGCGAACACTGGCACTCCAGCACTATTGCAGCGCCATCCATGAAAGTGGGCGATAAACAAGATAATCAAACGGGCGCCTGTGATATGGGAGCAGCCCTGGTCAGCAGGCTATATTTAGTTTTAAGGCTTTGCTCTATATACGTCATTGTCGGCGTCACGAAAACGCATGATTTAGCGGGAGAATTGAAATTTCCCCTTCAAATATTTACTTTCTCAGTGAACACAGCATCGTTTGCTACCGAACAAGCGCTTAGGGCCCTATAAAACACTAAATCTTTCGAATAAAGCAAACTTGTATTTTGTCTGCATGGCCCCTTTAAGAAGCGACTATTATTGAGCGATAAACACAAAAACACGTGTAGGAAATGCTGGGTGTAGAAATGTTTGGTCTAATCTTTTCGAAGGGGAAAATAAAAATAAATGTTGCCATGCTTATGCTTGGAAACAAAGAGGAGAAAATTGGTATACTGCTGTGAAGGCTCGTCAAGCGACACACTATCACAACGAAAATATAACCGCATCGTGGTTGGAGGCTCGAGAAACACTAATATGCACTGGATCTTAAAACAGGGGAGCTTGCACTCACGCGCACGACTTCAGTGGCGAAGCTGCTGTAGGCGGTCATTGACGGACACAAAGTTGAGTTGTGGTGTCGTGGTGTACGTCGACGGCATGGCATTTCAATCGCCTTATCTTGATCAAGGCCAGAGTGAGGTCGTCGTTTTTATCGACGTTTTCGTACGCCACTCCACAAGCGCGACTTGTCGTCTCTAGCGGGTGCTTTGCACGCCGAGCCTGGGCCGTGCGAACTATCCGCGGCCGGGCCATGTGGAGTCAATGATCAGCTAAAGCAGCTTCGACATTCAAGTCGCGGCTCTTCTGCATGCGCACGACGACAGGAGAACGAACAAACGAGGGGCGCACGCTATGACGTGTCTTTCTCGTTCCGAGCAAGTGTTGCCGCGATACGGCGAATGCTGGAGTTTTTTTTTTTTTTTTTTGTGGCCAATGTTGCCAATCTCCTTAAGTGGGCATGCTTAGCTGGACGAACGTGCACTCGTGGCATCCGTGCGCGAGCGCTCGGCATTTTCTGTGTATTTTCAACTGCGGACACCATACACGAACAGTTTCGTGTATGGTTCAAAAGTTTCGCTGGTTCAACAGTTTCGCTCAACAGTTTCCCTGTGAATAGAGAAAGAATCGTTTGAACGTTGACAGTGTCTCAATACTCTCAATGTAAGATATTACGTGGAAAATCCTCATCGAAGCATTTTTTTCCGCGAGATTTGACACCAGAGTGACTGCTCTATTAGTTCTATATTCGCCTTTAAAACCACATCTGCACCAACTGGCAATCGATTTATGAGACTTGTTCGCAGCTGAAACACGCGTCTTCTCGAAAGAAACAGTTTGGGGACGAGATTTTGTGGTCGGACATTACGTAAGTGCTTACATCCGATGCAGCCGCCAGCGCAGGCCCCTCCCTATGCAACACTACCTAGCTTTTTCCCTCTCGAGGTGATGGCAATGCCTTATTGCTCTAACCGGATGGACTGCGCAAATCTCGGAGTGGCTGGACCCTCACAGCGGATAAGCCTCGTGGCACGCCATTGACCCCATGTTATGATTTCCGCTTTCCGTGTGGTCACAACAAACTGACTGCAGTGCTGCGCCGTCTCCGCTTCAACGTAGCGTATACACGAAGCTTCAAGTTTAACTAACTTTCGATGTGTACTCATCGGCGTCGTCGTTATCATGTTTTTTTTTTCGTTTCTCATTCTTCCCACACTCTGCTTTCTTTATTTTTTCCCCCGCTTTCCTATTTGACGTTTTCTCTTCGAATCTGCTTTCCACAATTTTCTTGCATCTCATTTAGATACTGTTACGCGGCGGCGGAACCCGAACCATGGAAGATGCGAGGGATGTAGTTACAATAATTACAAAGCGGCCATGACAGAGCCCGCCTGCAGGCTACGCCAACACAGATATTCTTTGTAGGAGGGTGGGCCACAGCACTGCGCTGCACTTATCTCTGTCGTCGGCAAGTGACAATATTTTGTTTTCGCTTGCCCTCTCACTGCGGTCCACACAATCACTATAACGTTCACCCCACGTCACTATGCCATCCCCATCTGGCGTAGCAAACCCTGCCGCTAGCAGGGCTCTCTCTCTCTCTCTCTCTCTCTCTATATATATATATATATATATATATATATATATATATATATATATATATATATATATATACTTGAGAAAATGGTAGACGCACGATTAAAAACAAAAACAGTGGTTTACTGACGTTTCGACTGCGGGACCAGTCTTCATCTTGAGTAACATACAACGTTGGAGCACGCACGCTTATATAGGTGCAGAGGGTGTGCTACAGTGTACCCTTTTTTTAACAACATTGGCTGGTTTGGGGCGAGGGAACAGGGAAGGGAGGGCATTATACATGAGGCACTATACATGATGACCAACTCTTTTCTAAAAAGCCCAGCAATATTCAACAGCATCCAATTAAAAAAAAAAACAGGGTAGGGAGCTGTTCAAATACACTTTTCATACGAATTACACGAATAAATGGATGGTGCAGGGAACGTCTCGACACTCGAAATGCAAAGTACACGAACAACAAATAAATACAGAACAGAAGCCGCCGGTGACGCATCCATTGCTGAAAACACCAATTACCGGCGGCTTGGGGAATGTCAGGGCACTTTACAAGTTCACAGAAGTCACAGAAGAGCGCACGTGCCAGCAACGCAACCAATTATTTAGCCAGGTAGGAAGTAACTAGGTGTGTCCTGCGTGGAAGCAACTATTGAATCGGTAGCCAGTAAGGGTCAACAAGTTTCTGTGTATACAATAAACGCATGTCACAGCATGATGGAGGCATGCAAAGAAGTGAGTAATGATTGACAGTCCAAGAAGCGGAGGGGTGGGGGAACCACGCAACATCGAAGAAGATGGTGAGTGACCTCGCGGACAGCGCGTTCGCGATAACAAATTTAACCCCCCAAAGGGGGCTGCCAACCGCTAAATAATTGGTTGCGGCTAAATAATTGGTTAAATAATTGGTTGCGTTGCTGGCACGTGCGCTCTTCTGTGACTTCTGTGAACTTGTAAAGTGCCCTGACATTCCCCAAGCCGCCGGTAATTGGTGTTTTCAGGAATGGATGCGTCACCGGCGGCTTCTGTTCTGTATTTATTTGTTGTTCGTGTACTTTGCATTTCGAGTGTCGAGACGTTCCCTGCACCATCCATTTATTCGTGTAATTCGTATGAAAAGTGTATTTGAACAGCTCCCTACCCTGTTTTTTTTAATTGGATGCTGTTGGATATTGCTGGGCTTTTTAGAAAAGAGTTGGTCATCATGTATAGTGCCACATGTATAATGCCCTCCCTTCCCTGTTCCCTCGCCCCAAACCCGCCAATGTTGTTAAAAAGAGGGTACACTGCAGCACACCCTCTGCACCTATATAAGCGTGCGTGCTCCAACGTTGTATGTTACTCAAGATGAAGACTGGTCCCGCAGTCGAAACGCCAGTAAACCACTGTTTTTGGTTTTAATAGTGCGTCTACCATTTTCTCAAGTATTTTTTCTGGCTCCTCGAGAAGTTTTCCTTTACTGCATATATATATATATATATATATATATATATATCAGGGTGTCGAACCGGAACCGAACCGAACCGAAAACCGGAACCGAACCGGTATTTTTGCCGGAACTGAACCCGAACCCGTACCATTATTTTTTGAGCCGGCTGAACCCGAACCGGAACTGAACCGAAAAAAGAAATAACGGTTTCCGGTTCTCAACAAAACGGTTCGACCATCCCGTTATTGATAACGGGCGGTGTCATTAGGGGCTTCTTTCTTTCATGCGCCATCAACTTCGCAATTTCTCGCTCACTCCTACCCTTTCAATGAATCAAAACGCTCCGAACGCGCTCATCACGGTCACAACATGGTGACAATTTGATTATTTGATTGGTTGTGAGGTTTGTTAATGCACCGATGCAGCGCAGGCGATGAGGCGCGCCGCAGGTGGGGGGCTCAGGATTAATTTTGACCACCAGGGGATCTTTAGCGCGCGCCGAAATCTCAAACACACGGGCGTTTTCGCTTTTCGCCTCAATCAGAAAAGCGGCCGCCACGGCCGGAAATCGAACCCGCGTCCTTCGGCTCAGTAGCTCAACGCCATAGACACAACATGGTGAAACGACTGCACACCAGTATAGCAATTAAGACCCCTAATTGCAATGGTATGTTGCTGAAGGTTGATCAAGCAGGGTGCAAGGCTGGGAAGAAGAAACGTCAAACTCTTGGTAGCCTGCGCGATATTTAAAGCACCGAATTAGCCCTTCCCGCGGTCGCCGGTGCGCCTGTCACCACGCCCCCACAAGGGGCCTTTAAAGGCTCAATAAAACGTTTGTCGCTATTTCTCTCTCCCTCATTGGGACGGTGCAAGTGCAATCAGTCCACGAGACCAGCCAAGGTTCAAACCCTACATTTGCCTATGCTTATTTGCAGGAGCTAAAGAGTGTTGAAATTTTGGCTTTTATGTACATGCATAATCACAAGAAATAAAACAGTGCCACAAACGAGACGCAGGAAGAAAGGGACGCACATATGTTTGTTATTGGTTCGATACATCGTCTTTATACAGGTGAGGTGAACCTCACGAAACGAGAAAGAGGGAGAAATAGGGCGAAGGGGCCGGAGGTATGAGGCGCGCCGGAGGGGTGGGCTCCGCATGAATTTCGACCACCAGGGGGATCTTTAGCGTCCGCCGAAATCTCGAACACGCGGGCGTTTTCGCGTTTCGCCTCCATCAGAAAAGCGGCCGCCGCGGCCGGGAATCCAAGCTTAGCGGTACCACGTCTTAGCCACTGAGCCACCGCGGCGGGTAAGGTAAGCGAAGATACGTGTCTATTCGAAATTCTAGAGATTGTGTTCTTTCGAATTGACAGGTGTTCCCAGCGTTCGGCACTGTACGTTTGGTTTCGCTGATTTCCACTAGCGTGTTTGCTAGTCTCTTGTACAGGTAAAGCTGCTCTTCACAGGCGAATAAAACGCCATGTTGTGTGCGCGGGCGTGTGTTTGCGCGCTTTACGTGGAAGTTTTCTTTGTTGATTGTTTTGCCATGGGGATGTAGGCAGCATTCGCTCTTGATTGTCGCAGTAAGCCCGATAACGAAGGGGCCGCAGCCCATTATCGGCGATATTTTTCGCCGCGTCTTCGTACATGCTTGGCCAAGGATCCTAAACGGACCATGAAAACGAAGCCCTACCTTGCCTTATTTGAAAGAGCTGCCTTTGGTGACCCGTTAAGGACGCTGTTTTCATAAGAAGAGGTGAGAAACACTGAAAAAACTTTCAAATTTTCTGCCACCCAGCATCAGCAGCTGACGTAACAAGGAAGTAATTCAAGCAAAATGGACAACGTATTAAGTCATTATTATCATCCAAGCAGTACAATAAAACGAAGCAAGGGGCACCAATAAATAACACACTCATGTCTCTTGGCGGTGGCTTTGTGTAGTCGCTAGGACGACAGTAAGGGTGGTGACAAAGAGGCTGGTACATTTTCTGTTATACCTGGCCTAGATTTTCAAATTTGACAGTAGTATTGCAGCTCATTTTAAAAAACCACTAGTTCGAGTGAAGAAAAAAATACTTCAGTTTTATGGTGGATTTAAAGTATACAAAACTGATTTTTCGCTCCTTGCTAATAATTCAGTTCTGAACCGGTTCGCGAACCGGTTCAACGCCCCGAACCGGTTCGCGAACCGGTTCGCGGATCGAATTAGTCGAACCGGAACTGAACCGGAACAAAATAAATTTACCTGAACCCGAACCGTAACCGAACCCGTATTTTTTTCGGTTCGACACACTGATATATATATATATATATATATATATATATGTATATATATATGTATATATATATATATATATATATATATATATATATATATATATATATATATATATATATATATATATATATATATATATATATATAAGGTAAAATAAAATAAAAGTTTACTGACGTTTCAGGAAGAGGACTTCCTTAATTCAGAGTTCCTTTCTTCTTCAGGTATTCTGAAGAAAGGAAGTCCTCTTCCTGACACGTCAGTAAACTTTATTTTTATTTTCTAATGTTTTTCTCGTGTGTCTCTGTCCCTACTTACCTTTTTTCGCGCTCTGTGTGAGTTTTGGTAACCAGACTATATATATATATATATATATATATATATATATATATATATATATAAAGCGAATCCGAATGGGACATGAGTGGCTAGTTGAATTAAAACAGAAAT
Organism: Haemaphysalis longicornis; assembly: GCF_048455015.1. Taxonomy (NCBI): domain Eukaryota; kingdom Metazoa; phylum Arthropoda; class Arachnida; order Ixodida; family Ixodidae; genus Haemaphysalis; species Haemaphysalis longicornis. Next base: position 314,875,002 of record NW_027526203.1, read on the forward strand.
ACAGATTGCAGCTAAGAATGCCAAGTAAAGCAAAGGGAAGAATGCGGTAGGTCATTTATTATTGTTGAAACAGATGCAGATTTTTGAAAGACAGAAGACGTATTCTGGAGGTCGTGGGTTCGGATCCCACCCGGCGGGTATTTTTTCTTCACTTTCTTTCTGCCTTTCAAAAACTTGCATATGTTTCAACGATACTAAATGACCTGCCGCATTCTCCCCTTTGCTTTCCTTGGCATTCTTGGCTGCCAACCCTTATTTCTGTGTTAATTCAACGAGCCCCTCATGTCCCATTCTGATTCGCTACATGCATAGCGAGGGTTTCTGTTCTGGCAGTCTTGGTGCCATAGGTAGCTTAAGAGGGTTAAACGCTGGTCGACCACTCTCGACATGTCGTAGACGCTTGACTCATGGCCCGGGGGTTAAAAAGAAGGTCCCCTTCACCTGGAGTAGTCCAAGTGGCGCTGGCCACCACACCCCAGTGCAGGAAACAAATACTCCAACATAAATACCCGAGAAAGCGGAGTGAAGAAAAGAAGCCCCGCCGGTAGCGTAGTGGTCATCGCCCCAGACGCGTATTCTGGAGCGGTTCGGATCCCACCCGGTGGGCATTTTTTCTCCACTTTGTATTCCAAAAATCTGCATCTGTTTAAGCGATAATAAATGACCTACCGCATTCTACCCTTTGCTTTCCTTGGCATTCTTGTCTTCCAACCCTTATGTATATATATATATATATATATATATATATATATATATATATATATATATATAACACAGAAATAAGGGTTGGCAGTCGAGAAAACCTCGGAAAGCAAAGGGGAGGATGTGGTAGATCATTGAAACAGATTAAGAATTTTGAAAGAAAGAAAGAAAGTGAAGAAAAAATGCCCGCCAGGTGGGATCCGAACCCACGACCTCCAGAATACCGGTCTGGTGCGATAACCACTACGCTACCGGCGGGGCGATTTTCCCATTCACTTTCTGGGGTATTTATGTTAGGTATGTTTGTTTCCTGTGCTTGGGGGTGGTAGCCAGCGCCATTCGGACTAATCGGGGTGAAGGGGACCTTCTTTTGAACCCCCGGGTCGTGACTCGAGTGTCTACGACATGTCCAGAGTGGTCGACCAGCTTTGAACCCTCTTAAGCTCCCTTTGGCAACAAGACTGCCAGAACAGAGGCCCTCGCTATGCATGTAGCGAATCAGAATAGGAAATGAGGGGCTCGTTGAAAATAACACAGAAATAAGGGTTGGCAGTCGAGAAAACCTCGGAAAGCAAAGGGGAGGATGTGGTAGATCATTGAAACAGATTAAGAATTTTGAAAGAAAGAAAGAAAGTGAAGAAAAAATGCCCGCCAGGTGGGATCCGAACCCATATATATTTAAAACCGACGGCGATGGTCGAGTGGTAAAACACTCGCCTCGTAAGCGGGAGGTACCAAGTTCGAATCCTGGGCCGCCGGATACCCACCGGTTTCTTTAAAGGGTACAAGCGTCCCCGTACCGCAGCTTGTCTCGACGGTAGAACGAACGCTTGGAGCTTGACCACAAGCAGCCGTGGGAGGCGATCTGGGAGGTCCCTCGAACCCCCTCGCGCGGGGTCAGGAACCGCTGGGCACCCACCAGTCAAAAGGGTACAAGCGCCCCCTGTATTGGCAGGGGATATAGGGCTTTGGACCCGCTCTCCCACTGCGGCATACGTGGGAGGCTGCTGCTCCGCGACTTCAGCCGCTGGCCACCCACCAGTTTGAAAGTGGGAACAGGCGCCTACCTTGCGGGGTTCCTGGAAACCGTAATACCACGCCGGACCGTATCGCTGGGTTACAAGAAAGTGGTAGGTACTTCGGTACCGCTGGGCACCAACCAGTATAAAAATTGGTACAAGCACTACCTGAACAGGGGATCCAGTGCTTGGGAAGGGGTCGTAACTTTTAACCGCAGAGATGGCTCAGAGGTACAGCGCTCGCCTCGTATGCGGGAGGTACTGGGTTCGAATCCTGGTACCGCCGGGCACCCACCGGTTTCTTTAACGGGTGCATGCGTCCCTGGTCGAGTGCGGACCCTTGAAAAGGGATTCCACGCCTGGAAAGCTGCCTTTACCCTATCGAGGGGCCCCTGACCCTTGTCCATCTGGCGGGGCCCCCGGCCATCATGCCGCGTTGCGCCATTGCCGGGGGTGAGACTCTGGCGGCATGTCCTGCCACAGGCAGTTGCGAGTTGAGCGTCCATCGTGGCTGTGGAATGCACCATGTGAATTCGTGTTCCTTGGTGGCGTCGGGCACCTACCGGTAAAATAGGTACAGGCGACTGCCCGGCCTGGCGCTCGGCCCTTGTGTGGGACTACAACGCTTGGGAAGTTCACCCGGCTTGCACGGGAAATCGCCCCTATGGAAAGGGGCGGCTGCAAAAACGCAGGAACTTTTTTTTCTTCATTTCTTTATCAAAATTCAAAATTCTTCATCTGTTTCTATGGCCTACCGCATTCCCCCCTTTGCTTTCCGAGGTTTTCTTGACAGCCAACCCTTATTCTATACCGCATTACCCCCTTTGGTTTCCGAGGTTTTCTTGACTGCCAATCCTTATTATATATATAGAATAAGGGTTGGCCGTCAAGAAAACCTCGGAAAGCAAAGGGGGGAATGCGGTAGGCCATAGAAACAGGTGAAGAATCTTTTGATTAAGAAAGAAAGTGGTGAAAAAATGCCCTTCAGGTGGGATCCGAACCCACGACCTCCAGAATACCAGTCTGGTACGATGACCAATACGCTACCGGCGGGGCTGTTTCCCCACCACTTTCTCGGGTATTATTTTAACGTATTTTTGTTTCCTGCACTTGGGGGTGGTGCTGAAGGTCGCCACTCTCTCTCTCTCTCTCTCTATGTATATATATATATATATATATATGACAGGCTGTAAACGCTCGAGTCACGCCCCGGGGGTTGAAAAGAAGGTCCCCTTCTCCCCGTGTAGTCAGAGTGGCGCTGGCTACCACCCTCAAGCGTCAGATACACTTCTAGTAAATATAAATAGTCCAGAAAGTGAAGGAGAACACAGTCGCCCAGATAGCCGAATTGGTAAGGCATTCGACATGTAATTGAAAGGCGTGGGTTCGGTCCCCACTCTGGGCGCGTGTTTTTCTTTCTTTCTTTCTTCTGTATATTAACAAAAATGTTTACTTCATTAACCGTAGTGAAAAAGAAAAGAGCCTAACCACACCCTTATGCCTCCTTTGGCGTTGTAGACTGCTGCCCTATCTTTCTGTATTTTCCTCAACGAGCCCCTCATTTCCTTACTATATTATTCTGCGAAAGCCTAGCGAGGGTCTCGGTTCTGGCAGCCTTGATGCCTAGGCAGCATAAGAGGGCTTCCCGCCAGTTACCCGCTCATGACAGGCTGTAGACGCTCGAGTCACGCCCCGGGGGTTGAAAAGAAGGTCCCCTTCTCCCCGTGTAGTCAGAGTGGCGCTGGCTGCCACCCTCAAGCGTCAGATACACTTCTAGTAAATATAAATAGTCCAGAAAGTGAAGGAGAACACAGTCGCCCAGATAGCCGAATTGGTAAGGCATTCGACATGTAATCGAAAGGCGTGGGTTCGGTCCCCACTCTGGGCGCGTGTTTTTCTTTCTTTCTTTCTTCTGTATATTAACAAAAATGTTTACTTCATTAACCGTAGTGAAAAAGAAAAGAGCCTAACCACACCCTTATGCCTCCTTTGGCGTTGTAGACTGCTGCCCTATCTTTCTGTATATATATATATATATATATATATATAGGGTTTAGAAATGAGGGGCTCGTTAGGAAATACAGAAAGAAATGCCGGCAGTCTACAACGCCAAAGAAGACATAGGGGAATGGTTGGACCATTTGTTACCGTTAGTGACGTTACGTTATTATCATTTTTTTATTAATTAGATGATAAAGTAAGAAAAAAACACGCGCCCAGAGTGGGGACCGAACCCACGCCTTTCGATTAGATCTCGAATGCCTTACCAACTCGGCTATCTGGGCGACTGTGTGCTCCTTCACTTTCTGGGGTACTCATGTTTACTACAACTGTATCTGACACTTGAGGGTGGTAATAAATTAATAAAATTAATTAATAAAATAATCTAATCTAACCAATTAAATTTAATCTAATAAAATTAAATAATCTAATTAATAAAAATAATAATAACGTAACGTCACTAACGGTAACAAATTGTCCAACCATTCCCCTATGTCTTCTTTGGCGTTGTAGACTGCCGGCATTTCTTTCTGTATATATATATATATATATATATATATATATATATATATATATATATATATTGCGTTCTTTTGCCGTGCTACGTAACTGAATATAAACAAAGAAAATGCACTATAAAGGGACCGCGCTGCTAGGCAACGAACGGGCATGCGCGGTGCCACGGGAAAGCGAAGAGTGCCGCAATACAGCGCCACGTTCTACTTAGCCACGTCATCAAGCACGCTGCTCGTTGGCCTCACCCAACTCTGCAACAGCGAGCCGAGCCGCTCTGCCCCACAGTAAAATTATCGCCAATATCGCCCAGACGATTCAGTCCTAAAGTTAACATGCGTACGTAGAAGCCCTAAAAAAGCCCGCACCAATTTAATTGCAAAACACGGAAACATTATTACTCTCCGCGCAAAACTCAGCGGCGGTCAATTGAACGTTGATGCTCTTGTACTCAAAAACTCGTAATAAACATGTTCAGGTGTGTGTCCTGTGATATACTTTCAGTTGTTGGATTTCATCTAGCCCTGATTTTGCTCGCATTGGCTCGATAAGATACAAGTGTTTTCGGTCATTAAAGATAGATAGATAGATAGATAGATAGATAGATAGATAGATAGATAGATAGATAGATAGATAGATAGATAGATAGATAGAGAGAGAGAGAGAGAGAGAGAGAGAGAGAGAGAGAGAGAGAAACGTTTATTGCGAGCGAAAGTATGGCGTTGCAGGAGTGGTTACCTCTTCACGAGAATCAATGAGTTGCCTTAGCACCGGCTGTTCTCTCGGTGAGCAGGAGCTGGTCCGAGAGGCAGGGGATGGACAGCAGTGTCTCCGACAGCTCTTGAGGATTTGGGGTGCGGGGAAGCGGTGGTAGGTACTTGTTTTTTCTACACTCTAGGATAATATGTCTGAGTGTACTTGGTTGTTGGCAGTGTTTACATTCTGCTGGATATTGGGTGGGGGATATCCGGTGTTTTGGCTAAATTGGAAGGGAACGACAATTAACGAGGTATCACAGATAAAAATGTTTTTCGTAAAAAATGCGAAGGCCTCCAATAATATTTTTAGGACTGTGGCCTTGCGCTGCATTTGGTCTCATTCTGTTTGTGCTTGATTGACGCTCATTTTAAAGCGAATACATGAAGTCGAAATAGGGATGGGGTCCAATGCAGCGCGAATTAGGAGACCTATGGCCCGCATCAGTGGCAGTGGTTACTTCAAGTTATACATATGAATGTTAGTAACTAGTGTCACTAAACAGTCTCAAATAGGCAACAGGAGTGATCAGTGAACGACACGCGTGCAGTAACTGCAATCATCGGTGAAAGTGCAGTCTCCAGTGGCGCGCGCTCTGATGGTGCGTTTAGATCCCAGACAATCGCATGTAGTTTGTAGGACGTGCTTTTATAGCGCCATGTTATCAGCTGCCGGGTCCTTTGGTACGTTGGCCGCAGCGCGCACACCTATTCTGTAGAATAATGCAGGAAGGCCGGGATCCCAGCTGCACCGGTTTGGAATCAGCGCAAGGTCGCCAGTTTCCAGCGTGAGCTCCGAAACAGGAGCGATATATGTGCATGTCGGAGGTGGCGGCAATCTGGAGGAGCAGCCTTCTCACTGCGCTTTGTGTGTCCTTGCAATTCTTGCGAGGCCCCCTGAGGGCTCGCGAGGGGTTCGCACTCGTGAAGGAGAGGGCAAAGGTCCGCGGAAGGGACAACGTATACTTTTCGCGCCATCTGCAGTAGGCTCTTGCTTGCTCCGTCTCGGGAGGTTAATTGCGCCAGCGCAAGGCAGGACTGAACGGAAACAAGAGGACACGTATCTTCCCGGGTCATTTTGTCTGTCAGCTCATCTCCCTCAATGTCACACAGTTTAAGAACCCAAGCGACCCTTATACGTCTACCATGGCCAATAAAGTTCATTGACAGTCACGTGGCACAGTGATAACGCGGTGTGCTGATGAGCACATCAAATGCTAGAAGATATGGTTATGTACTAATTGTGGTCAAATCCACCTTTCTGGGCAAGGCGCTTGTGGTCGGGTACCATGTGCGCAGCAGACCACAATCCAGATACCTTGCTCATGCACTACCTACGGAGCGGAAAGGATTCGGCGCGCATTACCCGTAACACTAACTTAAATGGATGGAACGCGCATCGACGTCCTAAATATGCCCCGTACGCTATTTTTGCATTGTTCTTGTGAAGGCGTTTGTCAGTAGGCAGTGTCATTTTTTATTTTATCTCTAACACGTTATGCTTTCATTATGTATTCCCAAGAATTTGTACTGTGTAATACTTGAAAACATTTTTATGTTCTACGAGAACCTTGTTGCAAAAGCATCGTGAGTCGGCCTAGTTGGAATCTATCCATGGCTTTACCGATGCGCAAACAAACGAGGACGAAGAAACCAACACGGACAAGCGCACAAGTGCGCTTGTCCGTGTTGGTTCCTTTTTCGTCCTCGTTTGTTTGCGCATCGGTAAAGCCATGCAAAAGCATACCTTTTCACGTTGCTAACTCATTGATGCTTGTTTCTGTTTTGTTTGTTTGGTGGTTTAATGTTTATTTTAATTCAGACGCATGAGCTTTCTTCAACGTTCAAGTATGACTTCTCTGTGTGCCATTTGTGTCGCGGCAGTTCGTGTATATATTCTTTTATTCCAGTAATAAGGCGTACGTTTCGTTTCCCGAGTGATATGCATTCCACTTGACGTGTTCTAATGTATACTCACAATGCATTACTGCGGTTTTATCATGTTCTATGTTTGGTAAAATTTCTACTGTGTACTTTCATACGAATTTTATAAGGTATGCTTTTTTACCTTCTTTCATTATTCTTTTTCTTTTCCTCGTTTTCATTTTTTTCCCTTGCGCGCTACCACTGCTGTGAACAGCCGGCTGCAGCTGTGCCAAGCTGAGAAACTGCAGATTTTTCTGTGACTACCTTTTTTTCTCTGTGCTTATGGCAAAAAATAAAATGGATTGATTGATTGATTGATTGATTGATTGATTGATTGATTGATTGATTGATTGATTGATTGATTGATTGATTGATTGATTGATAAAAAGAAGACGGCCTTATCCAGCGTAACTTTCTCGCCGCCTTGTCCGTCCCGTTGTGTTGAGCTTCGCGGTATATCTTTTTATTACGGGGGCCGCATTACCAGACGCACGTACGTTCGTATGCTTTCTATTTGTAATTTCAATGTATTCGTTTTTTTTGTATTTATCAGCATGTGGCCGCGCATGGGTGTCTCACAATGCTGTGTTAAACTGGAGAAAAAATGCACACCGGGTGGGATTTTGTCCACTTCCTCCACTTTATTTCTGTCTTTGAAAATCTGCATCTGTTTCAACGACGCCAAGAAACCTACCGGCAACGACGCCAAGAAACGCCAAGAAACCTACCGGGGTTTGCAAAGATATGATTATATGCTTCACATACAGAAGTGACGGGTGAACAAATTTGCTTGCGGGGCACTTATTGGCGAGATTTTTTTGGGGAACTCCGTTTGCCTGCCCCTCGAGTCGCCTGAAACACAAATCCAAACAGAAGCGGGAAAAAGTTGACCAGTTGTTATGCGTGACAGATATAGGAGTGACTCTGGTATACAAAGTTACAATGCGCTGTTTGGAGGAAGACCGGGAAGTTAGTGAGGAGTTTGCACCTGCGCGATGTGGCGACGCCATGCCAAAAATTTTCTCGCGGGGCAGCGAAAGTGGCGAGCGTCGGGTTACAAGGAGAACGCGAAGACGTGCCAGTACTTGTTAATGCTTCTTCACGTAGTTCGCGGCGGGCCGCAGGAATTGTTTTCCCGCAAGGTGACGCAAACATTTAAACGCTCAACGTAACCTCGATTTTGCGCTGTATACCTGCGGCGACTCATAAAGCGTGATGCAGTGAATCACAGTCGATTGGACACTTGTCATTCACATTCGGTTACTTGGAAGAAGTACCATTCCAATCCCAATTTCTATCTACATGGTGGAGGAGGCTGCCAGTAAAAGCAGCTCTTGTGGAGGCAGCTTGACGCGCCCAGTAATCAGCACCCCGCTGCCATAAAATTGATGTATTTCTTATTGTAGCCATGCAGCTCATCTCTTGCTAAAGATCGTATGGGAATTTTTAGTACCTGCCTTAATAGCCAGGGGATGGAGATAAGTGTCCAATAACAGCGTCTAGCCGTTTCGGCAAATGCATAGCCACAACTCCTGCAAGGCTGGCGTCCTTGCATAGACGGCACCCACGAAGAATTCGAGGGGTATATTCATGTCAGTCATCTGTGAATGGTGGTGCTTGCCTTCGAATCGATTAGAAAGTGAATAAGCATTTTTAACAAATAACTCAGAATTGAATCATTCGAATAGTTGCAAAAAAGTATCCAGCAGCAGCCTCAAACACAGCGACGAATACTCGATGAACTTTCACGAGTACAAAGCAGTTCTAAGACTCTGGTTGGAGCATCAAGAATTTCTTTGGATCCGATGCACCGATCAGTGACTCCCAGCGGGACTTTTCTGATGGATGCGAAAAGCAAAAACGCCTGCGTGCACCGGATTTCGGCGCACGTTAGAGATCCCCAGGTGGTCAAAATTAATCCTGAGCCCTCCACTACGGCACGCCTCACCGCCTGCGTTGCGTCGGCGCTTTAAATTCGACAATCAATCAATCAATCAATCAATCAATCAATCAATCAATCAATCAATCAATCAATCAATCAATCAATCAATCAATCAATCAATCAATCAATCACTCAATCAATCAATCAATCAATCAATTCTCAGCGGGACTTCTTTAGTATTAAATACAAATTGGATTCCAGTGCGCAACATAACCCGTGCTGTCATCAGGAGCTAGCGAAAGTGGCGATTGCATTGCGTACAGTCAAATACGAAGTGAGAGTGACGTTACCCAACTGCAAATTGACTTGTAACGTGTTCAGGATTGGTGCTGTATGTGAAAAATGAATTTAAATAATAGAAAGTGTATTCATTGAGCCTGTAAAAAAAGCTGCTAGATATAAATATCTAGGTGTAGTGTTTTCATCCGATTGCTCATGGAAGGCGCATGTAAACGACGTTGTGCGGAGAGCTGGAAGCAGTGGTGTTCCGAGCGTGGAATTTTCTTTTTTTTCGGGGAATTTTCGGCTGTAATTTTGGTCAAAAGGGAAAAAGGGAATCTTTAACAGATGTAGGGAATTTTAAGACTCGTAGAGTAAAAAGGAAAATTAATGCGAGTAAAGCGGACCTCGCGTCTCTTGTTACTCTGTTTTCTCTTTAACAGCTCTCTAAACACTTTGTCGGCATTATGTTTAAATATCCGCACTCGTATTCCCGCAAGCCACAAGCATCCAAGACCGTTTCCAATCCAGCTCATACAACAGGAGGGAGCATAGAGGGCGAATATTCCATGAGAACAAGCTAGCAAAGCATGAAGCGGCGGCGGCTGAAGGGCTGACGCCTGTTCGCAAATGTTCCTGCGCAGTATAGAAATAAGAATTTCGGGTGAGCATTAGTCGGGGTTCTGACAAAAATATATGGCTGCAGCAGTGCCGGTGCTGAGCTAAAATCACCTCAATTACCTAGCAATTTCTTGTTCTTATTCATACGGGCAGTTTTAAGTTAATGTCATCCAAAGTAAGCATACTGGTACTATTGTGAAATGTAGTGGAATATTACAGAGTGGCAGAGGTAGCGGAATTTAGTTCGGGCTTAAGCTCTGATTCTCTGAACGGCGTCTGCGTCCGGAAGGCTACGTAAAGTAGACGTAAGTGGTGCTGGCTAACGTCCAAAACCGATCAGGAAACCACGTATTGATCTATATGCTGCAAAAAGAGAACGCAGGGAAATCTGCAGGGAATTTTCGAGAAACCTTCGGGGAAAAAATGCTAAAGATAGTAAATTTTTCAATCTAGAAATGGGAATTTCTCTCCCAAGTACGGAACATCACTGGCTGGAAGGGCGGTAAATTTTACGCAACGCTATGTAAAAACTTCAGAGCAAACCTTAACGAAGGCGGCCTACTTGACATGTGTTCGACCTATACTAGAATATATGCCAGTGCGGTATGGGATCCCTCGCAAGTCACACTGATTGATGAACTAGAGAAACTTCAAAACGGGGAACTAGGTTCGTCTTGGGACGGTACAAGAGGGGGGATAACTGCAGTCAAATGAAAAACGAACTTGGGTCGAAACTGCTTTGTTCGCGCCGACGAAAAATGCGGTTAAAGTTCTTTTTTCAGATATGTCATGATAAAACAGGGATTAACAAAGTAAAATACTTCAAAGAACCTCATTACCGCTTATACAGAACTCACCATGTTTTCCAAAAAGGGAATTGCGTACCAGGACGGACCTATTCGCAAAATTACTTTTTGTGAGAACCATTAAAGAGTGGAACAAGTTGTCTTAAGTGCAAGTGAGCTGTAAAAATGAAGATTTGTTTATTTTAATGCTGTAACCCCCCTGAATGCGGGGTAATATCTGAATAAAGAATAAAGAGAGAGGTGACCGCCCACAAGTACACAGCACGAGTGCGCAGAAGCGCAACTCTCAGTTCAGAGCCCCACAAATAATTCAATTACCCAAGCATCCTCATTTTCTTCCTGTCGTAAGCTTACGCTGGTGTCACAAAAAACAGCCCCATGTCTCGCGCACGGAAACTAAAAGTGTAGCATTCGCACTACCTCTATCGACAGTGCCCGGTTTTCTTTTTCTTCGCAGGTGTGCGGTGCTGTCCCCGCGTAGCGAAGGTTTAAAACTAACTAACCCTCAGTGTCAGCTCGTATATTGGACTGTGTTAAACTCTGCTCGCTTAATAAATGCATCCTTCATATTGGTCACCAATTTCTTTCCCCCGGACCCGCCGCGGTGGCTCAGTGGCTTAGGCGTTGTGCCGCTGAGCACAAGGACGCTGGATCGAATCCCGGCCGCGGCGGCCGCTTTTCTGATGGAGGCGAAAAGCAAGAACGCCCGTGTGTACGAGATTTCGGCGCACGCTAAAGATGCCCAGGTGGTCAAAATGAATCCGGAGCCCTCCACTACGGCGCGCCTCATCGCCTGCGTTGCGTTGGCGCGTTAAACCCAACAATCAATGATTTCTTTGCGCTCTGCTCAACGAACGCACCACCCTTTTGAACCAGAAAAATGCAGTTTAAATGCGCATCTTCCCCGGTACTCGTGCCGCTTTATTGTCCCCGGGTTGATATCGCACCGTAAAAAGCGCTCGCGCAAACGCCCAGCCCGCTACGCCCCTTATCGCCTTCGAGGCATCCCTCTTTACTGAAGCCGAGCCTCACCTTGAACAGGGAGGGCGAGCTGGCAAAGGATAGGAGAACGGGTCGACCCAGCGAAATCCAGCCCCCGGAGAAAATAAAAAGGCGGTGCTTCAAATAGAACACTTCTGTTCCTGACTTGGTTGCTTGATGGGCTGGTACAGTTGCTCTGCCGTACGTATCCGAGATCAGGCTATGGCAGGCGCACTTGACTTTGTTTATATTACGTTTAGCGACCGAGCCCCAACGCGCGAGAGACACAAGGCGGGTATCACGACGAAAAAAAAAAGGCATACGGTTTGGATGCACCAGTGACGGAATAGCCAGCGAAAGCACATTTTCTTCGACTAAATTCGCCATTTTCTTGCACCAAGATAGGCACCAAGATAGGCAAGACCTTTGCTTGACCGTTAATTAAAGGTTGCTAATTGTTTGCTAACTCAAAGCTTTGAAATCGCGATGTTGTTAGTAGATTGTTATGTTGTTAGTAGATTGTTTTATTGCCCTCATTCGGCCAATTTTTATGCGTCAACAACACTTGGCTCATTTGACAAAAGTTTACCATCCCGTTCCCCAAGAAAGTTGAGAGAAGCGCGAGAGCTAAACAAGTGTCCAATAGATGGTGAAACCTTGAAAGGCCCCAATCACAAACGAAGAACGAACCCATGCTACGATTTTCCGCGCACTAAGTAAACGCATCTACGAACAACCTAATTGTATACTGATACGTGGTTTATGAGATAAAGGTACAGTGAAAGGTCGGTAATTCAAGCTTCAATAATTAGAATTTATGAATAATTCGATCTGTAAGATTTGCTCCGACCGAGCTCCCATAGAAGTCTATGTATAAAGAAGCCGGTTAATTCTAACGCGGGTGGGCTCCGCCACGTGTAATTAGAAGTGCGCGCCACCGCGCCGGTAGTTGGGGCCCAGCCCACGGCTATGGAAACGCACCCATACGCACCCTCCTTATACACGAGGCTACGTCGCCTCCGGAAAGGAGAGAAAAATGGAGAGAGACGTAAAATCGGGTAAAAGGAATCTAAAAACCCATGGCGAAGCTTTTCAGAAGCAGTTTCTTGCCGGAATACGTCGATGTGGACACTATAGTCTAGGGTGTGGAGCGTGCTGACAGGTCGCATCCTTTGGGAGGTAAGGGGCGTAGAGATTGTCGCTGCGAAAGACCACTAGGAGGGTGCGGACGAAGCGCCAGTGCACTGCGGACATCGCTCGGAAGTAATGACCTGATGAAATGCCACCCGTCTCTTTTTCAGTTTTGAAGTACAGGTGTTAATCGACCAAATTTAGGGGAAATCGCAATTTTGAAGTATGCGTGTAAAGGAAGGCTTCCACTGCATTCGCTCGTTAGAGAAAAAGAGTGCTGACTTTCGCCTTCAAGGATAAAAAACAGTTTCAGTTCCGAATTTTCTTTGAAAAATGTCAGCACATAATTGCTGACATGCTCTACTGCGCCCCAATCGCATTCTACGGCTTTTGTTCTTCACTTTCTTTAGTCCGAACTTTCATTAATTCGAATTGAGGTGGCGTCCCCTTGCACTTCCAATTGGCGAGCTTTTACTGTTGACTGTTGTACTCCTTCTTCATGATCGATGCGTGTATTGTCTTATCAAGAACCGTTTCTTTTTTTTTGCGATTTTCAAGTAACCGCCCAGTGGAAGCCCGGTTCCACGCACGTGTCCTGTATCCAGATATTTTATCAGCTTCGTTGCCAGACACGGCGGAGTGGGCTGCCAAATAATCCTTACGGGATGTCGAGGAGGATGCTGGAGAAGAATTGTTCTGGCAGGTCGTGATATGCAACCGTTGGAGAAAGTTCTACATGCTTGTTGGCTGTCTGGGATTATTATTTCTGCAGAAGTTTATGCAATCGCTAGGGATGTGGCCGCTTCCTCCGCCTGCAGAGAGCGGATGGTGGGAATTGATGCGCATGTAATGAGGTCTTCCGTAGTAGAAACCACAGCGGTCATGGCTCTTCGCCCGGGGTATGAAGCGGCGTCTGTATAGACTGTGGCAGAGTTTCGGCCGTTTTGATTAAGAATAGCTTTCGCTCTGGCTTCCCTACGAGCCTCATGATGTTTCACAATTCCCATTAGCAGATACCCGCATTGGCTAGACTGTACGCTGCTTTTCATTATATTGAAAGCAGCCGAGCCAATAAATTGGCTGTCCCCACTGATTTTTGGTCAGCACTCGAGTGCTGAGCATCGCTACCGAAATAATAGATGATCTGGGAAGTACATTTCCGGCACCTACAAACAATACAGAGGAATTACAGTGGCTTCCTGTACACTGCGCAGTCCACTGCAACGTCGCAGCTGTCAACGCGGCCACATCGGCCCACGGCCTCTGTTTTCAAGTGCTGCCAATTTTCGCCAGGAAGGGCGCGGAAACCCTGCATCTTCGATTGCTTGGAAAATACAACTGTGTATATGGGCTGACACATCCTGTTAGTTTGCCGAAGGAACACCAAGAAGCACTATTGCAGTAACCCTCTCGGGATAAATCATCACCGTGAACTTTACACGCCGGCGTAAGAGACACGCTTGTAAACCTTAGACAACTATGCTGGATCCTACATGGACGGCAGCTCGTGAAGAAGGTTATTGCAAAATGCACGGTTTGTCGACGAAACCATGCAAAACTTTTGAAGGAATTGGTTCCCCATTTGCCAAAGGGCAGGGTCACGGAAACCGACCCGTTCACAGTCGTCGGCACCGACTTCGTGGGACAGTTGTTTGTTTGCACGGCACCAAAGTCCACAAAGGTTTACCTGCGCTGTGATCAGAGCTATACATCTCTAACTCACAGACAATCAGGAAGATCCATCCTTCCTGAAAGCATTTCGAAGCTTCGTTTCGTGTAGAGGTTTTCCAGCAATGGTTTACACCGATAACGCCCCTACCTTGAAGCGCAACACGAAGGAATTCTGGCAGTTACGGCAAACAGTTCAGGTGTAAGAAGTAAAATACACCTTTGTCAACAACGGGAATCGTGTTGGGAGGATTTTAAGAGCGCCTAATCCATACGCCGAAGCTATCGCTGAAAATGCTATTTGGACTCTTGTACAGCGAGGAAGGAGCGCACGAAGATTGACGTTGTATTTGATGCATCGGCGCACGTACGTGGACGACAGCCTCTACAGTGGTCTTGCAACCTCAAAGCAGATTGCGTGTCAGCAGCACAAGTTTCGCACATACGTATTGCCCAAGTGGTAAAATAACAGAATGACGCTCAGAACACGACTGCTGGCTGTAATGAGATCTGCCAGAAACACGCAGAGAGCCTCGTCGTTGACAAAGATGGAAAAGTTTCGAGAGAAAGGCGGTTGTCGTGGTAATTCCTTTTTCCGCACAGCTTTGTTATCACCTTGAAAAGCTTCTGATTGAACGGTTCGGAGCCAGTCCCTTCTATGCTTTCTCAGTCGCTTTTGGGGTGAGAAGTTCGCTCGGCAAGCTTTTGGGCCGTAGTTTGTAGACAAAGCGCACAGCCCGTGTAGTTGCCCGGAGCAGACGAATGATAGAGTTGCAACGCATTATGCGATGGCCGGCTGACATGTCTGTTAAATAGACTGAGGGATTGCAGTGCATCGTTGTGAGGTGCTGCCCTTTCTTCTTTGGCAGTAAACTCCGTAGAGCACGGGGCACGGCGGCCACTCTGCGCTACTTTCCCTCACGCACAGAAGTCCATGCCACCCTAAATCCGATGAAATTAGCTAACCAGACGTGATTCATGTAGTGATTATATGGGCAGAGTTCTCCTTTCCCAGCCAGTGTCTCCACCAGTCCGGTTTCGTCATCGTGTGGATTTCGCTGATCCGGTTTCCTACAGATTATTTCCGCCCGTTGACATCTCCCTGTATTCAGGGTAGCGTCATTGAATGCGTCTAATTGGTGCATTTACGCATACCACCACATGCTGCCACGGGGCAGGCCTGTAGCTCCAGTATCGCCAGGCTTATCGAATTTATAGGAGCGATCCGAGAATTGCTGAGCAGTAGTGTTGAGAAGGGTTGTCAATGTTGATCAAAAGTGCACACATTACTTTGTCACGACTATAACGTATTTGGTGAAGGAACCGAACTGTACTTACATAATGTAACAAACGGAACATGTCTGCCAGCTGCCATCGTTCCTCATCACCCTCTTTCACCAGCATCTTCTCTGACTAATTTATCCTCGATGAAATAAAGTTGCGACTAGAGAATTCGCTTCGGGGACATCTGGAACTAAGGTAACCTTGCCGTATTTGTACGGCTAAAAAAGAGCATTTTACGGACAGATGCGACTCGTCTCTCGTCATTGGGGAAAAAGAAGCGACCTAATGGTGACAGTGGGCCTGCCCTACACGCTTCTGGTTATCGTCTGGCTCGTACACTCTTGACAAGACGACCGTGCCCTTCAAGGACAGTAGAGGCTTTATTGAGCCTCTAGGAGAGCACCGTCAACCGGAGTCTACGCCCGAACAAGACGATAAAGTGCACGAGCCGGCCGCTAGGCCGAGCGCCACTATTAGGTCACTTCTTTGTCCTTGAAAGTCGAAAGCCTGCCCCCTACAAAATCGGCAGGGCGGGAATTACGAATTAGCCGCTAACGGCGGGTCTAAGGGGTGCAGCATCTGAATAGACCACTGTAAATGCGACCCATCAGTGAGCATAACATAGCATGCAGGCTGAAATCTTGCCGTCGCGACCGACGTGAACTTCTGTGACGGGCGCCAGTCTTCAAGTTTGGCGAAGTTTGAGTGGATCCTCGAGTAGAACGATGTCTCCTGTCCTAACAGCGGCTGTTGACTTTGTGGGGCGAGGTGATAGCTCCAGCAGGTACTCAGTAGCCCACCTTCGCCAGAAGGCTTCTACGAGATCTTCATTTCCATTTTGCCGAGATGCGCATGCTGGAAACAACAGAGTTCTGATAAGGCAAGCCCGTTCGGCCCCAGATGAAGAATTCCACGCTCACGTGTTAGCCGACGCTTGTGGGTTTTGTCTCCAGTTTCTTGTAGTGGTACAGCCAAAATTTCGTCATATAGGAGTACATGTCCAGGGTCGCATGCCATCCAGCATGTTTAGCATTTACCATTCAATGTCAGCCCCCCCCCCCCCCCCCCCCCCCTCCGCATCCTAGTCTATCGGAATGCCACGCGGCTGGAAAGCCGAGGGAGGCAATGGGGCCTCGGGTGGGGACAACGTTGGGATTGGGGACTGTGCTACCATCAGCTGCGTGTTGTTTCTTTGTTCAGTCTTTATTGTGAGGCGACGATTATCGTCTTTCGAGTGTCACATTCAGACAAACACGCTGCCTACTGCACACCTCACTCACTGATTCCAACGATTACCGGGTACCCCCAAGTGTCCTAACTGCGGGGACTACCCTAGCATCTATCACACTCTCTGGACATGTATAAAGAACCCTAACCTTCCCCCCATTCCCAATCCTACCCCCAATTCATGGGAAAGGAGGCTGGCCGACTTTAATGCGGAAGTGCAGAGGACACTCATTGAACGCGCAGAGAAGGCCCTGTCGGCTATCCCGGGAGCTCCGGACTAGGGGATCCTTGTGAATAAAGTTATTTTATTCTTCTTTCGAGTATCACGCAGTGTTCCGGTCACGTCTGAAAGAGGTGTTTCGGAATTTTCCGCCGCTAGATTTCGGGATAGCCAGGGAGCAAGCCAAAAATATCTCCAGATGAGTGGGGATAAATACTGGCGTCTATCGGAGCTCGGTTTGAGATTTGAAAACCTACGCACTTCTACCTGGGAAAAAAGCTAAAAACAAAACGAGCAGAAGAAAATCCATACTTATTCTTTTTCGAAGAACGTGCACGAATGTATATAACATTTGGAAAAAAGAATAGAAAGAAAACAGTTCCTTGTAATGATGAAAATAGCCCACGTCTTACAGAGCGATCACGATTCCAGGTACTTTATTTCCCTCTCGAAGAAATTAAGAGACCGACCGATTTCCCACGGCGTGATTTACGGAGGCATTGTTTCCTACAAGTTTACGACAGGCTCATCTTTTTGTATTAGCGTGGACGCTGTCCGACGGCCTCGGTGGCTTACCACCATTTCCATTGCTCATGATTACTGTACCCAGCCCAGGCACACCTCATGACCGAAAAAAAAACCCCTCCAGACATGTGTAGTACGTGACATTAACTATAGCTGGGAATTACCTCCACTGTAAAAATGTCCGTGGACCTGCTTTGCCCCAATGCACCTGAATGACCAATCTTGGTGCCCGCGGGAGCAAATCTGGCAGATAAAGCGGGCCGACATACCGCTTGACTCGAAAATATGATATGCAGCGCTGCGACATCGCGCAATGCAAGTCGTACGTCGTGCTTGCTCTGCGCGATGTCGCAGCGCTGCAGACCACATTTTTCCAGTCAATCTTCCGCTGGGTGTCGTCACTTTTGGCAAAAGTTTTTACATAGTACCCTTGTTTATTTATCTGTAATTTTATTAGATATCTTCATGTAGTCTTTGAAATGTCATTGCTTTCCGGGCGAATGAAAAATGGGAAAGGTGGTTTCTCTTCCCAAATCACGTAACGCTCATGACCCTAGCAATTACAGGCCAATATATAAAATACTTGTACACCCTAAACGTCAATATTCGTCATGGGGTCCACACGACAACATTCATATTATACGCCTCGAATCAGTTTAAATCGCTCCGCGCGCTCCACTTTGTCGTATCACTCCCGTATGGCATGCAGAACTCACAGGAAGTTCACTTTAAATCTATCTATTCTCTCACTTCCCTGGAAAATCTCGCGCCTGTGTTTCTTCCACAAAATGCACCATACCATGTCTTCACTGAGCAACTCGCTTTTTTTGCGGCCATCCTACATTTCATCCTGCAGCGATAGTCACTTCAAAGTAGGAATTCTAAATAGCCGGGCAAATCATAATTTCAATTCATTCGTGCCCACAACAAGCTCGAACTGGACCCACCTTCCCGCTTCCTTCCCATTAATGACCAACCCGGCCAACTTCAAGACTGCAATGCAAGCGCACCCTTTTATGATTGCTCTATTTGATTGCACAGTTTGTTAAAAAAAATCACGACTCCTTTCTGAAATGCGCTTGATCTATAGCAAATAAATGAATAAACAAACAAATAAACAAACAAACAAATGAATGAATGAAGAAACTTTATCAACATAAGAATGGTAACTGGGCTATTTAGCTATATAAATGAATAAATAAATAGGCTTATTTTACCGCTTCTACCGTAGTGATTGGCCTTCTCCGTGCATTTTGGGGAAGCAGACTCGCGGACATTTTTTTCATTTTTTAGTGTTGCCCAACACATACGGTGATCACCGCCCGCTACATGAATAACAGCTCTCTCTCTCTCTCTCTCTCTCTCTCTCTCTCTCTCTCTCTCTCTCTCTCTCTCTCTCTCTCTCTCTCTCTCTCTCTCTCTCTCTCTCTCTCTCTCTCTCTCTCTCTCTCTCTCTCTCTCTCTCTCTCTCTCTCTCTCTCCACCGGAGTGAGCACAGTTACGAGACCCTGTTCTACTTCTTGAAAGTTTAATCTGTTTTACATTCGTCACTCGCCCGAAGCCACACCTAACCCGCCTAATTTGTTGCTACCGACGGTGACCGCACTGGGCCACATGAAGGCGTGCCGCTCAACGAGACTCCTGACAAATGCGCAGCAATCGTGACCGCACGGGCCAAGTTCCGCTGTGGCTCACGTAATTTCGATGATCCCGATATCTTCTACCGTAATTGCCCAACGCCTGAGCTTGCGATTGACGTCACGATCACTCTCAGTGCTCTAGCGGTCCGTACCAGTTAATGTTGTAGTCGTTTCTAAAGAATAGGCCAATTAAGTGGACTGCTTCCAATGATGTGTGTGTTTGTAAAAATTGTTCAATAAGACGCACAAAGAATTTTGCTACGAACTTTCATTTGTTTGCAGTTCATACTACCCACGTATTTAAATAAATGATATCAATTTAAGGCTTACGTCAACTGCAGTTAGTGGAATATCAGCAACCAAATCCGAATAAGAGTTACAGCTGCAAAAATTTGTGGAAATAATTAAAAAAGACATACTCGATTTTTTCGAATTTAGCCAACTATGAAAAACATGCTCCGCAATATAGTTGGCCTTGTGGATGGT
Organism: Haemaphysalis longicornis; assembly: GCF_048455015.1. Classification (NCBI taxonomy): domain Eukaryota; kingdom Metazoa; phylum Arthropoda; class Arachnida; order Ixodida; family Ixodidae; genus Haemaphysalis; species Haemaphysalis longicornis. Next base: position 314,894,668 of record NW_027526203.1, read on the forward strand.
AGCGAGAGACCCTTTTCTATGCTGCGGTATTGCTGTAATAAAACGCCGTAAACGTGATTTACCGTATGAGAAATTTTCCTTTGCTGTCGAAGATATACATGTTTCAGGAAAGCGCTCCATCGAATGTATAGATTCTGCCGTTTACCAAGCATCCAAGGGCGCTGAAATCTCCACCGGATAATGTGCACAGGAAGAAAAAGAAGGCGAGAGAGATTGGTGTACTGCCCTACACCGTTGAAGGTTGCGTCCTATAGTATACGCACGTTACGCGGCGTTCATCCGATTATATGGAGCCAGTGCCGGTGGCCCTTGCATCATGTCGATAGGTTGAGCCCTGATAAAATGAAGCCACACGATGCTTCTGCCCGTCTTTCCACCGCTCGATTGTTTTAACGCTGGAGCCATATAAACTAGGAAAAATGTGCTAAAATATCATACCCTGCGTGAATAGCGACCGAAAGTGGTAGAGCACTAGGTGGCGATAACGTCGTCTTCGTCGGTCGCAGGAGTTCTGTAGGCTTAACCGCCTCATGATATATGCAAAAGGTGTTTTATCCACCCCTCCCCTCCAAAAAGAGAAATATGTAAGCGAAATATCTAAGTTAGAGGCGCGCCGTATTACAATGATCCAACGAGGCCCTTATTCCTTCTTTTACGCTCTGGAAGCTCTTGGTTGTCCTGGCATGCACTACTTCCATACTCGTATATAGGAGGACTAGCCAAGCCCCAGGTTATGCGCCAGAACTAGAGGGAAGTCCGCAGAAGCACAATTCAGACGACCGAACGCATGGTATATGTGCTGTCTAAGGGGCTACAAACTTCTCACGTTACATCTTATAAGGAGCCATGGCGATAAAACACAACTTTATTCAGTTTGAAAGAATCCTTTGGTAACTGATCTAGCTAAATTCTAGCCACGAAAGATGTTTTTTAACCAAAGAAACGCAAGAAAGATAGAAAAACTTTCAAATTTCGCGCCACAGAGAGGCAATATGGGCAAGAGTGACGAAATATTGACCAGCACTATGGACTTACTTACCAGTGGGTTACCTGCACGCTAGCATTAAATTGCTACGATAAAACGAAACTAGAGGCCCCACTGCCGTCACCCAATCATGTTTCGATTGATTGTGGGGTTTAACGCGCCGACGCAACGCAGGCGATGAGGCGCGCCGTAGTGGAGGGCTCCGGATTAATTTTGACCACCTGGGGATCTTTAACGTGCGCCGAAATCTCGTACACACGGGCGTTTTTGCTTTTCGCCTCCATCAGAAAAGCGGCCGCCGTGGCCGGGAATCGAACCCGCGACCTCGTTCTCAGCAGCGCAACGCCTTATCCACTGAGCCACAGCGGCGATCATGTTTCTTGGCGGTGGCTTGCAGGTCGGCGGCCGCCAATCGCACAAGCGATGTTCTGTGACGTCATACATAAATCGCCGGAAAGTGGCTGGGGAGTGGCCACCGCTTCATACATTTTTTTTAAAATCTCGATTATTTGTTGGAAGTTCGCGTTAAAATTGATATCCCTGTCATGGTGACAGAGCTGAGTTGTTGATAAGGAGTGTGCTTGCCGGCATTCAGACTTAGCATGCGGGGCCACTGTGAACGGCATCTGAGGGTCACAACTGGCAAATTTATGCGGCAAGGACGGTCGCTGCGGGCCGGAAGAGACTTTAAATGTGTACATAGATGTCTTGAGACGTCAAACTGATGTGAAAAGAAAAACGATTCATTTCGTAATGCTGAACGTATACTTCGTTTTTGAAGCTACATTTCCGCTATGTTTAAACTTGTTCAGTAACGCAGTTTTACAAGTGTTAAACTCACTACTATTCTTAAATGCCACGTGTAACGTGTTTGCGTCCATGGGCATAAGCGAAACAGAAAATGTCCCGCAAGAAACTTTTCTGTGCAGTAAGCCCGGCATGCTGTCGCGGGTTCGATTCACGGCCGCGGCGGCCGCTTTTCTGATGGAGGCGAAAAGCAAAAACGCTCGTGTGTACGAGATTTCGGCGCACGTTAAAGATCCCCAGGTGTTCAAAATTAATCCGGAGCCCTCCGCTATCCGGCGCGCCTCATCGCCTGCGTTGCGTCGGCGTGTTAAACCATACAATCAATCAATCAATCAATCAATCAATCAATCAATCAATCAATCAATCAATCAATCAATCAATCAATCAATCAATCAATCAATCAATCAATCAATCAATCAATCAAGCCCGGCATGCCCGAAACCTACGTAGCACTTTACCTTCGAACTATTATCCACTAGCATGTGGACGTCTCCGCTATTTTTCACGCACGAGAAGGAGGGAGCTAGTTTCGGGAAGCCACGGGAAGAGGAGCAACCAAATCTTCATCATTCAGGAATTGAAGAAGCAAATGAAAATACAAGAAGCCGTTAATTTTGTGCCTTCCTGAGCAAATAAGATACGCAGTTAACTTCGCCAGTTGCCTTGAATGTCTTCGGAAATCTATTTTGCCCCAGTCAACAAATCCAAGGCTAGTTGTCCCCTCCGCGCTCTCTCGAATCCCCTCGTGAGTGTCGCGCACGGCTCCCCTTTCGTGCGTCTGCTGCCCGCGACCGACGAACCAGGCCGCGACGAGGCGACTTGTCTCGCCCTCCTCACCTGAGCGGGACGTCCCCGTCGACGAAGTAGGCGAACACGTTGGAGACGGTGCCGCCGGGGCAGCAGGCCATAATGAGCATGCCAATGGCGTACAGGCCGCTGAGCCGCATGGCCGACAGCAGGCAGAAGGCCAGCAGGGGCATCATCACGAACTGGCACAGCATGCCCACCGCCACGCCGAACGGCCGCCGGAGGTGCGCCCACAGCTGCGACAGGCATGCGTTGCACTGCTTACATTATGTGGGAGCAGAATGCAAGCACTGCGTCAAAGCCGGTCGGCACTAGAATGGGACACGCATTGCCCGCCGGAAAGGGACGTCATCTTTCGGGACATTTTGTTCGAGTAGAATAATTTATTGATTGGGATGGTGTGATGCCTTGTTAGAAAAGTGGACGTTGAGAAGGGTCAAGGGTGGCTCCCTGTGGAAGCCTTGCGCAGGCGAAACTTCACAGTGAGCTAAGTGCCCTCTTGGCGTCGGTCCGCGGCCGTATTTAGCGGTCTTCGTAGGACGCCACTGTCAGGGGGTATGCTTGTTGCGGATCGCCCTAAGATTTTCGCACTCCCAGGCGAGGTGATGCACGTTAGGAGTCCCTTCACTGGCGCATGCATAGCACTTTATTGGCGGGAGTGTGAAGCGGCATGTCCACCATCTGATCCTCCAAAGTCGCGCCGAGGCCGGTATCGTTCGTGCAGCTTCGACCCATCGTCCCCCATCACCGTGGCTGCGCCGCTTCTAACCTCACCAACTTACACGCTAGGCGTGACGTGTCATTAACAGGACACACAGCGTTGCGAAGAAGGGGACTGAGTTTACGATTCACGGATAATACGCAGGTACGCTACAAGGATCCACAGTTGTGTGTGATGCGGTATCTGTCGACAGTACGGAGATTTTAGAGGAACGTGGGTCTTCCTCTTGTGTAAAATCTCTCCACACATATCAGTGCTTATTCCAGTAGTGTTAGTAGGGCTTTTAATCAATATTTCAGGCTGCTGTTACACTCTAAAGCAATCACGTGGTTCATCTTCACCGCATTGCACACAACTAACCACTCCATGCAAATCACTGAAAAAATGAATGAAAAATAAATAAAAATCACTAATCCATGCTTACTAATCGCTGAGCCATCCATCTTAATTCACTGAATCATCAAAGTTTCTCGCTTAGTCATTCATCTTAGTTTGCTGAGTCATCCACTTTAATCAACAAGTCGTCGATCCTAAATCCCTTTGGTTCACTCTAATTCCCGCTAATTCACTTAGTCATCCCCTTTAATGAACTTTTATTCCTTTTAATTCACTTTATATTCCTCCTAATTCACTTTGATATGCCTTCATTCGGCGCGGCGCACTCACTAGGTGAGCCTTGCTCGGCCGCAGGCAAGGTGGTGATGCAGCGTAGCGCTGTGGTGCGTTAACGCACTCGGCTCCTCTTGGAGACCCGGGTGCGAGTCCTGTACGGACTTCAATGTACCCAGTTTTTTTTTATGCGTCCAGAAGAATTTTTATGCGATAAGTACTGACGACCAGTTTTTGTTCAGCGAGACTGAATGGCGATACATATAAGGCTTTCACGCGTTAATAAATAAAATGACCTTGTATTCCACCAATGATACTGATGAGACCATCGACAGCATGGGACATGCTAATGAAACCGATGACACACCACGACCTAAGGAAGAGACACCGACAGCACATGTGCACACCGCAGCAGGGGAGGTGTCGATACGTTTAAAGGTCCCTTTCTAGAAGATGCCCGGCCACCGTTAAAGACTCGCAGATATTGCTCGTAAACGCCACACGACAGAAACTCTAGGTATCGCTGCGACTCAACATCCGCGTAGACGAAGACAAGAAGACAATCGTGGAGCCGGGTCTGCGCATGCTGCCAAACTTTTGCGTTTTTTTTATGGCCGCAGCTCTACAGGAGACTAAATGAATGCTGCACATTTCTAATACATTTGGGAGGTACTAAAGGGACCGCCAGATTTAAGCTACTATCAGCGGACGGAGATTGTCGAAAGCTGCAACAAATGAAGTGTGTCCTTGCACACCCCAACCGCGTGCATGATGACAGCGCGCGTAACCCTGTGCATCATATACAGCAGACTTGCGCTAATTCAAACTCGAAGGGATCCCAGGATTCTGTTTGAATTAACAGAAGTTTGAATTATCAGCAGTTTGAATTATCAGCAGTTCTCGTAAATACGACTGGGGACAACATACCAACTTGTGTTGTAAGAAACATTCGCATATATTTAATAATACAACATTCACACACAATACTGACGTGCTATTCACGCTTTGAAAAAAAAAAAAAGAACATCACGAACGGATGACTGCTTTGTATTTGCATGAGAGTTCAAAACAAATTCTTCGATGCCAGAAATGGCAGCCAGTTTATTGCGAGAGTTTTCTGCACTGGTCAACAACTTGCGGGTGCGAGCAATGTGCTGAAAGCATGCGGACGTGCAGCTAGAATCGGAAAATGCAGCGGAAATTTTCTGGCAAGGGCAAGCAAGATGTACGAATTAACCGAATTTACGCAATGAAGCAGTTTGAATTAGGCGGCTTTAAAATACACTGAAAATATCGCGGTCCAACCAAATTCGCGAAATCTGTTTGAATCAACCGAAAGTTTGAATTATCTGAGTTTGTATTATCCCGAGTCTACTGTAAATGGTTGATCTCAGGAAATCCTGTAAAGCAAATTGCGTGTTTTTTTTTTATAAGCGTCAACACTTAGTACCACAGTTCCGTTCATCGGTACTGAAAACCACTGCAAGTCGTCTTCGGATATACGGACTTCAAATCAAATTATACCATATTTTGAAAACAGGTGGAATCTGTATTGAAGGTTGGTTTCTGCGAAGCGACAATTTGACACCAACCTGAAATGCAATCATAGGGCTGCAAAGGAAAGGTACAGCTGCACAGCTTTTCTCAGAAACCGCACAGTTGAAGAACAATTTTACCTGGTCACAGGCCTTGTACATTATTTTTTTCAGCAGCGAAGTTTTTGTGGAAGCTATAGTATAGCTTTCCTATGTAGCTATATAGCTGCATTTAAGGTAGGTGCCAAATTTTCCCCATTTTGCTTCCCATTTAGGAATTCCCCTAAACTGGCTGGCTAAGATTACTCTCACACCTTTTTGATACATAGTTAACTCATTCCAAGGTTATAAACAGACCATGTTTCAGTTTGGTCTTGGCCACAAAGCGATTATTACTACCATTACCTAAAGCAGTAAAGGATCTCATGTGCGCATCAGAAGGTGTAGTGGTATTGGAACAGCTCCTACTGACATCCAATTTCGCCTTGTTGGGATTGCACGTAATTTTTAAAATTATCATTCTTGTTAAGCGCGGCTCAACACGCGTGTAAATTAATTTGTAACTGAAACTTGGTAAGGACATGGCGCCATTCTAGTGAGCGAGCATGCGGCACTTTGTTTCGGAAAATTTAGCCGATTTTTACCATAGACAACAAGCAAAAACAGTTCCCCGACCGCATGGTTTGCAAAACGGTGGTGACAATCGCTTTGTGGCCAAGACCAAATCGAAACATGATCTGTAACAGGTGGTTGGACGATTGGGGCTGCTGTAGCATGCTAGTCTGAAGTTAATCCAGACAAAAGCAGGAACCAGTCCTTGTTGTCTTTCGCATTGTCAACGTTAAAATCGTATTCTTGCCTCAGCCATGCGGAGGGCGTACACATGAAAGTGTCGGTATCTGTTAGGGATTTTTCACGGGGGATATACATTGTGAGGATTAGCATTCCGTCACTGGTGTTTACATCGCAGACGTCCACGCAGTCGGTGGAATATGTCTCTGGTGAGGCAAAGAAAACAACAGCGCGGCAGGATGGTCGGAGGAGGGCTTCGAGAAAACAGGGTGCCTCGACGCCAGCTAGAAAGGGCGACGTAGCGCGCGTCGGTGGTGGCAGTTGCGGCCGCAAAGTTCAACAGAGGAGGAAGGAGGAAGAGAAAAGCGAAGGGGAAGGCCGAGGGGTTCGCCAGGCGTAGAGCCCGGTTTTCTACTCGGCACCGGGGAAGGGACATTCACGGTATGAAGGATTGGGCAGGCGAAAAAGGGGTGAGATAGGGCCCTGTCGTCCTTTGGCTAAGCTTGTGTCGTTCAGGAAACGTAGAAAGGCTTTTGTCGCCTTCTGCGAAGTCGATGGTACGGATCGATGTCCTAAGATGGTCTCTGCGGTGAACGGCTGATTGTCCATGTCCAATCGGTTGAACTAGGTGGCGAGCACGCGTCTTTCCGATGAATATTGGGGGCAACGACAAAGCACATGCGCTATTCTATCTTCAGCCCCACAGGCGTCGCAGTGGGAGCTACTGGCTATCCCGATGAGGAAGGAGTACGCTTTCGTGAAGGCCATTCCCAGCCACATTCACAAAGTAAAGTAGACTGTGGGCGTGAGACAGCCCACACGGGAGACGGCGCTGGAGTAGAAGGTCCTGGTTATGGAGGCGCAGGTGCACAAATTCCGGTGTATTCCATTGACTAATGGTAGTCCTACTCGCGAAATGACGAGGCATCCTAGCACCGTCGGTCCTTGAGGGGAAGCAAGATCAACCGCAACTCGATTCCGTGTTGCCGATGCCATGAGCTCGAAGGCTATTGAACTTGCAGCCATCCGCGGGGATCTTCAATACATTAGTGAAGCCGCTCCCCCAAAATGGTCCGATTTTTTTTTTCTGATTCCAAAGGCGCCCTGCAAAGTATGCGAGCAGCCCTACGCTACGGTCCTTTCCATCAACTGGTGACAGAAATTCGAGAATTATTTCAACAGGCTGTCATAAAAGGCCATTATATTTTATTTCAGTGGCTGGCAAGCCACTGTGGAATCACCGGCAACGTTTTGGATGATGCAGCTTCCCGGACAGGCCATTACAGAAAGTTTAACAGGAGGCTCCTGTCTATGAGAAGCGAACGGAACCAGCTTCGGTGGGTGCTGTCCACGGGGCTATTCAAGTGTTGGCGGGCGCGGCCGCAAAGTTAAACAGAAAGTTCAACAGCAGGTCAACGGGAGGCTCCGGGCGATGCAAGCGAACGGGGCGAGCTTCGGAGGGTGCTGTCCACGGGACTGGTCAAGTGGTGATGGACGTTACCGCAATGTTCAACAGAAAGTTTAACAGCAGATAAACAGAAGGCCCAACTAGGCTTCCGTCTTCCCATTCTTAAAACGTTATCAACGTATACCCCGTAATTTTTGTCGGCGTGCAGACACGATCGTGCCATTGAGGGCAGAAGTAAACAGCTTCGCTGCAATATCTCGTGTACCGTTTAGACACGGTCACATTTCGTCCATATTATCAGAACGTCACTGTAGCACATTGGACGCGCATTAGCACATTGGACGCGGTGAGCCAGCAGACGTTTTTGTCCGCACTATCTGCTTTTGCTAGTATTGAAGAGTCATCAGACGAGCGCTCTTACTGCCCTTGAGCGCCTGAAATGACGAAAAGCTCATTTTTCTGCATGGTGGTGAACAGTGGATTCAAAATCTGCAACCATTCTCCATGCCTACGTTTTGAGGGCAATTTGTGATCATTAAGTTCACATCCGAAAGCTCCGCACTTGACGCTGAGTCGCCCCATAACACGCGCTTCCTCTCCGCTAATGCGCTTCGAGGCGAGATACACGAGGCGGCCATCGGGCATTACAACATAGCAAACATTGTGGGACCTTGACCACCTTACGCCACGACGCGCGACGACACTGCATGAGGGTGTAAGACGCTTGGATACACGTCTCTTCGTGCGCGTCGGGGCGCCTAAGGATGGGGTCAGCAGCACACCGGGGCGAACTGCTGACCGCAAACACCATCTCGTGCCGAGCGCGCCTTTCGCCACCGAGCTTAAAGGGGCAGTGCTCGGCTGCCGCTGGCCAAGTATTCTTCGTTGTCCCGCTGCCGGCGCATTGTGAGGAAAGAAGAGAGAGGTGGCCGCCACGACTGTGGCATCTTGACGAGCTGTCATGCGAGATTTAAGAAAGGCGCCCATTGGGTGTTTCATAAGAAGCCGCAACTGGGCCCAAGTTCGCCGCACTGGCGTTTCCACGGGGCCCTTGAGCGAGCGCCTCGGGCTCTGCACGCATTTGCGACGTCGGTACGGCATAGTGATGTGTCGGCGTCGATGCTTTCCGTCGCTGTCGTCGACCAACTGACATTACTACACGATTGAGTGCACAGGAAAAAAAACATTAGTTCTTTACAGATCAGCAACGAAGGTTATAAAGGACCTTTCTGCATGCTTTCAACGAACCAACTGCCCCCCGGCTCTCCGCCGCTGCTGACCCCTCTTGCGAGGGAGAAAGAGGGGCTATGTTCCCCGGTAAAACGAGTGTCCTAAAACCATAAAACGTTGCGCGCGGAGTCCGCTGCCGGTCGTCGTAATTTGCAGCCCCAGGTTGGCGCCCGCTTTCGGCTTCGTCCATTCTCCCGTCGTCTTTGGGGGAGGGGGGGGTCCTCGTTTTTTGAGACTTTTGAATCCGTCTCAACATACTCCCCACAGAATGGGCTCAAGCACATTCTATTTCTAGCGGGTAAATGAGCTGCATTGGGCGCGTTGACATTACGCCGCGCGGCATTCTCCCTGTGCACGAGCGCACTTTATCACCCCGTCCCTGAAAAACCTTTTCTATCCTGACAAGCTTCCGTAGTAAGCGTGGTAGCGGTTCCTTAATGTGCACCAGCTGGCCTACTCATGGGGGTGGCGATTCCTTCCTGTCCGTAGCATAGGCGGATTTGACCTCTCGCATGTACTCGGCTTCCCACGCTACCCAGAATTGGTTCAACAGGCGGTTTCGGTGTCTCCAGAACACGCGAGGTGCCTCGGGCGTCGAAGCAGGCTGCGGTATTGGCGGTGAGATGTTTGAGTGGCGCCCCCTGGATCTGACGTCAGCTTAGGGACCCGCTCCACTGTCGTCTGCTACATTCGCCGCGTTGCTACACCCGCGCCGCGGTCGTCCGGTTCTGACTGGCAGCAGTGCCTTTGCTAGAAATCGCCCGCTTTGATGCTTTGGTGCTTTAAAAAGCGTGTTTTCAATCAGATTCTGACGGCTCTGAATAATTTCAAGCTTTGTCACGCACAATTTTACAACACACGAGGAGAGAGAGAACGACTTTAGAGAGCATCGCTCAGACGTAACTCGCCCTCGTCCTATCTAGCGTATTTGCGAGTTTCAGCGCTCAGAGCTCCTCGATAAGTAATCACAATGCGTAGGTTTCCCTTAACTATTTCTGAGATGCTCTTATGAAGACTCAAGAGTCTAATGCTACGCATCAAGCAGCGGGTCGCACAGCAGGAAACAAAACGGGTGTTTTCTCTTTCTTTCGTTGTTAGATGAACGTTTTTTTTTCTGTGCCCAACGCATTCATTTTCTGCACCGTCCTGGGGATGTTTGCGAGGCAGCACAAAGTTCATGTGAATATTCAATGCAATAAGATCTGTGCTACGGCGCAGATAACGTTGTCCACAGTACTCGAAGGCGGCTTTTGTGCACCTAATTTCTATCCAACCATCGATATCGTAACGAACTCAATCTCAACCCGAAAAGTTCTGACATGATTACGGTGTTGAAAACTTGATATACTTGCTAACTAACGCAATAAATAGTATACATGCGAATTTTCAGTATAGCACAATTCGAAACCAATGAATATGTCCAGACAGCTCTTTATTGTTTTCCAACCCCTTCAGTCGCAAAGAACAAGTCCTGGCCTACTCGGGATGACGTTCGGTGAATTGAAGAATGAATCTTACTCTCTCGTCTTGGACTGAGGAGCCTGCCCACTAACCAGCTCGATTTTACTGTTTTCTCCTCCTCCTCGCCCTCCCCCTCTTCAGTGCAGTTTTACTATAATTCCTGTCTGAATATTGGGATGATATGGTTGTGGCAAATGTACCGAAATATCCCTCCAAATATGAAAAAAACATAGTCCTACTGTATGTTTGCCTTACAGGTTACTCGTTTTGCTCAATAAGCCTGCATACTGGTTAGAAGCCAGGTAGAAAACCAGCACGCGCCTATACACACAGCAGGTTATTTGGAAATCAACCTACATTATTTGTGCCCCATAGTGGATGTCGGCACACTTTCATGCCGTGACAACGTAAAGTGACTTGATACAATAGTTTCGAGTGTTAGGCAAGGTTGCCAAATCTGTTTTACTTTACATGCGATTAGCTGGAATCGTATTGCCTTCTGACAAAGCCGACAGCCCCGAAGGCCTGGAATTTGTTTTGGTCTTCCATTTTCGCTGTTGTCGGTTGTCAGCCTGCGGCTTTTACCTTTGTTCGAAAGACTGCTGAACACAGAGGCTGACGCCTAGCTCCGACTCTTCGCGCTCCGCACAGGACCAGCTTCGCAGCAATGCATGGGCGACGCCGGCAATGTTTTTTTCCGGAGCGGTGTCAAAAACTATACTTAAAATCACGCCTTGAGCTAGTTTGCGCTATTTTAAGTCTTTTGTTACGAAAAAAAAGTTGCGAATTCGCGAGATCTGCTGCGGACAAGCACAAAATCTCAACCGCGCGCAAAGGAACAGCATAGAGAGCGAGCCCGATTGAAGCAGACGACAAATGCGAGAATCCCTAAGCCGACGTCACGGAGGCGCGCTCCGCAGCGCCGCCCGTGGTCGCGCTCACCGCCAATAGTGAATAGTGAAATAGAATACTTGAAGTATTCTAGTTCATTGTAGCTGCGGCCCGCCCTCAACCGGCAGTGTTGTCAGCCGCCTCCCAGTGAGAAAGCTAGCCGGCGTAAGGGGGGTGCCCTCTCCCATGAAACTGTATACATACGTGAGGGGGCGCGAATTTATTACCGCCTCCGCTTCTGTCAAAATGGTGGCCACTTCGTGAGAGTCTAAAGCTCTCCTCCCGATCACTTTCTTCAGTGCCCCCTTCATTGAACGCACCAGCCTTTCGTAAAAGCCTCCCCACCGTGGTGCCCTCTCGACAATGAACTTCCACTCTATCCCTGCGCTAGAAAAGGGGTCGATCACGTCTGGATGTCCCAACACGTTCCACAGTTCGAACAGTTCTTTGGTGGCACGCTTGAAATTTGTGTCACGAGCTCTCTGCGTGACACAAATCTGCGGAAAGCTAACAAAAAGCTCACTGTTGTCATGTCATGTACCCGTTCTAAATGCACTGCTGCAGCCCCCGCACAGGTGAATAGCACTACATAGGCCTTACGGGTTGCACCATTGTCTCTAACATAAACTGGGCCCGCAAAGTTCGTGCCGATCACTTCAACCAGATCTACTCGGGTTGTCCGATCATCCGGCAGAGCTTCCGTTGGTGCGCACGCCGGTGTCGCACTGAAACGCTGACACGTCACACACGCACGCACCGCCTTCTTCACGCGTGTTCTCAGTATTTCTCACGAAGCTGGACGACGGTGTCTTTCACTCCTGCGTGCAAAACCTGTCGGTGGGCTCGGTCGTCAGCAGCGTTGAATATCTGTGCTGCTTGGGCAAGACGATGGGGTTTCGTCATGTTTGCCGAGTGAAGGCCGATCTTGATCCGACGCACTCCTTCACATTTCAAATCTGCCGAGAACGCCGACTGCTGCGCCCTTCTCAGCCAGGGTTCGCTCTGCTTGGTTCGCTGTAGCGGTCAAGGGTCCCAATCTTATCTCCATGGGCGTCAGGTTGTGGAGGAGGTGGAAAATGGAAGCGGCCGTTTGGTTGAGCTTGGACGCTGAGCTGAATGTGGAAATGTCGAGCAGTTCTGCAGAGGGCTTCGTGGAAATCTCTAAAACATCAGCCCATTGTTACTGCTCCTCAAGGTGGTCTTGTGGGAGCTCAGAGCGTTTTTATTTCGGCCAATCAGTCACCACCAGCAAAGCCAACCATTTGGGCCCTCTCCAACAAAGATAAGATGACACCAGTTTCGATGCCGTCAAACCTCGTGTCATCAGGTCGGCAGGATTGTCCTCCCCACGGCAGTGATGCCATGTCGCACCCAGAGAATTGCCTTGGATTTCTTGTATGCGTTTTCGGGCGAACAATTTCAGTCTGTTTGCGTCTGCCCTTATCCAATGCAAGGTAATCGATGAATCAGTCCAGAAGTGAACGTCGTTCACTTAGATCTCGAGGCACGTTTCGACGTAATTATACAGCCTCGCAGCTATCAAGCCGGCCATCAGCTCAAGCCTCGGCAAGGTGAGCTCTTTCAGCGGCTCCACTTGGCCGTTTGCCAGACGCAGGGTCGTCGTTGCGGTTCCAGTGTCGTCAGTATAGTTAAGAGGTACACGACAGCTCCGTAGGCCACCGTGCTGGGATCTGCGTAAATGTGCAGCGCTCGATGGGTCACGTTTCCCAGAAGCTCCGGGGCGTAATACCTTGGCACGCTGATCCACTTCAGGTTCGCAAGCTCATCGTACCGCTTTCGGCTTTATCCACTCTCCCGTCGTCTTTGGGGGGTGTTTTTCCTCGTCTTCTGAGACCTTTGAATCCGGTACACTGCCGTCCGACAGAATAGACTGTGACCGCAGCAGGGACGCTGGTGGAGACTTGCAAAACCAGGGTCCTGAATTTCAGGTATTGATCTATTGATACCCGCAAAGCGCCTGAACGGAGTCTTTCAGGAATTGCGTCAAACCTTTTTTGAGCTTCGCCTATGATAGGCTACTTAGTGGTAATCCCAGTCATGGAGGGGAACGCCCGCGTGTACGATATTTCGGCACACGATAAAGATCCCCAGGTGGTCGAAATTATTCCGGAGCCCTCCACTACGGTGTGTCTCATCGCCTGCGTTGTGTCGGTGGGTTAAACCATACAATAATAATAATAATAATAATAATAATAATAATAATAATAATAATAATAATAATAATAATAATAATAATAACAATAATAATAATAATAATAATCAGTCATGGAGGGAAGCGCGAATCACCTCTTGTGGACGTGCCCTCCCCTGGCTGCAGAGAGATAACGACACTTTCGCGGCACAAGCCTTTATCCTGGGAGACCCCCCGATCTTCAGTGATGGTTGTGGGGACCCCACCACCGCTCTCTTCTGGACTTCCACCGGGAACCTGGTGCGAAACTGCATCTTTAGGACTCTCTAAGCTATGCCAAAAGGGCATACTATCGCAAGAAAAAAAAAAAAAACTATAGGCTGGAGCACCACTCACAATCTTGGGGTCTCGTCATCAAAAATAAAGCAGAGAACTCTAGGAACTACTAGGAACATGCGCCCTGGTCACATGACAGGCAAGCGGTATTATTAATGCCTCACGCGGTCGTTCACCCGCGCAGCATGACGTGCAGCTTACGCGCGTGCGTAAGCAGCGCGTTCAATGCTGCGCGCGCTGCGTGACCGGGAAACCCGAGAAGCGCTGATGCCGCCATGCAAAAGTCGAGATGACAAAGGACGACGTCCGGAGCTTTCATCTCATTTCATGTCATGAAACAGACACGCACTCAATTGCCTTGATGGCTCACAGTTCACTGGCGGCAGCATGGATGTTATTTAGCTGTCTGCTCAGGCCCTTTTCTAGGTATATAATCTCATATTGTCAAGACTGTAGGCAGTCTGGAACTCAACGCGGTCTGTCCAGGCACAAAGTGGCATTCGTTTTTCGCGTATATTTTTATGGCACGGAGAGCTACTCGGGCTACCCGGGGTGAGTCCGGGAATGATAATCGGGGGCACCACTAGTTATACCATTTTTCTTGCGACCGCCTCCAAAATCAGCGGACCAGCGGCTATTTTCTTTTAATCCACTAAAAGGAATAAACAGGTACCACAAAGGTGAGACACGTGAATTCAACCATACCTTTGGCAACGCACGGAAAGAGGTAGGAGCCCTTCTAATCTTGTCTTTCGCCGAAGCTTGTCAGTAAAATAAAAAACACTGTCAGAGGCCAGGCCATTTGGCGATTGCGTTAGCACACTGCATCCAGATATGTGAACTGGCACTGAAAAACGACAATTAGTAACTGCTGGCTGTGAGCCGATATATGTAGGAGAATTCCGGTCATACGGTTTTCGGGGGGCCGCGAAAAAAAAAAAAACCCGTAGTTGCCGGGAAACAAATAAACACGAACATGCCGTTAGTACCGCAAAAACACGGTGTTAAACATTATCAAAAGACATAAGCCATGGTTCAAACACAAAATAAATTCACTTGGCATTTTCAAGTTTTAAAACATCTCTGATACAAGTTTGACCGCTTCTTCCGGGCCTGTGGAATGACGTTGCCCTTCTCGAATTGTTAGATCGCCTTGTGTCTGTCTTCATCGACGAAGTGGCTCCCGTACCTTCGTACAAAATGTAGTTCAATGGGGTTCTACAATTGAGTTCAAAGTCGACAGTGGCCGTCCAAACTGTTTCGCGATACGTATTTTTTCCTGTGTCGGTTCCTTGTTGACTTCCCGCAGAAAGTGAAGTTTTTTTTTTTTAAACAAGAGGGCTTTTCGTTTTCTTGACGCCATCAATGGCCGTGGCGAAGGCAAACAAAGTCTGAAACATAGTAAACTCTCTAGCAGAAAACACTCGCAACAATGTGTACGGGCGCGGTCACGAGTGTGCGTTCCAGTGCGAATTGGGTGGCGACAACTGTGATGGTGACAATGATGATGATGCGTGCCAGTTTTGCCGTTTCCTCTCGTTTCCGGGATTTCGGTGGTGCGCCAACAGTCCTCGTTGGGGACAGCGCAGTTCAGTGGTTTTATTGTTTTCTTTACTTTTTTCGTACACTTTTATCACTTTAGCTGTATCTTTCAATTATTTCTGCGTTATAATCGCAACGTATAAAGAAGGGATGTCTTGGTATGACGACGTATTAAGTGGGATTGTAATGCATGGTTGTCTATGGACATTTTAGCGGGACCATGCTACTACGACGTAATAGCCAGGAAAGCGTAATTATGGGGAATTTATAAGCGGGGTTATACTGTATATATTCATCAGCTTATTCAGGAGGAGGAGGAGCAACTTCAATAAAGTTCGCTGTACGACCCATGCTTCTTTTCCTTATGCTTCCAACTACCGCCTATCCTGCGTAATCTGGATTTACTCTTTGGCGTTTGAGTTGGTGTGCACGGTAAGATGCCTACATCGCGGGAATCTTACTGTCTGTGTAACATGTTTGTCTGCTAGAATAAAACTCTAGTCCCTCCAAATTTCATTCAGCTAACTAGCTAGGAAGTATGCTGAATCGCAAATTACAAAAAAAAAAAAAAAAACCTTTGTGCACTCCTTGGACTGCGCCCAGCCTTCCCTGGTCATCCTTCTTCGCAGAGTGAAAGGATATTGAATGTTTTTAGCGGAGCTAGGATGTCTTCTACGCGTGTTTGTTTTTTAATCCAGTGGTTCTCAATCATGAGTGTTCTCAATCACGATTTCGGTCCCCCGCCGAGCTCCTTCTTGCTTTGGCAAGGAATCCAAATCGCCGTCCATACTTAAACCTTGAAGCATTGCGCCGTCACCCTTCGTGTTCGAGTAAACCGTCGGAGCGGCAGGCACCAATACGTTTCAAGAGTTTATCGACGTGGGGATGTGCAAGGCCCTCTACTGTTGCAAACGAAGCGAATGTGGGTGAACTGTTCCCAAGCACACTCGTTCTTTTTGTGTTCCTGGGGGACCCACAACGTAAATGTAAGCGCACATGCATTATTAAAGGGACTCTGCAACACTTCCGATAAATGTTTTCACCCTTTCCTTCGCGTTGGAAGCATCGTGGAAGCTATTTATCGCCAGCACGGGGCGGAACTGCGTGATTCGCTCGTCGCAGCAGATACGCCTTCCATTCCTGCTTTGCTTTTATGACCTTTTTTAGGTGGCTATCGCATAAGTTTATTGCCGCAATTGAAAGGAAGACGGCCAATGGCCGCTACACCGTTGTAATGACATAATTAGAGCGCTCGAAGAACGCCAAGACCGGGAAAGAGAGAACATTTTTGAGCAAGTTTCTAAGTTATCTGATGGCCATGATTGATAGATTGTAGGGTTTAGCGCGCCAACGCAAGGCAGGCGATGAGGCACGCCGTAGTGGAGAGCTCCGGATTAATTTTGACCAACTGGGGATTCTTAACGTGCGCCGAAATCTCGTACACACTGGCGTTTTTGCTTTTCGCCTCCATCAGAAAAGCGGCCGCCGCCGCCGGGAATCGAACCCGCGACCTCGTGCTCAGCAGCACAACGCCTTAGCCACTGAGCCACCGCGGCGGGTATCTGATGGGCATAGAGCAGTAATTTTTTTTTGGCTGAGGTACTTTGTGACCTCCTATTCTAAGTACTGGATGGGTTTGTTGACTACGTCCTCAAAGCACTTAGGATTTAGAAAAAAAGTTTTAAAAAAGTGTTTCAGGGTCCCTTTAAGCCTTCGTGTACTGCAGCGATTGAGCCTGATCGATAAGTACTTTTCGCGTATTTATTTGATTTTTGTTGTGCGCGCTTACTTTTGTTTGTTTATGTTCCTAAGCCTCTTATTGAGTAGATATCGGGAAGTATGCAGGCCCTGTTACAATCGTATTAATAATCACGAGGGCTTTGGACAGTCGCGCACATACACAGCTATCATAGCATATCGAATGCACCTATAACGCCGTTGCAACAGTTTGAAGCTTGAATGGCCGAGTTTAAAACAAAATATGCCTAAAAAGATGGCTGGAACAGATATCGGCAGGCTGAACGTAAACGTCGAGACCCAAGGTGCACGTGCGCCGCCAGCTGCCGTGCTCTGTCACTCTACTTTCGAGGAGGAGTCACGTGCCAAATTATCGCCTCGGCTCTGAGCTCTTGCAGGCGGGAAAGCTTGCTAATAATTTATGCAGCACCCGGGGCAGTTTAACGTGAATCTAAATCTTCGTGCACCCGACAGCTTTTGTGTTTCGCACTTCGGGATACTGGAGTTATCAAGCTCAACGAAGTTATCTCTATGGGCGAAACCGGTTGCAGGTAATACCTTCACACCGTTCTGTGCCTGGGACGCGGTTTGTGATTTAACCGCAGGTTGGAGTTTCAGAATTAAAACGAAAGAAGAGATACACGCGAGTGGCTCATAGGGACGCGGTGCATTCAATAATGGCCGGCTTAAGCATGCCCGAGAGGCTGCTTTCCACCCCGATGTTTAATGCGCTACATATCACGAAGTACGCCGTCCCCAAGAGCAGCCTGTTGAGTACGGCTGGCGCCATTCGAACTCCTCCCCCCCCCCCCCCCCCCCCCCAAAAAAAAAAAAAAATTGAACCGCTGCATGAGGTAAAACAAGCTAATCGATGTCCTTTTCAGAGGCAATAAATCGTAGTGTCACTGTAGTAGTTGTATAGAAAGAAAATATGACTTAGCAGTTTTTAAAATTGCAAAGGATTTTACCCAGTTACTGTACACCACACACATAAAAATTGATAATAGCGTGAAAACTAGGTCGTCGAATTCGCACAAGCTATGCTTTTGTTTTGGAAAAGTCTTTTTGTCGTGCCACAACCACAATTTACGAATATCACCACTGAGGCATTCTCGTGCTACAGCTACAATTTGTGAATATCATTAATGTGGCGTTGGCTTGACCACGAACTCCAAGAGCAGCTGCCGGCGCGCCAAACTTTGCAGAACAGCGAAGAACTCTGAAATATGTAGTAAAACTAATGGTATGCTCAGAAATGATGTACATTACATTCCTTTTATGACTATACATACTACGGAGTTCGATATTCTGCAACGTTTCGTGGCAAGTTGACATTGAAGGCGAATCCTTAATATCGTGTTGGAAACGCACCTACTACGTTTCAGAAATATGAAGCTGAATTTGGCAATTAATTACACGCAATAGGGGATATTTCTAATTTATTTTATCGCCCTAATAGTATTTACTACAGAATACCTCCGTGTACACGAAAAATTGTTTTTTTTACATGGTTTTACTCGGTTCCTCAAAGAACATGCCCTGTCCGAAATATCCGTGTGGGCTGGTGCAAGGCCCCCTAGAATTTTGCTCTGGTGTCCGTAGTCATTCAGCAATTCTTTTTATGCAGTATTAGAATTTACTTCAGGGCAAGTTTCCACATGGTGTCGCGTAAATATATGTTGTAGCGCAATACTGAATGATTCATATGTATTATCAGAGAAGGACTCTGGTATTATTAATATTTACTTCAAAGTTTTGAGTGTTCAGCGCATTTTTTCTTAGCTAAAAAGTGTTTATTTTAAGGATGCCCTTTTGCCACCACAAATAAATTTAATAGAAATATTTGGCCGAGAATTGGGTTTAAACCGATCTTTGTAAATGCCGATCATGGGAGAAATATCAGACTAATATTGCGTTTTACCCGGAAATGAAATATCGGGAATATATTCACGCATCGTGTGTTTACCGTTTCGTCAATCAGATCGATATCAGAGGACTCTAAGTGTCTGGAAACAGCTTTAGTTAATGACTCCAACACTTTTTAAGCGTTTTTTTTAATGCGGGTATGTTCAAAGCTTTTTTCTTCCGCAAACAAAGCGAATGTGGACAAACTGCTCCGAAGCACACCCGTTCCCTGTGTGTTTTAAGCGACCTACGATGCAACTATCAGCGCACATGAATTTATAAGCCTTCATGTTTACGATTGCTCTCGATTGTGCGCTAATTTTCGCTTAGTATTAGCTTCTGATTGTGTGCGCGTGTTTGGTTTGTTTGCGCGCCGTAGCCCTCCACTACGGCTCGCCTCATCGCGTGTGTAGCGTCAGCGCGTTAAACCTCCTAATGATCATCGTTGATTTGTTTGCTACTGTCCCGCAGCCTCTTCCTGAGTAGAATTCGGTAGTGCATGCACGGGCCCCGTTACATACGTAAAAAAAAAATCCCGAGCGCTTTGAACAGTCGCTCACGTGCGTAGTTTGCAATCCCGTGGTTCCGCTTCATCACAGTGCACTCAAGTGATCAATCCATGCCGCCGACAAAGAGCAACGTGTATACCATGACTCGATGTGATCTGCGCTTTGGCACTCTGTCAGTTATTAATAGCGCCATGCTTGCATTGCGTGGTGCCACAGCGCAGAGTGAAGTTCTGGGTTAAATCGTATGTTCGACATTATCATTCGCCGAAATTTGACTGTCGGCTGGATGAATAGGTCAATCGAGTGCATTGTGATGAAGGTCTACTATAGAATTGCCTTATAGTGTAGCATATCGAATGCACCTATAACGCCGTTGCAACAGTTCGAAGTTTGAATGGCCGCGTTTAAAACAAAATATTCCTTAAAACCATGGCTGGAAAACCGGTATGTGCAGGCTGAACGTACACATCGAGACCCAAGGCGCACGTGCACCGTCAGCTGCCGTACTTTGTCACTCTACTTTCGAGGAGAAGTCACGTGCCAAATTATCGCCTCGGCTCTGAGCCCTTGCGTGCGGGATGGCTGGCTAATAATTTATGCAGCAGCCATGGCAGTTTAACGTGAATCTAAATCTTCGTATACCCGACAGCTTTTGTGTTTCGCACTTCGGGAGACTGGAGTTATCGAGCTCAACGAGGTTATCTCTATGGGCGAAACCGGTTGCAGGTAATACCTTCACGCCTTTCTGTACCTGGGACGCGGTTTGTGATTTACCGGCAGGTTGAAGTTTCAGAATTAAAAAGAAAAAAGAGAGACACGCGAGTGGCTCATAGGGACGTAGTGCGTTCAATCATGGCCGGCCTAAGCGTGCCCGAGACGCTGCTATTCGCCCCGATATTTAACGCGCTTCCCAAAGGTGAGCTTATCGCGTGATGACCCGCTTTCGTTGGTGGCGGAGCCCAGCAGCACAGCGGCGCTCCTCATCCTGACAGTCAGTTTCAAACGAGGTAGCTGTCTGCCCTGCATCGCTTACTGCGGAATGGAGCATGACCGGTGGATATGAAGATACGCAAATATGGCCTCAATAGGCGATATGACACGACATCGTCAGAAGGGACCATTTTAAACAGTCCACGGACCGGTTACAAAGCAATCTCCACTCATATGGCCCCATGAAAGAGGGCGAGAAAAAAGGCGGAAGATTGGCAGAATGAAGGGCGCATAGCACAGCGTATTATGTGGTTGTTGCCTTCTGTTGGATATCTGTGTAAGTTTGCCTACCCTGGAGTCGGTTACTGAGTGCGAGTTTTGAGAGGAAGACTCAGTCCCTGGCATCAAACACCGGTGAGAAGTGAACCGCACGTTGCCAGGTTGCAGTGGATCCCGAGTGCAGGAGCAATTTTTGGGTGATTCGTATTGGCGGTGAGCGCGAATACGGGCGGCGCTGCGAAGCGCGCCTCCGTGACGTCGGCTTAGGGATTCTCGCATTTGTCGTCTGCTTCACTCAGGCTCGCTCTCCTGCTCTTTCTTTGCGCTCGGTCAACGTCTGATGCTTTTCCGCACCAGAATTGGCATGTGGGTAACTTTTCATCATAATAATAGGCTTAAAATCGCATACACTAGCTCATGGTGTCAGTTAAAGTATAGTTTTGAATACCGCTACGGAAGAAACATTGCCGGCGTCGCCCCATTCCTTGCGAAGCCGGTCCTCTGCAGAGCGCGAAGAGTCGGAGCTAGGCGTCAGCTTCTCACTGCAATCTTTCGAACAAAGGGAACAGTCAGCTGCTAATAACCGACAACAGTGAAAATGGAAGACCAAAACAAATTCTAGGGCTTCAGGACTGTTGGCTTTGGCAGAAGGCATTACGATTCCCAGTAATCATATGTATGGTAAAACAGTTTTTGAAACCTTGCTGAACGCTCGTACGTGTTGTGTCACATCACTTTACGTTGTCAAGGCATGAAAGTTTGCCGACATGCACTATGGGCTGCAAAAACTGTAGGTTGAGTTCCAAATAACCCACTTTGTATATAGGCGTGTGCTGATTTCATACCAGGCATCTAATCAGTATGGAGGTTTGTTGAGCTAAACGAGCCACGTCTACGTTAAATATACAGTAACACTATGTTTGTTCAGACCTGGAGGGATATTTTGGTACATTTTCCACAGCCATATCTTCCGGATATTCAAATATGCGTTATAGGAAAACTGCACTCAAGAGGAGGAGGAGGAGCAGGAGGAGGAGAAAAAATTATTTACAATTAAATCGAGCTGGTTAGTGGGCCAGGTCCTCAGTCCAGGACCAGAGAGTAAAAGTAATTTTCTTCAATTCATAGAACGCCATCCTGCGTAGAATAGGATTTGTTCTTTGCGCCTGGAAGGGTTGGAATGCAATAAAGAGCTACTTGGAATTATTCTTCGGTTTCGATTTTTGTAATATATGCAGGTATACTATTTATTGCGTTAGTTAGCGAGTATATCATGCCTTCAACACCGTAATTATGTCATCATTGTTCAGTTTGAGAGTCAGTTCGTTATGATAACGATATGATTACGATAGAAATTCGGAGCACAAAAGCCGCCTTCGACTACTGTGGACAACGTTGTTTAGGGCGCGATCGCGGTGACGTAGCACAAACCTTCTCATTCTATTTGCATGTGCATAAACAAAGCACGGTGCGGATGCACCTTCTTGCACGCAGCCGTAATGAAAGCCAATTTGTGAAGAAGCAATGTATGCCATACAACACGAAGGAAATGTCCACACGATCTTTGTGAGCCTCCCAAACACCCCAAAACCCCCTAATAAGACGTTTGTGACGGCGCAGAAAAATTAATGCGTTGGGTAGAAAAAAAACGCAAGAAGCATTAATCTGATACAAGACAACATCAACGAAAGAAATAGAAGAAAGCCGCTTTATTTCCTGTTGTACGATGCGCGTGTAGGGGCCGCTGCTTGGTACGTAGTATTAGACTGTTCATAAGAGCATCTAAAAAATACTGCAGGGAAGCCTACGCATTTTGAATACTTATCGAGAAGCTCTGATCGCTGATCCTCGCGAATAAGCTAGAAAGGACGAGTTACACACGATCTTTTGACCGATGCTCTGAAGAAAGTTGTTCTCTATCTCTTCGTGTGTTGCAAACTTGTGGGGGATACAGCTTCAAATTATTCAGATGCGTCAGAAGCTGGCAAAATAACTGAATCATTAGAAATACGCTTTTTAATGCACTACAGCAACAAAGCGGGCGATTTCTAGCACAGACACTGCTGCCCCTCACAAGGGGAGTGTAGCAGACGACAGCGGCGCGAGTCCCTAAGCTGACGTCACAGCCAGGGGGCGCCACTCAAACATCTCACCGCCAATAGCTCATGGTGCTCAGAAGTCAACTCTGGTGCCACTGCTCTTTCTTTATGTCGACTGATAACATGCGATTCTGAGCTTAAACTGCTGTATCAATCGTGGTACGGTTTTTGTGGAGTACAACATCAAATACTTGAGCGTTTGTGCCAGCGCGGTAATTATCGTAGCAATGGATTCGTCCAGGGTTCAACGCTTGTATACATGTCTGAGAAAATTGCGATTTTTCGTTAAAATTGCTGCGAGAGAAAGTTACGTTTATTTTAATTTTGGGCTTTATAGGCAAAGGTTACTCACTTGAAGGTGCATCAAGTAAAGGTGGAGCATCCACGTGACAAAAAATCACAAAAAAGCCTACTTCATTATTGACTGGTAAGAAAGCGGCAACGGGTAATATCTTAAGCATATAAATTGGTACTTGTGTGCGTTATTTTTTGTTTGTACCATAGTGCAGCTATCCGAATAACTTTAGACGCGATCAACGCTGCCGGCAGCTCCTGTCTGTCTCCGCTGTTATCCTGCAGGTGTACACCACCCTGCGGCGACCGCCGTCAGTGGCGAAGTCGCTCAGTGTCGGCGCTATGATTTTGATATGGTTACTCTGAGCCTGCAATGATCAATTTTGAAGCATGGATGCGCCTAGGGAGTAGCATCCTGTCATACCGAAAGTAAGTGTTTTGTCTGACATGGGTGTGTAACCACTTCTACAAATACTCAAGTTCATTCTTCATTGTCCGACAATGCCGGGCACGCCTAATTTGAAACCAGAATGCGAACGAAATGCTCTGGTGAGTCTTTTTGGGCTCGCGGGACAAAAATAGTTTCAATTGTTAGGCCTTTACACAAACGTCTAGAACAGCGCAATTATAACAGTGTAAATATAGTATGCGCCGGAACAGCAGCGCAAGGCGTGCACGTGCGCTGTTGTCTCTGCGGCGATTCCAATTTCCCCCTCATTTCCTCACAACCCCAACCACCCCCTCATTGGCTTTGGCGTTCTTGTAAAATAAAAGCTTCAACTAACTAACTGTCAAATCGCATGCTGGGCCTGGTCATTCGCCGAATTCGCACATTGGGTTAAGCTGACTTGTCGCTTTGGAGCCTTGCGGTGAGGTCGACCTGCGGGGATTTCATACTAGAGCCGATTAGTGTTTTAGTGTTAGCGTAAATCCATGTAGCTTCACTGTATAGAAGGCAAGAAGCAAGATTAAGCGTTGAAAAACGAACTATTTTGTGGCAGCACTTCCATGCTTGACGTTATCCATGAACCACTACATAGGCGTTCAATACTAAAGGGACATTAGGTCGTGTGCTTTTTTCTGTCGTTGTTTGTTTTACTCTTAAAATTGTTATTGTCCAGGTGGCTTCCACGTTTCGGCATATCCTGGTCAGGAATGATAATTGGCGCTAAAATTCCACTTTTGCCGAAACATTTCTTAGTTTACCGATGCATATTGCCATAGCTGTAAACATATCTCTCGCAGCCCATCAACGAGGGATAACATTAGGCGCTTCAATTCGATGCGTTGGGCATAGCTCCACAAGAGAAGAGAGGGAGGATAAAACTTTAATTGCCAACCGAAGCTCCTGGGCGTCGGCCAGAAGCCCCTGGGCTCTGGCAGCGTTTTCGGCCAGTTGGACGGCCCAGAGTTGATCCTCCGGGTTGCTCCACAAGAAAAAGAAAAAAAAAAAAAACCAGTGTTGATGTTTTCAGGGAAATACCACGCATATGGGAAGAATAGATGACGCGTTTAGTGACAGGTTACTCTTATCGTGAGAACACGCAAAACGCACATCGGTGGCTTTAAATGTCGCAAATAATATGCGATATGCAAACGGCCGCGCCTGCGAGGTATCACGCTCCGCTATCATGCCTTGTTGTGCCAGAGCGCCTGGCCCAAAGGCGTTGCACGAGGCGACGCGCCGACAGCGAGGCTGAGTCACGCCTCTCCCTTTGTCGCTGCGGCGCGGCCGAATCCTGCATCTCGAAACGCTGCGGCGCGGCCGACTCCTGCATCTCGAAACGCTGCAGCGCGGCCGGCTCCTGCATCTCGAAACGCTGCGGCGCGGCTGAATCCCTCAGCGGAGAACGACCCAAACAAGGGCATGTCGCTACGCCCGGAGGCGAGGTCACGGAGACGGCGGCGGCATCGCTCTCCCTTTCCCCATCGGCGGCGCAGCTGACTCACCGCTTCGCTACCATTCGTCGGAATTCAAACTTCAGGCAGCGAGAGCCCTGATTGGAGCTTTTCAAACTTCTCGGGGCCACAACGAACTTCCCGGGCTATAAAAGAAGCTCGGAGGCTCTCATCGTCGGCTTTCCTCGGCGGCTGCTCTCCGGCACCAGTCTCTTCGGAAGCACCGAGTGAAAAGGGTGCTGTCGCCTTTGTGCGAATGATGTAACGTTTGCTTACCCTGTAAATACTGTATATAAATGTTACTTTAAGTTTTCGTCGGCTCGAGAACTTCTTCGCTCGGCTCTGCGCCGCGTCGATAGCGGACGGAGCAAGGCAACATCGCTACACCGGTGACTGCGCTCGGGTGGCCAGTCGCAACAGCGGAGACAGCGTCGGGATGGCTGATTCCCAACCTCGGTGACGAGCTGGATGCGAGTCACAACCTTGGCGACCGCCCTGGGATAGTCATTCCCAACAGTTGGAGGCTGCGGTGAGAGGCCCCAGTCCCAACATTGGTGGCAGCGGTGGGATCGACAGTCGCAACAGTGGTGGCAGCGGTGGGATGCTCAGGCGCAACATTGGATGGCAGCTGCGGGATCGACCGGCAACGGCTACTACCTGGTGTGGTAAGCGCTCGACGTTTTCTCTCAGTTCACCAGACTTCTCTAGCACAGGTTATGGTAGTTTAGAGAAGGGCTGGGTGAAGCACTGTGTATAGCTTTGAGTGTTTCAAGCCTAGAGAGTGTTTTGAAACCAAAGCTAGTGCCGAGAGGTAAACAAAGGAGCGTAGAGAATTACTTGCGCGTGCCTTACTAGTAGCTTGGTAGTATAGGAACGGCAAGGGAATTCTAAAGCGGGTAAGCAGCAAGAGGCCAGTGCAAACGATGGAGGACCTTAGAGTGAAGGAACTCGTCGAAATTTGCGAGGAGCTGGGCCTTGACTTAGGCCGTGCGAAACGGAAGCATGCGATCCTTGAGATCATGCGGAAGGAGAACGTAACGGCTGAGGAAGTCAATGAGGCCAGGGATGATATCAAAGAGCGCCGTGAGCGCGAGGAGGCCGAAAAGAAAGAGCGCCGTGAGCGCGAGGAGGCCGAAAGGAAAGAGCGCCGGGAGCGCGAGGAAGCCGAAAAGAAAGAGCGCCGTGAGCGCGAAGAAGCCGAATGGCAGAAATGGGAAGCCGAAAGACAGAAACGGAGAGAGCAAGCCGAAAGGCAGGAACGGAGGGAGGAAGCTGAAAGGCAGGAACGGGAAGCCAAAAGGCAGCTCGAGTGGCTCGAGTTGATGAGGCTAGAGTCGGAGCTCCGGCAGGGTTCGCCGGCGCCTAGCGTGACTTGTCCAACGTTTCAGGCGAGCGGTCCGAGAAGTCAGGACCAACGGCCGCCGTTCGTTGTTGAGAGGTCAGGGCCGGAAGACGGAGCGTGCCAGGGCAAACGCGAAGCGACCGCACTCGTATTCTTGGACAGAGAAGTGAGCCAAGAGAGCGAGAACGGCGCGGAGGCAGAGGCGCCGCTTCGAAATAAAGATTTCGAAACGCGCGCAGAGTCCGCGAGCAGTGGCCAGTGCAAGGCACTTACGAGTTCGCAAGCGGGGAAGCTCTCAGAGAATGTTGACTCCTCCCCAGCGCGCGAGACGCGAAAGGACGCCGAGCAGCTTAGCCTGAACTGCGAGCCGACCGAAAACTGTCGCGGTAGGCTAGTCGAACCGCCAGCGGCTGAGGCGGTTTGCGTGAAACCCTTCGGTGGAGAAACGGAGCCGGGCGACACGGAGAGTACGTTGTCACCGTTTTCCGATCAGCCGTTACTCGAAGACGAGCTCAAGGTCGAAGCGCTGCCGATAGGGCCGACAGAGAAATCCGGTGAGCTCGTCGCGAGTGACGTTGACAGAGACCGTACCGCCGTCACCGAGAGCAAAGGGGTGCCTGAGCGAGATAAAGCACTTGCTGAGACGTCCGACAGAGGGCCGTACGGGTCCGCTGATCGAGTTCATGTGTCGGTCTCGGGTTCAACGATCTCGGCAGAACGCTCAGAATCAGAGGAGGCCTTAGAGACGGCTTCCAACAGGGTCGCGCACAGTGCGCGAGCTAGCGAGGTTTCTCGGGAAACTTTGGACAGCGAGGCTAGCCAGACGAAGCCGCTAGAGCCCCCGGAAACAGAAAGCGTTCCTTCGGGTGCGAGCTCTAACGCGGGCGATGTGGTGGCTAAGCCTGCGAACGGGACACGAGAGACGAGCGAGCAACGAAGGCTGAGCGGTGAGCGGACCGAAAGCTCTGGCAGAAGCTTAGTGGAGCCGCCGACGGCCGAAGCGGGTTGCGCCATCCCCATCGGCGGGGAAACCCAGGTGGCCGCGCGTTGCGGGGCGAACTCTCCGTTGTCCCCAGTTCTCGATGGCTTGCTTGAAAGCAAGGTGGGGCACTTTCACCCGCAATCCAAGCCAGTGGAACGAAGGCGCTCAGGGCGAAAGCGGGAGTTGAGAGCTTTCTGCTATGAGCGGAAACGCGGTTGCGAGGCGTGCGTGCCGGCCGCTATGTTGGCCTTGAAGTCAGCTCCGCGCGCGATAACGGGCGTCAGCTTTGCGAGGCTTGTACATGACCGGGGAAAGAGAACGCGTTTCGAATGACGAAACTAGCCTGTGGGGAAGAGCTAGTTGTAACGCTGCGTTCTTCGTTTCCCCGTTCGGGCAGGCCTTCCCGTCATGTTGAGTTTCCGTCTCAAACTCGCGCCGTGTGGCCTCTTGAGTCGAAACGAATGGATCGGTGTTTCGTGGCCTGTCAGAGTACGCGCTGGTTAGGAGCAAGTAGATCACTTACGAGTCGTGCTGAGCAGGCTCAAAGAAGCAGGCCTACTAATCAATCAGTCGAAGTGTCACATAGGTTGCGTCGAAGTGACGTAACTAAGGCAGGTGGTTGTGGTAGCGCGGCCGACACAGACCGTCGGAAATCGAAGTGGCCGCAGTCGTAAACTATCGCCGACCAACGACAAGTCAGAGATAAGGACTTTTTCGAGATTGACTGGATATGGCTAAACTTACGGGAGAAGTTACTCCATACTGGCTAGTCCTTTGACTGACGCTCTCAGAAGAGCCAGTTAAGGTGGAAAGGGCACAGAGAAGGAGGACGTGTTTAAGCGCTGCAACGAGCCTTGAGCGAGGAGCGAGTTCTAACGGTCCCCGACTTTTCGAAAGGTTCGTTATTTAGTGCGATCGAGCGATCGTGGCATGGAAGTTGAACTATGCCAAGAGGAGGCGAACGGCCGGGAACGACCAGTTTGTAAGTCGCAAGCTAACTTGTCAGGAAAGAGGCTAACCGTACATCCGGAAAGGAATGTGGCTGCATCGTGTGGGCCGTGCAGAAGTATGCGTGCTATATAGCCGGTAACGCTAACGCAGACGCCCTAAGCCGGGCGTTCTAAGTAGGGCAGCCTTCGTCCTCCCCGTGTCTTTCGTTTCGTTCTTCGTGAGCAGCTTTTATCTTAGCAGGTAGATGGGAGCAAAATTATTGCCCTCATTTGCTGCCTCAGTTGATTATTTCCGCACTGCGTGATTTCAAGTAATCAACCTTAGTTATCATTTAATGTCGTGTGTTACGTTGACACTTAGTGTGAGTTCTTCTTTTAAGAGTTTTACGTCCCGCATGGGCCTCTTGGTGTAGAGGGTCAAAATTTGGGGATAGATACCTAGCTAGGAGAGTTTGTCACGCTTTAGAGTCTGGTGTTCTGACGGAGGACAAAGGGTGCTTGCTTGCGCTGGGTGTTGCCTGTTGTCGGTCGGTTCTTTGCAAGCTCCAGAACGATGAGCAACCGGTGCTGAGGACAGACCGAAGGAGCCGGACGAAACTGGTCGACACACCTGGCAGCACGGCGAGGTACCGGTGATCCAGACCTGGCAGGCGGTACCCGTTCATGGAGAGGGACCTGGTGGAGTCGCCCTTTTCCTGGGGCACTGGAGGTGCACCTGGATGAGCCTGGCGAACGAGCGCGCCCAGCATCCGAGCCACGTGGAGGCAGCTCGTCTTCACGGCGCATTGTCTGGCGGCGGGGGTGCTGTTGTGCCAGAGCGCCTGGCCCAAAGGCGTTGCACGAGGCGACGCGCCGACAGCGAGGCTGAGTCACGCCTCTCCCTTTGTCGCTGCGGCGCGGCCGAATCCTGCATCTCGAAACGCTGCGGCGCGGCCGACTCCTGCATCTCGAAACGCTGCAGCGCGGCCGGCTCCTGCATCTCGAAACGCTGCGGCGCGGCTGAATCCCTCAGCGGAGAACGACCCAAACAAGGGCATGTCGCTACGCCCGGAGGCGAGGTCACGGAGACGGCGGCGGCATCGCTCTCCCTTTCCCCATCGGCGGCGCAGCTGACTCACCGCTTCGCTACCATTCGTCGGAATTCAAACTTCAGGCAGCGAGAGCCCTGATTGGAGCTTTTCAAACTTCTCGGGGCCACAACGAACTTCCCGGGCTATAAAAGAAGCTCGGAGGCTCTCATCGTCGGCTTTCCTCGGCGGCTGCTCTCCGGCACCAGTCTCTTCGGAAGCACCGAGTGAAAAGGGTGCTGTCGCCTTTGTGCGAATGATGTAACGTTTGCTTACCCTGTAAATACTGTATATAAATGTTACTTTAAGTTTTCGTCGGCTCGAGAACTTCTTCGCTCGGCTCTGCGCCGCGTCGATAGCGGACGGAGCAAGGCAACATCGCTACACCGGTGACTGCGCTCGGGTGGCCAGTCGCAACAGCGGAGACAGCGTCGGGATGGCTGATTCCCAACCTCGGTGACGAGCTGGATGCGAGTCACAACCTTGGCGACCGCCCTGGGATAGTCATTCCCAACAGTTGGAGGCTGCGGTGAGAGGCCCCAGTCCCAACAGCCTGGTGCACGATATAAGACACATTCTGCGCATGCCTCGTCCGCTGTTGCAATGCCTTATTTTTAGCGAGAAAGCAGCCGTTCTTCTCTTCAGCGCACCGCTAGGGCTCCGCAACCCCTAACTTTCTTTTTTTTTTTCTATGAATGCAACACTCGCAACCTCTCTCCATCGATTCGTTCGGGAAACCAACGCCTTGGTGGAAGCCGAGGTTCACCTTCGCTTGATACACAGCGTGAACTCTATGCAGAAAACGCTATTTAGTCGCGCAGGCAGTATCCGGCAGAAAAACTGGTTTTCGTATGAATTTTAAATCTAAACTGACTTCTGTTCTTTTCCTCTCCTTCGGTGCCTACAACGAAAAAAGGTGCGAAGTTTTCGCACGCGATCACGTGTACAGTACGTCGACGCCGCTAACTTTGGAACCCCCTTGTCTCCCATCGGTCGTGCATCACGTTGCCTCGTGTCTCCTTTTACCCATGCGATACCGCTTCGCGTTCTTGGGACCCGTATCATATCACTTCGCGCCTGATTTGGGCTTTTACGGAGCAAGATTTACCGTTCCGCAGAATCAACATGTGATATAGTTGCCGTAGTACTATCTACATCGCCTCTTGGGATGGCGAACGCGCACTGCGCGGTGACATACATCATTACGGCGCCATACTTCCCGACGTCAGTAGAAGTCCGGCTTTGCTGACGTGTGTGGGATGCTTGTGCATTCCTTTACTGCGGACGAAATGAGCGCCTTATAAAAGAGAACAGGGTCGCCGTAGGTCATATATACTAAGCGTAATCACATGAAACCCCTTCTTTAATAAAATGAAACGCATAATATACGCCGGCCCCCCAGGCGCTCGATTATGAGGTTGCATGTACTGAGGTAAGTTCACACCACAGCGCAAGCGAGCACAGGTCTATTGTCCTCCCATGTCTGGTGTGCGTTGGACAGCACTGACAACACGGCAGGTGCGAAAGGGAATCCGCCCAAGATGGATCAGCGAGCGGGGACGCAGTTCTAAACAGCTGAAGGGTGTTGACCAGTTGAAATTCATCGCAGCATGCAGGTGCATATGGCGAAAAGTGGGAACCGAAGACAACGGTGACTGGATGGCTGCGAATGTTTCGGGAAGGACGCAAGGTAACGAAAGGATCTCCAGCGGCCGGGCCAGGCGCATGCATGTTGCTACGACAGGCGAATCTTTCTCTCGCAACAATGCGCGAACACCGTCGTCGGCGCATGCTCTAGCAAGCGCAGAAGTCGGCTGTGTCGATTGTTGTAAAAAAGTATCAGAAGGTGTGTTTCATATTGAATGTTACAGATGCTAACCGACCACAAGAAAGAAGAACGCTTCGGCTGGAGTTTACAACACTTGCTGTTGTGGTACGAGACAGAGGCTGATACATCACGCATTGTGGCAGTTGACGAAACGTGGTGTCACCACTCTCACTTGCTTGGACACTTACAAGGAAGTACTAAAAAGACACCCATCCTACTCCGATGCCGACGTCATGGAGGCGGTGAAGAAATGGCTGAAGAGCAACCGCCGTCCTTCTTTGCGTACGGTATCTGCCACCTCCCCCAGCAGTGGAATTCGTGTTTGAATGCGTGCGGCGACTCTTTCTAAGAAGACCTGTGTACATTTCTCTCTTTTATATTACTGCGAAGCAGCCGCCATAGATAATTATATCTATGGCGGCTAAATAACGCAGAAAATGTTCTGAGTCTTCCTCGTTTTATATAAAAATCGTACTATAGAAAAACCCGCTGCTGCTCACTTAATCGCTCACAAAATTTCCGCGCTATCCTGCGGGAATGTTATTACATTGCATGAATGAAAAATCAAACTCCCATACAGTCGTTCCGTTTGAGTGACAGCATTTATAAGCAGTTTTAATTTACATATAAATTTTGCTGTATTATCACATTTGCTATAACAAACGTTCAATTGCAAGTCCCCTCTAGATGTCCCGTCTTACTCTCTCTATTGTATTATTTTTGTCGCTGGAAATACGTACACTGTAGTACATTCATTCCCGGTTCGTACACGTTCGTAACAATACGGCTTCTCGAGCCTTGCTTACTGAGCTTCGCTTTTCCAAAATTGCTCCTCTTAGAAGCGCTGTTTGTTTTTGTTGAAAAACGATGTCAGGATGTATTTCTAACTATACATTACCTTCTTCTACCTGTATATTCGCCCTTACGCTTTGCCTGAAGCGCCTCAGAGCTCACCGCAGGTTAAACAATGGACGCACGTCGCGTAGTGACTGTATACTTAACAGCGAAAATTTAAAAGGCCTGAGGGTGGACGTGTTGCCGCGGCAGTTTTCACAGCTGCAAGGCCACTGATGCCTGCATTATTATCTCGAAGTCTGGCACCATATTCCTTACACTTCGCAGGCCGCTCACTGAAGCGACGCCCTTGATGTTCGACGCGCGGGTTTTATGTTAAAAAAAAATCAAAGCATGCGGTTTTTTTTTGTTGTTGTTACGCACGGTCCTTGATTCACCTGCACTCTACGCAGACGTTTCGCTTTAGAAGGCCTAATTTTGTCTTCGCGATGAAGAAAGGGGACTCGTTTGATGCTTACATCGCTGATGATGCGCTATGATTGTAGGGCAGTTGTATTCTTTTCATTGGTTGGCATTTTGGTCGCTGCAACATATCCGAACCATGGCGGTCGCCCTGATATGAATACGGCTTTTAAAAAAGCGATTACAGAAAAGCAGAGCCAACAAAGTTAATCGACGCTGACAAACCAAGACATGCTTTGCATATGACATTGTTTTCGACGCCAAAATAATGCTTGAAAGCGTTGAATGGGGACGACTGGACTCGTCACAAGCAGAACAAGCCGCTGTTTTGTATGTTTCCGTTGCCCCGTCGGCTATGTGAGCCACCGCCGCCGCGAGTTTAGTACGGGGTGATAACACAGATGCATGAGCGCACCACTTCTTGTGAATAGAGAAACGTTGCCGATAAGTTGTTTTAAAAGATTGTGCACTCTGCGCGAGGCAATTTTAACAACGGAGAGCTCTGGCCGTGCCGAACGTTAACTGAAAACTCCGCTCGGCGAAGTGGAGAGGGGGGAAAATGCTAGGCCAATAAGTGTGAGTGAAAGTGGCGAGGATGCAAGGAGCCCCCGAGCAGGTGTTCGGAGTGCCGCCTGAAGAAAAATACTCTTTCCGTGTTATGAAACCGGCGTCTATCCAATTGCGCTGTCATCGTATTCGGGGCGCTCGGCATTTCTTTTGGGTTCATAGCGCGGGCGTTGGCTGTGGACTTTGGCCGAATTTTTATTTTTAATCGCGATAGTATGCCCTTTGGCATAAGGTCCTACAGGTACAAGTTGACACCCGTTCCCGGAGGAAGTCCAGAAGACAGCGGTGGTGGGGCCCCCACAGCCATCGTTGGAGATCGGGGGGTCTCCCAGGATGCAGGCCTATGCCGCGAAGGTGTCGGGCTCTCGCTGCACTCAGGGAAGGGCTCGTCCATAGCAGGTGGTTGGTGTCGGCGTCTTCAGCAGGAGCCGTACAGAAGGGGCAGTTCGTGGTAAACAGGGCATGGTATCACGGGGGCCACGCCCGGGTCACCGCAGGAGAGAGGGCCACCCCAACTCGAAGTCTACGGAGCAGAACCTCCTCCCAGCGAGCGAGCCCACTGGGAAAGTCTGTTCCACACGGTGGGATGAGAGCGCGTGTGGCGCGACGCAGGTCTTCCTTGAGTTGGACTAATTGTTCATGTGGGTCAGTTGACAGCAAGGGCAGTGGTCGTGGAACCGATGTAAGGTAAGAGGATCTATCCGCCGAAATATGAGCGGTGATAGTATTACGCCGGATCCACGACAGTCGGAGAGGGCAGGGGTACGTATCCAGCAGCTTATGAATGTCTCTTGAGACAGACGAGTTGGAGGCTACACGGCGCAAATCCCTTACGGCCGCTGTTGAGTCCGTGTACATTTGTACAGTAAAACTTCCAGGGGCTTGAAGTACCGGTGGTAGCGCTAGCAGTCCGTCCCGGATGGCTGTCAGCTCCGCGAGCATAGAAGGCCAGGTGCGAAGTGTTTCATAAGCACAATTTTGGTTCGCTTCTGAATGAGAGGGACATTCGATCACCGTAGTTACAACTCTGTCTTGGGCCCCAACGTCCACAAATGCCTCTACAACCTGGGGTTGGTTCACAGCCGCTAGTAATGGTGCGCCCGCGGACTGCGTGTCTGCGTTTCCGGTCAACCGACTATGCAGTCTAGTTAGCGGCCGGTTGTCGGTCACTTGATGGTACAGCCAGGGCGGCCTAGTTACAGGGTGGGCTGCTAAGGCGGGTAGAGGGCGGCCCATGTAGATCGCCAACGCCGCTGCCTCCGCAACAAAATTAAGTTTGTGCTGGCGGGTGGAGCGGCGCTGATGTACAAGCTCATCCAGGGTGTTAAGTTGAGCGTGAAGAGATGGTATGGGCGTTATTTGAGGGAGGCAGGTAATCGTCCGCATTGCAGCTCTATTAATTGCTTCAAGTCGGGCCCACTCCGCTTTGGTCATATGCTGGAATTGAGCCTGATAGACAAGTCGAGACTGAAGTATTGACCGCACCAAGAGTCGGGCTATTTTGAAGCAGGAGCCTCCAGCCTTTTGTGACATGCGTCGGATAAGGTGTAGCATTTGACCTGCTTGTTGGCGGGCAGATCGAAGCCACAAGGCAGCTGACCCTGACGATGAAATTTCCAATCCCAGCACGCGGAGAGTGGTAGCAGTTTGCACAGGCTGGCCGGATAGTTGTAGCGCGATCGGGGATATCTCCAATCTACGGCGGCCCCAATCATTGGCCACGGACAGAAGGGCTGTCTTCTCGACTGAAAGGGAGAGACCAGCGTATTCACACCACTTCTGTGTGTCAGTTAAAGCTTGTTGCAGGCTCGCGGCTTGCCGAGACAGGTCTGGGTGGACAGTTTATACTGTAATATCGCCCGCGTACACCAAAAGGTGTAGGTCTGGCATGGAGCCAAGATGCCAGGCAAGCGGCAGCATAACTACGTTAAATACGAAGGGTGAAATCACCGATCCCTGAGGCACTCTACGGACGGGCATAAAATGGCCATAACTAGCAATGAACTTTGGCTACGGAAATTGGCAAGTTGGATTTCGGAGTTTAGGAGGCTGAATTGTAGACTTCGATTTAACTCAGTTTGCATGGAGAAAGCTTCGATTTTGAACCGTCTTTCTCTTAGGTAAAGTCAAGGTAAAGCTAGTGAAGACCACCAGCTCCGCTGTTTCCTTAGTCTTCGCATCTCGCCTCCCGGCCCCCGCGGGGGTCGAGCGGACGGCGACGGCGCGGGCGATCCGAGTAACCCGCGCGGCCGGCCGGGCACGACGCCTCGGGCCTAGCGCAGGTAGTTAGACGAGGTGCGGCGAAGCCCTGCGTGGCCTGACCCGCACCTTTCTCGCAGGACGAATCAATACAGCTCATTTCTCTCTCTCTCTCTCTCAATCGTGAAAATGGCCGAATATTTTTGTCTTCGTTTTTCTATTACATTTGCGCGCGCCAGAGAAACGCTACCTTGTGTCACTCTTGTGCTCTACGTAATAAATGTCTTTACCACATCTCTCCCGCCTAATACCCCTACATCTGCCCTTCTTGCCAGACTCCCTGCATTAAGTACCGCCGTATGTGGGATTGCCCCTACCATGCAATGCCCCCCCCCCCCCCCCCCCCCCCCGAGCAGTGGGAGTGCGAACTGACGAGCTCGCGGCCTGAAGTTCAAGAACAGTTGATCTCACGGGCCTGATCAGCGGCGACAGCTCGCAGCTTTCTGGACTGAGAAAGGGCCACCCACCTTTCTCTTTTTTTATTTATTTTAGTCGGCTCCACTAAACGTTTTACTCCCTCACTCATACCACGGTCCTTCAACGATATCACTGGTCACAAAACATCGCACCCTGCCGCGTCCAGCGGCCGGGCGTGCTGCAAGCCGCTGCTATTTTTACCCTGTCTCGGAATGTAAATGCTCGCTGCGTTTGGTCGCCCCGCTCTGATTAAGTGAGTTTTCCCCCTTAGTAGTCCAATCTCTTTACGCATACACCGCCTGCCTTTTATGGGCTGATATTATTATTTTTTAAAGCGAAGCTTTCTATGTCTAACTTCTGGCCCTGTAGGAAAACACGCACTGCGGAAAAGCCAACTTTACAGCAGAAAAGCCAAGTTAACACAACGTGTTTCCGCAAACGGCACATCAGTCACACACCGCAGAAACGATGGGGTGTCCTGCATAACGGGCTCCATTGTAGTAGATGAATGCAGTCGAGCGTCATACGGTTGAGCGATGATGATGATGATGAAAGAATTCCATGACAGGCGCACAGATGGCACATTAAAAATGCCACACGATTACCCAATGCGAAGCCAAAATTAACGACAACGCTGAGCTAACCAAATCAGCACACTCTAGATGACCAAATCACAAACTCATAGATACAAAATCATAACATTCTGTTAGCTCAGCGTTTTCGTAAATTTGGACTTTGGCTGACTGGACTGTATACTTTGCATTTGTATTGGAGAACGCTTTTCCTTTCAGCCATCTTTCTTTCAGAAAGCATTTAGATTTCCTTTTTTTTCAGTTTCTCGTTGACTGCCGACGACTGCACCCACATCCTCCGGTGTTAGCGCACCGGCATATTTGCATTTTTTTAATTTCCAATGTTTTTTTTTACACAAAAGTTATAACCATTGCCGTAGTCAGGAGCTGCCACCGTATAATCGAATGAAAATAAAAACAACAAAAATAAATACGCAAGTAACTGAACTGCTTGCTTTGAGGAATAGTTTGGCATTCCTGATTGTCTGTGTAATCTTTTTCTTGAGTGCGTGTAGACGAAAACGGGCATTATTTGGTTGCTTGCTGATTTTGCACGCCCTATTCTGGGCTGCTGGTTGCAGGTCCGCTCCGTATAAAGCTGCGCTTCTATTTCGCAGACGAGCAACTCTTGAGGGTGTTTGGTGGTGTATTCTTTCTTCTTTAGGCGAATAATAGTAGTAATAAATTCATCGTTGCCAGGAGGATCGTCTTCAGCGTCATCATCATTGTCAAGTGACAGTATCCTCACCACCCTGTGCCCCCAAGACAGACCCAAAAATGTGTACCTGCGTATAGACTATTACGCAGCAGCACATTCCGTATTCGCTTTCTCTTCATTCAGTTTCCGCTTTTTATTTTGATGAGCTATAACTTATAGCTCAACAAAATAAAAAGCGCATACTGGCCTAGGAAAACCCGAAGTACATCTCGCTATCTCTCCGTGGAATTTGTTTTGAAGTTAGGCAAAGCTCTAGACGTCTGGAACAAATGCAAGCGAGAAGCACACGGAAGCGCTTGTTGTCACGCATTTCCTGCTTAACCCTGGGAGAATGGTATACCTCTGCTGCATTCTCCACGCTTCGCGAGCAGCCTTGGCGCTCAGGCTGACATCTAAAGCGGCAAACGTGACTGGCGCATGCTCTCGACGCGAATTGGTGTAACATTGAAAGCAACATTAGCGAAGGGACATGAAACTCGCAACATTCTTTGCGTACCGGTGAATGGGCGCCACGAATACGGCTGCCTCGACTGTTGTATACGGGCTGTAGAGCTTATCCGCGCTCCGTATGGCTTCCAATGCGTCTATGAGCACGATGGGCTGTCTGATCTAGAGCTCAGTATTACTACGGTAGCGTCACAGCACATTCTGCCGACACCACTGCGATCACAAGCTCACTTCGAGCGGTTCATTATTGCGCGCGCGCAGTTGCCTCAGCATTACTGCGGTCGCGGTAACGGTGATGGGTATAGCTCTCGTGTCAATAAATAAGCGCAGCTAAACACTCTGGTGACGCAGTATCTTTCTAACTAAGGAATGGTGGAAAAAGCCATGTTTATGGGCCTTTATCAAAGGAAGTGTGCTAGCTATTTTTATACCAAAGGGCGCAAATGGTCAATCAAAGGCGGACGCCTGTGCGTATTACCGGTGTTGTGCCAGAGCGCCCACGCCCAAATTCGCTGCACCGGGCGACGCGCCGACAGCGGGGCCGATTCGCGCCTCCGCCAAACCACCGGCGGCAGACGTGCATGCCCGAAGATGCAGGCACCGCAGAGTCGCCTGTCCTTTTCCTTTCTCAACGGCTGGGCCGAATCATGCCTCGGGCGAAGAGAGAATAGACTTTATTGAGCTAACAATGCTGGCGCCGTCCGGCGCCAGCTGGAGTGAGGCCCTCTTCACGGGCTCCATATGCTGTTCGGGCCTCCAGGACCCTGGCGATCAGTAGGGTCTGGTCCTCCAGGGCGGGGCTGAGCAGCAAAGTCTCCCATCGTTTAAGTAAGTAAGGCGTTGTTGGTCGGGGGGAGGGGAGGGGGACGGCGTGGGAAAGGTCGCACTCTCCAATTACGTGGCGGAGCGTGCCGAGTCGTTTGCAGAAAGGGCATTCCTTGTCGTACCGCACGGGGTAAATTTTGTTTTGAAGTACAGGGTGTGGAAAGGACCCGGCTTGAATTTGCCGATAGATGCATTGTTCATGTCGAGTAAGGGAGTGGTGAGGTGGGGGGAAACGTGCCCTACCCTCCCTGTAGTATCGGAGTATTTGGCGATAGCTAGGGAGTGTCCTCGGCCCGGAGGGTAGCTTCGCGGGCCTGCTGATGGGCGAACTCATTGCCCTCGACTTCGGAGTGCGCTAGGACCCATATAAGCTCGGTTTTGATATTTGGAGGGTCAGGCTTTTGGAGAATGCGGGTCGCTGTGATAGACACCCACCCTTTTCTGTAGTTCCTGTATGCTGTCTGGGAGTCCGTGATGATGGTTTGTAGCCGGGTTGAGTAAGGGCTATCGCTATGGCCACTTCATCGGCCTCTTCGGAGGAGGGTGTGACGAGCGAAGCGCAGCAGATGGGCTTGTCAATTGTCGTGACGGCTATCGTTGCCGATGTAGAGCCCATGGGGAGTGAGGCGTCTGTGTAAAGGATTCCGTCGTTTTTGTCCAGGAGTTTGGCCAGGGCTTTCACTCTGGCCTTTCGGCAACCTTTGTTGCGATCGGAGTTGATGTTTTGGGGGATTGGTTTACTTTCTATGGTGGTGGTCCAGATAGTGGGTATGGGTCCTTTGTCTTGGTGGTAGGCTACCTGCCATCCGAATTTTGCTAGTACGGCTCGTCCCGTTGGGGTCTGGCTGAGTCGGATTCGTTGGTTGGACAGGTGGGCCTCTGTTAGTTCGCGGACGGTGTTGTGCTTGGCCATGCCCGGGAGATTTTCGCTGGAGGAGTGGACGGGGACGCCCAGGGCCAGTTTGGTAGCTTTTCTTATTGGTCGATATCTTTTTTGAGAAGTTGGAGGTATGGGGCGGAGTATAATATTCGGGATATTACAAAGGCTTGAACCAGCCGAAGTGCGTCTTCCTCCTTGAGTCACCTTTGACGATTGGTTACTCGCCGAATCATGAGGATGATCTGATCCGATGTCGTTTTTAGTTTGGGAACGGCCCGCGGCAAACAGGCAGCTACATGCCTGGAGGCGGCGGGTTTGGCTGACACAATCGCTTCGCCTCCATTCGTCGGATCCAAACTTCGGCCAGCGAGAGTCCTGATTGGAGCGATTCAAACCGCTCGCGGCTGCTACGGACTCCCGGGGGTATGAAATCCGCTCGGAAGCGCAGCGAGGGCGGCACGTTTCGGAGGCACCGAGTTGAGACGTGCTGTCGCCTTTGTGCGAGCCATGTAACGCTTTTGTTACCCTTGTACATACTGTATATAAATGTTGCTTCAACTCTTCGTCGGCTCAAGAACTTCACCGCTCTGCTCTGCGCTGCGTCGATAGCGGACGGAGCAAGGCAACGTCGTAGCACAGGTGACTGCGCTCAGACGGCTAGTCGCCACAGTGGTGGCTGCGGTGAGATTCCCAGTCCCAACAGTGGTGTCAGCGTCGGGATGGCTAATTCCCAACACAGGGGAAGATAAACGTCCACTGCGATAGCTTGTAAGGACGTTGTCACTGTTGACTTATACAGGCTAATTGTAAGGACGTTGTCGCTATTGGCTTATGGAGGCTAATTGTAACATAAAACGGAAACAAAAGAAACTGTCCAGATTTTATTAACCGCATAGAAGTCCTTTTACACTTTTTTTTTGTTTTTTTAGTTACTTCGCCTCAGGGATCCGGATGAATGCACGTAGCTCTGTGATTTAATTAACTCATTTTTAGTTGTTTGAATTTTGTATGTATATTTTTGTTTTCTTTTTCTTTAGTCGCGTGAGGGCACATGATTAGTAGGCCTTTGTACCAGGAAAAGCAGAGAGGGGAATGTAACGTAGGGCAGCTACCATCTGTATCGGGTAAAATTTAATTTCAGCCTGCCATTAAGAGCTCCGCGAAACTTTTGAGAAATATAACATAGATACATTAGGTTCTTCAAAGCAATAACCCACGTCATCGCCCTATATAAAGGGGATACCATTATCAATCAATCAATCAATCAATCAATCAATCAATCAATCAATCAATCAATCAATCAATCAATCAATCAATCAATCAATCAATCAATCAATCAATCAATCAATCATCTTTTCGGTTATACTTTTTTAAATTTCTTGCGACATGTGGAGGTTGCCAGATTTCGCTAGTAATAGCCAAGTCTGGAGGCTTTTCGTGTCATTTTTTTTTACATTGACCTACATGTAGTACACTATTATAACGACTATGTGTCTTAAATTCCCTAATGGTGCATTTTTGGGCCGATACAAAAAATTACACTGTTCGCGTTAACGGTACTCGACAAAGAATGCTCACGCACTAAAAATACCTGCTCACAATTAATGCAACCTGTTGCGCATATTTCATAAGCACTGAGACAGTTGCCACTCCCACTATCTGTATATATAACCTACGGGCACTAAAGTGCGGTTCTGCACTCAGCGCGTGATGTGTCCGATACCGTTTTGTTGCAACGTGCCGTA
Source organism: Haemaphysalis longicornis (assembly GCF_048455015.1). NCBI lineage: Eukaryota > Metazoa > Arthropoda > Arachnida > Ixodida > Ixodidae > Haemaphysalis > Haemaphysalis longicornis. Next base: position 314,935,452 of record NW_027526203.1, read on the forward strand.
CACTGTAGCACCGGAAATTTTTTCCAGCCTCGTTGCGAATCCTTCTCTAGCGTCTGCCCTGCTCTGCCCGGCATTTTTGCTGTTTTTTTGTTCGCGGGATGTGACACTCAGTTGCTCACTGTGTGTAACTGGACGTCCGGTCAGAGGGTTGAAATTTGTAAAAGGAGAAGAGAAACTCGTGCTCGCAGTCTCAACTTGCAGGTGCAGGCTACTGGCTGCGTCAGAGCACTGCTAGAAGTACACAGCTAGCGCTCGAAGTTGCATCAATATCGAGTTGCATGGCGAACTGGCCATACGTCGGCAACGCGCTTACCGCAGCTATCGCCCCATACAGCATGACAAACACAAAAACACGGTGTTCGGTGATGCAACGTACAACTCTAGGGTGCATCTAAAAGACTCTTCCCTGATGAATTGCCACACTGATTGTCAATTGATGATTGTCACACTGATTGTCACACTAATTGATGAACCTATTGTCATCATTATAGGGCTAGCCCTGGCTCCTTTCAAGAAAGAACCTCGGGGGCTAAACCGCGCCGTTGAACGCAACCCTTGCGCGAACAAGCATTGCCCTCGTCTCTCGAGTGAAGTGTAGAAAAAAAGAATAAAGAACCAAAAAAATTGGTCCCGTAATCACCACAAGCGACGACGACGCAGTCTTGTCGCGCGACTTTCATTCGTGATTTCTCGAACCCGATCTGTTGAGCCGCAAATAGGGCCTCCCTTCGGAAAGAGTGCTGCACTGTTTCTTTGCTTTTGTTCGGCGGCTACGGACTCCCTGTGAGGGTGTCCGCACCTAAGTGCGAACTTTCGGGGGTGTAGCGGCGAGTGGCACCCCCGCGTCCATCTAGGGCGACCAAGAATGCTCTTGACGCAAGACGGTCACGTATGCGGGGTTTCGGCGCCAAACGCCAATAGAGCGGTCGCCATTTTTCCATCGCCACATTCCCATGTAACTACGCAATAGAGTAATTCCCAGTGGTGGTAGCGGTGGCCCTTAGAAAATGGCGCGTACTCATGAAATCGGCCAAGAAGAATTTGCTTCAGTCATGTAAACTAATTATATTTGACGATAATAGGGGAGTAGAAGAAAGGATTTAGTCAGTATGCTGAAGGGCCAGAAGAAAAGAGGGGATGATAGAACTGAGAATACAAAATAAAAAAAGTCAGCCTGATCTGAATAGCTCTAGCACGGCATACGAGTCGTCTCTGAAATGAATGAGTGGATGTTGTGACACACTTCCCTATGACAGTGACCCAGCTTTGCGCCCGATTACATGTCGGTTGCCTTCCGGAAGGCGTGGGAAGGCGTGGCTACAGTATTGCACAGGAGGAATCATATTTTGACCAAATTCGCCTTAATTGTGTAGCGAAACAAGCTCTGTTAACACTGAAGTTCGGCATGCTAATCTCTAGCGTGAGTGGGCGTGTCCAGCCTTGCGTGCTTTCAAAAGACCACAGCAGCTTTCGCCTTCTGTCGGCCCCATGCAGACTGGGGGCGTATTCGAGCCGTCGCAGCTTCCCAGTAAGTTCTTCCTCCAGCGTTCACATGCAACAGCTGTGTCGAGGACGTCACGCGCAACCTTGCATGTACGTGTACATCGCTGCAGGTTCAAGAACAGACTTGTCTCAACTCATATAGAAGCGAAAAGGTTGGAAGAGGCCCTGACCACCGTTTCCGTGCACATTCGGAAACGGCACCTATAGGAGGTCTGTGCCTGCCAATCATCGAAGACCGGTTTTGCCACGCCATGACGCCGTTCCCCGCCGTTGCTACGACGTCGTTGCTTCCATTTGTTTGTCCCTTTGCCAACCAATCGCTGAAGACTAGGCGTGTTGATGCAAAAAGGTTTCTGCGCGCGTGTTTTGAAACGAGGCCATGCTTGACACGCGGCATGTTATTGTCTGCTTTGTAATCGAGTCTGGTTTTCGTCGTTGCACTTGTGTATAGATTCAGTAGCCCGCACAAAATTGAAAGATTTTCTTGGTAATAGCGTATTTATTGCACTCTTGAATTTACAACGATCGTTAGGCACGCTTAATTAAGCGCTTTGAACCGTTAGTTTGACTTGCTCAACTTCCGTTGTTTTGCACGGCATCCAGTGCAAGCGTATGGACGGAAGACAAGTGAAGTCGCGCTCGTAACCAGTTCGCGGCCCCAACTTGAGCGCAAAATACCTATCCGCCCAATTCTACTACTAGTCTTCCTGTATTACCGTTCTTCGTTTTCTGTGGACACGGAACGAGAATAGTAATTCGCGGGACGTTGCTTCGATGTTGACGCGCGGGAGGAACCCAAGCTACGCCGCAACCTGGCATGTGGGGTTAAGGAAAGATTAACAATCTAGAGTCCACATCATTTAAAATATGGAAAAATAGTTATTAGGGCTCTGAAATAATGACAAACTGAAATCCCCGATAACTTCCCCGAAATCCCCGAAGACGTGCCATAGAAACATTTTTTTTTTCGTGCTTGTTTGTTAGCGGGGTTTAGACAATGCAACGGCTTGCACACATTTATATTTAAAATTTGATTCTCCCTAATTGATGAACCTTAGCATTCAATTACAACTTTTAAGTAAATTCACATTCTCTTCCTGAGCTTTTGGATTAGGTGTTTTAAAGGGACCCTGCAACACTTTTCGTAACTCTTTTTCTAAATCCTAAATGCTTTTAGAACGTAGTCAACAATCACATAGGGGGAAACAAAGTACAGGTGCCGTCAGAAGTAATTGGAGCACGGGAGCTGTGGCCGAACCACATAGGAGCGCCGTGTAGCTGCACCGGCGGTAAACGAAAGGAGCAGAACACGCATGCGCGCCTGCCGACGTTGATAGCTGCTCTATACTTCTCAACCCACTTCTTTTAACGCGGCTTCGAGCATTATTCGCTGCATGCTGGTCTCAGCGATGGCGCTGATGGCAGAGGCGGTATCTGGCAGCGTCGCTCACACACTTTCAGCGCACGCGAGCTGCTGGAGAAACGTCGCAATCACAGGGATCTGAAGTGACAATTTTTTTTCCAAACATTTTAGGTGGGTCTTCTATCAGCGCCATCGCCAAGACCAGCATGCAGCGAATAATGCTCGGAAGTGGGTTGAGAAGTATAGAGCAGCTATCACCGTCGGCAGGCGCGCATGCGTGTTCTGCTCCTTTCGTTTACCGCCGGTACAGCTACACGGCGCTTCTATGCGGTTCGGCCACAGCTCCCGTGCTCCAATTACTTCTGACGGCACCTGTACCTATCCCGAAATTACGGATCTATGCCCATCAGGCAATTTGGAAACTTGCTCAAAAATTTTTCTCTCTGTCTCAGTCCTGGTAGTCTTTCAAGCGCTCAAATTATGTCATTACAGCAATGCAGGAGCATTTTGGCCGGCTTCTTTTCAGTTACAGCAATGAATGCTTTCGATGGCCACTTTAGAAAAAGAATCCACGAAAGCAAAGCAGAAACAGAATGCGGGTCTCTGCGACGAGCAAATCACGCAGTGCCGCTCCGTGCTGGGGATAACTATAGCTTCCACAATGCTTCCAGACGCGAAGGAAAGAGTGAAAGTGTTTATCGGAATTGTCGCAAGGTCCTCTTAAGAGCCGTATTATTTAAGGCGTTAAGAAAGAACCTCTAGTGGCGGTAATTAAGTGGAGGAAGCTCTTGCGTTGCAGTTTTTAACTTGTAACCGAATGTAGTAGACTTCTGGCGGGGAGAGAAAAGGCACACAACTTCTCGCAATGCGCCATATGACTAGGTGCCTCTTCTAAATTTTCATTCCTGCATGCCTCCATTTAACGAATGATTGCGCATATCAGGGTGTCAAACCGGAACCGAACCGAACCAAAAACAGGAACTGAACCGGTATTTCTGCCGGAACTGAACCCGAACCCCAACCGTTATTTTTTGAACACGTTGAACCCGAACCGGAACTGAACTGAAAAAAGAAATAACGGTTACCGGTTCATGCCGAAACGGTTCGACCCTCCGTTGTTGATATTGCATAGTCAATGCAATTCAGGCCTTTTGTTATTTCACGTACCATCAACTTCGTACCCGCTCGCGCACTTCTCCAGACAATTGAACACTATCACGCTCTATGTAACAACAGGGGAAATGAATGAGCACCAATGTAGCAATGGTCTGTTGCTGCTGGAAGCGCGAGCGTAGTGCAAGCTGACCAAACGAAATGCATTCTCGGCAGCTTGCAGGGGATACAAAACGACTTTGCCCTTCCCTAGCTGCGACTTTATTGGAGCAATCAGGCTGCAGGAGTGCTCCACTGCACAACAGCGAAAGCCCACACCCGATGTGGGCAAACGTTTTGCATTTAACTCTTTGTTTAAAAGATTCGACGCCTGCAAATTGTTAATACTTGACAAGTGTGACCGCAGGAGCTGCTCAGTGGCTAAGCCGTTTGCTGCTGACCACAAGTGGCCTCTATCTCCCTTCCCCATGACCATTTTTCTGAAGTAGGTGGAAATCGAGAACATCCCTGTATCAAGATTTTGATCCACGTTTAATATCACCAGCTGGTTAAAATAAATCTATCGGCCTGCAACAAAAGCTGCGCCTCGGAGCAGAGATGGAGCACGGGGCATCAAATGCGCCAGTTTTTTTTTAATGTGTTTACACGGAAAACAACAAAAAATAAAAGGCGAATCACGTTGTTTTAAAATATTACGCAAAAAGTAAGTAAAACCGAATAAGTAAAAAAAAGCATCAAAACGTGGATATTGCTCTATACTTTTCCTTGCCCTGCCTTTCGCAATCAAACGTGTCATCAATGCGAAGGAAGTGAGTTCCGTGGTCTGTTTTTGAGGACAGTAGAGGCACAAGTTCCGTTTTTTACAGATATGTCAGGGAAAACTGTTAAGGTGCGCACTTAATCCCTTGGTAAGAAACTCCAGCCCTCGACCTTGTCTTGGAAGGAGAAACAGTAATAAAGGAAATGACACGTGCAGAAAGGCAGGCCGGCACCTCACACTGTCCCATTCGCCCAGCGATCACCTTTTCTACTTGTTCTGCAGTTTTGCCTCTTTCAGGTCTTCTTTTTTTCGAAGGTGCACTTGTACTGACTGCCCAACTCGCTACATTACTTCTACTGCTACTCGTTCCGGAGGAGAGTGCTGCTGTAGACGAATTAAAGAGCGTCTACCCAAAAAAGTCCCATCTCATGCTCCGCGCTTCAAATTTCACTTTCATTTTCAAACAGCATAATCTGTTATAAGATTCCGCAATGTACACACGGAACGATGGCCGTGGGTCAGGCGGTACGATGACATACTGATTGTAATACACACATCCGGTATAACTATCGCAAAAGGAATTGCAGTGGTCAGATCAATAATGCAGTGACTGAGCGTTAGCTAAAGCTTACTTTTAACAAAGGTGTGGCTAACACATTCGATAAGGTGACAGCTAACAAATTATTCAGGGTGACCAAATAATCTAATTCATTGGTAGTATTTTCGTGCCTGCTGTAGGATTTTCTGGTTTGTTACAAATATAAAAAATGTGCGCCATTGGTATCAAGCGCTAGTATTTGAACGCGCCAGTACGCAGGCCTAAATGTAAGGCTTCAAGGTTAGCATGATGGGCGATTCCATAGCGACGTTTGCGATTTCAACAAAAAAGGAAAGGGCAGAAAATATACCCCACCGTAATAACTCTTGGCGGTGGCTTTATGAATAGTCGCTAGGAGAACATAAAGTCTGGGCGAGAAAGTAGGTGGTAAATTGTCGCCACTTCATCTGTTTTTCTAATATCTCGTAATTGTTTAAAGTTTGCATTGCAATTGCGCCACTGCCCTTGGGGAACAGCAGCATTTTGAATTTTCGTTTGTATTTTGATTTGACTGTCGTTTTAAACTACTAAATGTGTTTTTTTCTAATTTCAGTGATAATTCAACTCATGGAACCGGTTTGCGAACCGGTTCAAGTCCCGCAGCGGTTCGCGAACCGGTTCGGTACGTGATTTTGTCGAACCGGAGCTGAACCGGAATGAAATGATTTCGCCTGAACCAGAACCGTAACGGAACCTATATTTTTTTTCGGTTCGACACACTGGCGCATATTATTACTTAGAGTTTCTGTTTTGTCGAATTTTGTGCAGTGCCTCTTGGGAGTGCTTGCGACTTAAATACTCCCCGGTCGCAACCGTTACTAAAGTGGCAAACATATACGGAAGCTTTGCTTGTTTGGGCCACCCATCTCATGAGGCCCCACGAGGTTCGAGACTTTGGGGGACCATCCATACTTACAGTTTTGGGGGGATTTAGAATGAAGTTTCAGTATAGTTTTTGAAGATAGTTTCTGAGCGGTGATACAGAATGTGGAACAATGGTAACAACTCATACATTGTGAACTGCAGCAGACCCTCGATAATTCAAACTCGAAGGGACCCTAGGATTTTCTTTGAAAAATTTACAAGTTTGAATGATCAGAAGTCCTCATGAATATGACTTGGGGCAGCATACCAACTTGTGTTGTAACAAAACATTCCAATGTATTTAATAATACAACATTCACACGCAATACTGAAGTCCTATTAGCACTTTAAAAAAAAATCACAGGTGGATGAGTGCAATGTCTTTGTATGAGAGTTCAAAACAAATTCTTCGATGTAAGCAGGGGCAGCCAGTTCAGTGAGAGAGTTTTCTGCGAGAGTTTTCCGATATAAGAATGCAAATGTGCAGCTAGAAGCGGCAAATGCATCAGCTATTTTCCGGTAAGGACTGGCAAAAAGTGAGAACTAAATTTACGCAATGGAGTAGTTTGTATTAAGCGTCTTTAAAATACCTTGAAAACGTGGCGGTCCAACTAAAATTTTGAAATTTGTTTGAATTAACCGAAAGTATGAATTATCCGAGTTCGAATTATCGCGCGTCTACTGTAAACAATTAGGACAAGTAAATGAAACTCAGCGCAAAGACACAACTTAGCGGTAAGTTTTCACCAATGTTTGTTCAGAAAGTTTCGATAAAAGCAGAGTTAGAGCCGTTTTCTGTAACCATACGCCTCCCGTAGATGCCCATGTACCGACACCAGACGGGGATTCTGTAAAGTTTAGAACTTCAATGTGAATTAACTAATTCAGACACCAGATGGGAATTCTGTAACGTTTAGAAATTCAATGTGAATTAACTAATTAAGACAAGTTAATGAAACTCGGACCTATGATAGAGTCGCCTTAGCGTCCAACTTTCATATAAATATTTCGGTGAAAATGTTGGTAACACACAAATTAGAGCCGCTTTCTACTGAGCATTCACTAAAAAGTTGGATTTACTGCAAGGTTTCTCACGCCCATGAAATTGATTGATTGATTGTAGGGTTTAACGCGCCGACGCAACGCAGGCGATGAGGCGCGCCGTAGTGGAGGGCTCCGGATTAATTTTGACCACCTGTGGATCCTTAACGTGCGCCGAAATCTCGTACACACGGGCGTTTTTGCTTTTCGCCTCCATCAGAAAAGCGGCCGCCGCGGCCGGGAATCGAACCCGCGACCTAGTGCTCAGCAGCGCAACGCCTTAGCCACTCAGCCACCGCGGCGGGTCACGCCCATGAAATTGCACGGAACCCTCGCCATATACAAATTCGCGGTAATATTTTCTTGCGCGGCTCTAGCGTTAGTCTCAACACATTACAGTTAAAACCTGGATGTAACGAAGTTGACAAAAAGTTCGCAATTTTTCGTTACATGGAGGTTTCGAGTTGAGGCTCGTGGGAATGAAGCAGAAACGAAGCCAAAATGATAGACATCAGCGAAGGTGAACTCTTCCTTCACGAATTTTTTTAGAGGAAAAAACTGCGTCAGTTGCGCCTCCTGCTTTTCGGGGCGCTCCAAAGAAGCAAAGTCGGTTACCTCCGTATTCACAAGCGCAACTTAAGTATCACTTGTGCCTTTTGACACTTTTCGGTGCCTTAACGCCTTTCAAGAACCAAACGTGTGCTTAAACGGCGCCTTTTCGCGAACTTGATGCTCTTTCCCGCACTGAAAATTGATGACAGCGTGCTAGCTGGGACACTGTAACGGGCGCCGACATTCTTCTTTCTCCCCGGCGGAGGCAGCATATAAAGTTGTGAGCTTGTCTTGCAAAAACGTTTTGTTTTCTGACAGCCGCGCCCATCACCGACGAACCCATACCACAGATAGAACAGGAGACGCGCCACTACACGCCGGCCGGACGGCTTAGCACTTCACAGCACTCACACATGGAAACGCACGGTAGTTTGCGGTGCGGGCCAGAAAGCAAAAACATGAAGGGTAGTTACTCTTGCTAGCTGGTGTGGTGTCACGCTACACAACCCAAACTAAAAGTGGGTACTAGGTTAGCCACGGGATGACGCTAGCCGTTACGTTCATCATCATCATCATAACGAATTTTTTGAGGCGATTCTAGACGTTTTAATAGCTTCTGGCTGCTTAGTGTAGTGCACGTATTTCTTAAATTAGTGCGTTTCTCCGGCTGATTTTTCAGTCAAAGTGCAAAAACAATGACTGATCAGCTTAGTGACTTCATTACATCAAGGTTAACCACCGCAACGCTTTCGTTACATAGAGGTCGCAAACACATGGGCTTCAATGGGGGTTGCAATAGAGAATTGAAAACCTTCGTTAAATCTACGAATGCGTTGCATAGAGGTTCGTTACATCCAGGTTTAACTGTACTCGAATGCGTAACTGGTCATGATTGATTAGCAAATTTGGAAGTGGATATTTGGAAACGTCGGCTCTCTACTAGACTTCGGACAAGTGGAATATGCCGCAGGTAGAGCGGTCACCCCTAGTTTTCCAATGCAAACACATGTGCTGATGGGATAATTATGATAAAGTAATTAAGTTGATTATAACGACTAAGTTACTCACAAAAAAGTTACGATTTCACTTTGTTCCCGCCTGGCAGCGTAAGCGATGCGCGGTAAGAAAATTTTAGTGCCTGTTAATATTTAGAAAGGTTGTTGAAAGATTTAATGACAGGATATATTTATTTATTTATGTATTTACAAAATACCTACATCGCCACGAGGCATTTTTGTAGGGGGACATGCAACATGTACAGAACAGAGTAAACAAATACATTTATACATTCATACACTTTTCCGAAAGCACTTATTCATATTGGTTAAAAAAACGAACACCACATTGATCATAAGGGGGAGAAAAAAAGATCGTTTTTTGTAGGCTAACCAATTCCTCTGACAACATATTCCAGTCACGTATTGTTCTTCGAAAAAAAAAAAATTGCAAAAATATTTGTTCTGTGGGAATACTCTAGCACTTTTTGTTGATTACAATGACGCAGTGATATGTGGCTTGGCTCGAGGAGATACTGTTTTTTTTTGTCGAACCGGTGTGATTGTAGTAAATGCAGTGGAAAAATTTGAATCTTAACTTTTAACACGTGGACTGCAGTGGTTCCCAGCTCAGGGCAGCTTTCATCGCCCAAATGCCAGCAAAAGGGTCGTAATTGTTAGTAAAAAAAAGCGCTGCCTGGTTTTGCAGCTTTTCTAATCTTTCTATAAGATACTCTTTGTGTGGGTCCGACACTACACACTCATAATCAAGTATAGATCGGACATGCATAAAATACAGTGTTTCTTTAACTTCTCTGGATGCATCATTAAAGTTTCTACGGATAGCGTATTATTATCGAGGGCCTGTGATATGTAATGCTGAAATTCTACCAATTGAGTATTACATGAAAATCCACTGCGAAAGCCATGGTGAGAAGGTGTGAGGTAGCTGATGGAGTTGAGGTACTGAAATATTGCACTATGTATAATATGTTCTAAGAGTTTACAACAAATTGAAGTCATAGAAATCGGTTTACAATTTTTTGCATTTTTTTCTATCCTCCAACTTAAAAAAAGGCGCTACATTTGAAAAATTTTCAGTCTTTGGGAACAATGCCTCACTCAAGCGACATTTTGTAAATTATAGCTAAATACCTTGCAATAATGTCATGGCACTCCTTCAGTACAAATGGCGATAGCCCATCTGGACCAGATGCCTTCGAAGTGTCCAATTCACGTAACAGGCGATCTATACCATAAAGATCTATAATGATATAGCCCATAGAGTGGGTTACATCACTAACACATGACGGTAAAGGAGCAGTTGACGTTTTTGTGAAAAACCAGGCTGGAAAAAGGCATTGAATGCTTCCACAGCATTCAGCATTAGTTTGCTGAATGCTGTGGAAGCATTAGTTTCAGCATTAGTTTGCACAGTGATACCATCCTCTGATAAAGACAGTATAGAAATGTCATGTTTCCTGGTTTTCTTTACGTATTTCCAAAATTGTTTCAGGTTTCGCTTACGGTCAATGTTTCAATGTTCAACCGGCCAAAAAATTGTATTTTCGCATTTTTATTGCAATCTTAACCTTATTGTTAGAGTCTTTCAAGGCCTGTTCATTAAATTTGCTACTATTTTTGCAGAAACATCTATAGGCTCGCCGGGCTATCCTTACTATTTTTCGAATTTCCGCGTTGAACCAAGGTTTTTGTTGTTTTTTTGCCGTTAGGTACTTCGATGGTATAAACGTTTCTGTTAGATGTTTTACTTTATCGCGAAAGATACATCAGTTCTCCAACCCCAGGGATTCAGACAGCCCAATAAAAATTTCTAGATGGCTTTATAGTTTCCTTTATGAAACAGGAAAACTTGGCGAGGATGTTGCATTTGATTCAAAGCACTAAGTAAGGACAATTCTGCTACAACTGCTTTGTGGTCGCTTATGCTAGGAATAACAGATACTTTAGATATATTATTTGTGCCGTTACATAACATGAAATACATGATTGCGTTCTGCCTGGTAGGTTCCAAAACGTACTGGTTGAAGCCAAACGTAGACACCAATTCTTTAAACTTACAGTAAAGTTGATAAGTATTATTTGTCGAGTTTCCAGCAGTCCAATCAAAGTCGGGCAGACTAAAATCGCCCCGAAAACTGATTTGTCAGGTATCATTGATAGCGCGTCAGCACGTTTGCCAATTGGTTGTTTACTACTATTTGGTGGGCGGTAAAATGTACCAATTACACTAATGTTTTTCCTTTAGGAAAACAAAAAAACTCGACACCGTACAGACTCCGTCTCGTCGTCAAAAAAAAAAAAAAAAAAGCATGGGAACAAGTCCAGCTCGCTGTAACCCTTGTCTTGTGTTTTCCCAGGTTTGATGTAGTATCTTGTTGTCTGCCGTATCCTGATTGGGACGGACCGTGCTAAGGTCGCTGACTTTGTTTTCGCTGGTAGTAATTTTGTTTCTCGTTTCTTTTCTTTTTTGTTTCTGAGATGTCGCTCGCGGCCTAAATCAACTGTGTAGAATTTGCGAGCTACGCGAGAGTTCGCAAAAGACATCACTAGAGCAGAGCCCTCGCCGGTAGATATGTTTCTTTTTGCTTGTTGCGGTCTCCTGTATATAGCCCTGCGGGCAGACGCGCCTCTGGAATGCGAGAGGTGAAATGCAAGGCACGTCGCCGGAGCTCGGGCGCCTATAGCGGGAAAGTGTAGCGCATGCCTTTCGTTCATCCCCTTTACTGCCTAGACTGAAGGGCGACTTTGGGCTCTGTTTGGAAGCACTTTGCATCTTCCGCTCCACTGGAGCGTAGCTGCCGGACCAGTGGGGACGAGTATGCCTACAACTGCTACTGCGAGCAACGGCGGTACTTCGCTTCCAGGGGGCTCCTCCAATTACACAGGGCAGCGGAAGATTTAGAAGTAGTTGTGTGCTTGGAGACGGTTTTGAGCGGCACGTAGAATAACGCGACGCTGTTGATATATAAGCGGAACCTGCTTATATGCCGGAGGCGGCGTTTTCGCCGTTGAACAAATTGACGCTATCTTTCTGGACTTTAGTAAAGCCTTCGACCGTGTTCCGCATAGTAAACTTATCTTAAATCTTCAAAAAATTGGCCTACCAATAACTCTCGTAAAATGGATCAACTGCTATCTCTATAACCGTAAGCAGTTTGTTAAAATAAATAACTCCTGTTCCACCCCCCTCCCCGTAACTTCCGGTGTTCCTCATGGCAGCGTACTCGGACCTGTACTGTTGTTAATTTACATTAATGATATTACTGAGTGTATTGATGCATCATCGACTGATTTAAAATTGCTTGCTGACGACCGTGTACTCTTCAAGCTTATTTCATCTCCTTGTGACCAGGTTAACCTCCAATGTATCCTTGATGCTGCCGCTGAATGGTGTGTGAAATGGGAATTGAATTGAACTGCGACAAACCTGTATTGCTTCAAGTAACTAACAAAAAAACACGTATTCTCGTTTACTTACATGCTTAATAACCACGCACTGAAACAGGCGGAGGAATATAAATATTTAAGGGTTACTATAACTAACCGTGTGACCTGGTCCAGTTATATAAATAAAATTTGCGCGTCAGCCTCTAGAAAACTCGGGTTCTTAAGGCATAAACTAAAAGCCACACCTTCGCAAGTGAAGTTACTAGCCTGTAATTCTATTCTGAGGTGTCAACTGGAATATGCATGCGCAGGATGGGACCCATTTTTAAAAGAGGATATTCATAAACTAGAAATGGTACAAAGGAAAGATGTCCGATTTATCTATAACTCTTATAACAGCAGTACGTCGCCTTCGCTTCTTATGGATAACAACAATATAATAACCTTGGAAAAGAGGAGGCAGATTGCGCGGCTGAAGTTTCTCTTTTCCCTTATCTCACACCAATTCAATATTAATCCAAAATTTTACATAGAGCCCCGTTTATCTCGCCATACTAGATACACCCACAAGCACACTTTAACCCCAATTTTCGCTCGCACTAACCTTTTCAAGCATTCTTTTTTCCTCCGCTCAGTCGATGAATGGAAAGTGTTGCCGGCGGAAGTGTTTTCTGCGCGAGATGTTTCCCATTTTGAAAAACATCTTATTGCTGTGCATTAGTATTTACTCCCTGCTGCTGTCACTGTCACTGGTGCATGCTTTTTCTGCCAAGACATGTTCTCTTGTTCTTGTTTTTCTTTTTTTTGTCAGGCTTGATTACCGTTTTGTAAATATGTATTACCTACATCGTTTTCAATGCTTTGTTTTGAATGTAATAGTCTTTGTACTTGCCCACCTACTTGGTCTACCGACTGCAGTATCTAATAAATAAATAAATAAATAAATAAATAAATAAATAAATAAATAAATAAATAAATAAATAAATAAATAAATAAATAAATAAATAAATAAATAAATAAAAGCAGCTTGTCTTGCCCTGTAAGGAAGGACAGAGCGAGCGATGTCTGGTCGAAACGTTCAGCTTGTAATTGCTTTTGTCATTTTACTTTCTATTTCTGCACTGTCATCCTAGATATTAGGTTTGTCAAGGCTCGAGTTTTTGTAAATATTGCAAATGCAATGCAGTAGGCATCAGGGCAAAAAAAACTCGTCATTATGACTGCAACGTGTCAACGTGCATTTGACGTTCTGTCCAGTGGGCCGCTGGTTATTGCACAGAGGTTATTGCAGGTTATTGCACAGTGTCAGTGGTATATCTACTAGCTTCGGACCCCACGTGGGAAAGCTTCGAATTGCGGTAAGTTGGTTTCAGGTGCCTCCGTCTGTTTGTTTGTTCAGTATGACTTTGCCGCTGCATACGAAATTTGTAGCTTCACTTACAACCTCGGCGTGTGTTATTGCAACCCAGCGCTTGCGTGTCTGTGCAAAGAGCGCATGAAATTTTTAGATATAGGGAATTCATCGTGCTAACGAACATTAACACAGCGACAGAGCTACAGAAGAGACGTCTGTTTCGTCTCTTGTGTAGCTTTGTCTCTGTTCGCTAGTAGGATGAATTCCATACTTAGCAACCAACTTTCCCAACTTTCCGCGTTAGTTTTTTAGATCCTTCATATGTCAGGGGTCTACTCCCACTTTCGACGGCCCGTGTTCTGGGCTATCGCACTTCACTGGCTTTCTTTGTTCCAGCGCGGAAGGCTTTCCTCAGTTATGTGGGCGACTGTTTCTGCATTATCCGTAAGGGAGTGCTACCGAAGTTTACGGCACACCTCAACGTCACGAATGCGGCCATACAGCTTACCGTACAAAAGTTTAATGAACGACTGCCGTTTTTAGACATCCGCCTCAAACGTGCAAGGTAGGACCTTAGATTTAACATATGTATAAAAAGTTGCAGTGACATCTACGCTTAGGTCTTAAGATGTGCGACGCGATAGCGTTACCTCCACGACGAAAGAGCGTTTTGGAGCGGAGTTGCTGCGTTTACGATTCCTGCTTTCCAAGCAATCAAGGTCAGCTATGGGAGCAAGACTAGTCTCAAAAGTTGTAAATCGCCGTGGTACATGAAAGACAGACGTCACCTACACTTGTGTGGCTTAAGGGCCAACTGCACTCAAAATTTCGACCTCTTGAAAACCCTATTTTCGTATAGTCTGCTTGAAAAGAAGGCAACACGCAAAATACAACAGCTGAAATACGCGCGTGGACGCCGCAAGCGGCCAGCAAAAAGCAGCGATTTTGAAACCGAAACCTAGGAGAGCGCGGCCATTGTAGTGACGTTGCAGCCGTCCAGCGAGCGGCCGGACGGTCACCAGCTCGGGGGAATGTCTGCGCGCAAGCTCTACGCGCGCACCGGCAGCACATGGGTGAAGCGCGCGCAGCAGAGCTCGACCGGTTCTCCAGCTGCGTGGCTGTCCAGAGGAAGAAGCCCCCGTCGGGTGGAACGTCACAGGCGCGTCATAGCTGTTTACGCGATCCCCCGGTAGGTGCAGCGTGGTCTGCGGCGGAGCTTTTTTAAACGCTTCTGACTGATTAACGAGGCGTGTTACGGCGCTACCACTTGTGTCCCAGCTGATTTGAGGGTACTTTCTACGCATTAAAAATAAATTTGGTTCACGTGAAATTTGAGTGCAGTTGGCCTTTAAAGGAGTAGTAACACGAAATTTCAAAGCTGAGATAACTATGTAAAATGCTTCCTTTTTATCAGGATATATCTCCCAGCAAGTTTCAACAGTAGCCGTTCAGTATAACATATTTTAAATCCTTTTTAATCTCTGCCCCCACGAGAAAGCCCAGAGCGGGCCAGCATGACATCATCTGCTACTTGCCCCAAACTGCCGACGTCGGGGCTTCCATGCCGTAGCCGACGCGCTGGCTGTGGTTGGCGCGCGCTGCTACACAGTGTGTACACGTCATTGTTTTGGGACTGACGTCATGCTGCCCGGGCGCACGGGGATGCATGGCGAAGACCTCGGCCGGTCTGGGCGAGCGCGTGCGCTCGCTCGCGCGCGCGTCCAGACCGGCAGCGGTGCGACAAGAATGGTGACGTCAGGTGCTACCTCCTGTCATGGCGGCCGCTCGGCGTTAGTTTTGTCGAAACCGAAACTGACACGAATCAACGACGCAGTAAATGATTATTTACGCTGCGATCGACCGTATAATGCGCCATTATATGATTGGTGGGCTAATAGGTACCCATAGTAGCGAGAAAAAAAAACGTAACACGAAAATTTAGTGTCAGTACTCCTTTAAGATGTGGGCGTGAAAGGTGATGGCTGCTTGGTGTTGATCAAATTCAGCGAAAAGGCGACACTGTCTCAGGTTGAAAGTGCTTATTCCTTCACGTCATGGCAGATATGAACATTTTTTTATTTTGCTTAGAGAAAGATATAAAGGATACCTTTGTTCAGTAAGAAATAGTGGGAGTGTGTGCAGAGGGTTACCCGAAGTCCAGAGCCCTGAATGCAGGAGCTCGTTCCCTGACCTCTCACTCTGCACATGCTGAACTTGAGGTGACGAGCTGGTCTAGGCTGCCTCCTGGTCTAGGTCTAGGTCTAGGTCTAGGTCTAGGCTGGTCTACGCTGGTCTAGGCTGGTCTAGGCTAGACCTAGAGCTGGTCTAGGCTGTTTTATGTCTCAGCTCTTCTCTCCTGAGCATACTCTTGGAAATGGCTGGGTTGCGTGGAAGATGGTGCATGTTTTCCGAATTTACTAGCACAGTTTTCAGTTCACGTCGCATGTTTCCTACCAAGCATCTCCCCCATATGGATCTGTAAATACATAGATTGGTGTGTATTCTGCGCAGAGTTTTCGATTCTTCATCCTTGCAGCCCCTTGTGGCACACGAAGGATCGTGTTCCCTGCATAGAAAGAGGAGACGCTCTCCGTATTTTTTGAGGAGGGAAGTGTGGCAGTCGTGGTCGCAAGGAGCATGGTATGTGCAAAAGGGTGAACTGAAGGACTTGTTGGTACATCATATCGTTTGAAAACAGCGCGGAAGACGGGACGGAGCAAGTAATAGACCAGCGCTTGTGTCGCATATTACTTGCTCAGTCCCGTCTTCCGCACTGTTTTCAAACGACATGGTATGTGAGTTCACGTGCTTCTTGGACAGCAACCTCGATCCCACCCACACCCTCGCATCCGGGTGTCCATGAAATTTGAACTTCTTTCATCGCAGATGAGAGAATCTTTCCGGAACGTTAAGATAATATGTTTGTAATGATGTTTGAAATGCTGTAATGACAGTCGCTATTGATATTTGGGCTTCTATTTCATAGTTTTGCTCGTTGGATTGCAAAATGGGTGGCCCCAATCTCCGCTTCTTCCGTTCCTGTGTGTGGTGTAGGGTCATGCAGTCAGAAGACTGCCAGGGCAGTTCACTGCGGCGAGTATTGCCTGAATACTTTCGTAGGTTCTAGTGTCGGGGTATACTGTGTTTGCACGGTTTCAGGACTTTCAACGAAGGAATTTGATCATGGCTTCTCGCCTGTCCTTGTTTAGGTTTGGATCCAATGATTTCGGTAGGGAACAGTTTTTACGAGGACTCGCTTGATCGCTGGCATGTCCATCACGGCATACAGGGAGAAAGGGGAAAGGGGGGCGGGGCTGTCTTGCATACGACAGTCCGTTCCTACTTTTTTTTTTTTCACAGTCGCTTCCATGGCGCGACGAGAATGGCTTTCCTAATGTCTACAAAGGTGTTATACAGACCCGATTTCAGGACCTTTTGGGCGACCATGAAAATTGGGAGGTTGAGGCTGCCTTATATATATGCTGTCCTGATGAAGACGTTTATTTGGTTTTCTCCGGTGAGGGTGAGCTTGTTGTACGGCAGGTTGTACGATATCGTGCTCATAATCAGTGCCTGCATAAGTGTTATCGTTGCTTCTTTGACTCTTGCTGTGCCCCTGCGTATGCGTTTTACATTATGGCCTAATTTGTTAAAGATTTTCTGATTTTGGCAATTGTGAGAACGGCTCTGACGCTTCTCAGTAGGGCTAGCTATGCCGATGATTCTTGCGCTTTTGTTCTCTGGGACGACACTCATAAATATTTTGGAGGATTATTTTTGTCTTCGTCGCGTGGTGCCATCACTCCTTTGCCCCACACACCTTGCACCGATGACAGAGCCGCAGAAAATTCGAAAAGTAAATTACAATTAGTTTGATCAGCGTTATGCACTGGGATTTATTACTATAGGAGGCATATTAGTTTGTTTCTGCTCATAATCTAGACCTTCCTTGGATTTTGAGGCACTGCCGATAATCTTCCCAGTTTTTGTTGTGTGACACAGTGTTGGTGCCGGCCTTAGTTACGATCGGAGAGTCGCTTTGGTGCGATGGCGTCAGTTGTGCGGGCATGGCTAGAGGTGGTCTGCCGAGCATTGTACCAACGACCGAGCGTAGAATGAACTCCACTGCGCAGGCGCGGCGCCTGCTGTATTCGCGTATCTTTTTTTTCGCCTCGGCCGTACTCTCATTGTCCTTCTTTCAACATTTCAGTTGGTGCTGCGCGTATTCTAGATTCGGGCGAGCCTTCGTACCGCCTGCTTCAGTAGTAGCTTCCGGTTGGCAGCGATGACGCACTTCCGCGGACGCTTGATGAGCACCGCTGATAGCGGACGGCTAGGAGGCACAGGAAAATCGAAAAATGAGCATTGAAAAGCAGCCATACGGACCTTAGTCTCCATTTTAAATCTGTTCAACCCGCCTCACGCAAGAGCTCTGTGGTGTGTTCTCTGTTTTGACACAGTTCAGGTGTTTGCACAAGACCAGACGTGGTGATGAACGACGCTAAGAGAATACGCCAAGACCTCTCATGCTGCGGCTACCACCTCTCATCCGTGGAAAGAAAAAAGAAATTCAGGGAAGCTTGCACTCACGCCCAAGACTTATATGGCGAAGCTGTTTTAGGTAATCATTGGCGGACACAATGTTCAGTTTTAGTATCGTTGTAGTGTCGTGGTTGACGTTGGCGGCATGGCATTTCAATGACCTTATGTTGAGCAAGGCCAGAGTGAGCTCATCGTTTCGGCCGTCGTTTTCGTACGCCAACTGTGCAGGCGCGACTTATCGTCTCTAGCGGATGCTTTGCACGCCGAGCCTCTCGAAGCAGAACGGCCTCTTCCTCGGCCGTGCGAACTATTCGTGGCTGGGCCATGTGGAGACAAGGCCCACATCCAGCAGCTTCGACATTCAAGTCGCGGCTCTTCTACGGTACACAGCGCATGCGCACGACGGCACGAGGACGAACGAACGAGGGGCGTACGCCATGACGTGTCTTTGCTGGCCCTCACACAACGTCCAACCCCGCCCAAGGTAGTCACGGCACGGCCGCTCGATGGAAACCTAGTTTCCATCGAGCGGCCGTGGTCACGGACTCCAAGCTTGCTCTGCTGCATTTTGTACGGGGGACCATCTCTTCTGAAGCCCTCCGCATCATCCAGAGTAACCCGCCTCAAAAGATGGTGGAGTTGGTGTGGGCCCCGGCTCACACTGGCCTGCCGGGAAACGAACTTGCCCATGCCATTGCCCGCGATCTCACACTCCGGGCTGGTGTGAGCATCGTCCCCCGACATGGCGCGCGCTCCTCCAAAGAACGCCTCATCACGTTCAACGACATCGTGGAGCACTACCGACTCTCTCGTCGTACTTTATCCCCCGCCCATTCCTCCCTCACACCTCACCAAACCCGCTATTGGCGACTCTTGCAGACAGACTCTTTCCCATGCAGAGCTCGTCTGCACCACATCCACCCCTCATCATTCCCGTCTCCCAACTGTCCCCAATGCGGCCAACGTGCCACTCTGGAGCATTCCATGTGGGCTTGCCCTTACGACCCCTTCCCTCAAATCTCCAGCAGCGAGCTATGGAGAGAGGCGTTGGGTAGCTCTAGCCAGGAGATTCAAGAGGCCCTGGTACGCAGAGCTACCAAAGTCGCGGCTGGCCTCCGCCCAGCCGCCACCAACCCTCAGTAACCATGGTTCAAATAAAAGTTTTCTCTCTCTCTCTCTCTCTCTCTCGTTCCAAGCAAGTGTTGCCGCAATACGGGAAACGCTGGAGTTTTTTTCTTTTGTGCCCAATGTTGGCCAATCTGCCTAAGAAGGTATGCTTAGCTTGACGAACGTGCTCTCGAGACACGAGTGCACGAGCGGTCGGCATTTCTTGGTATTTTTAACTGCGGACACCATACACAAACGATCTGCTCAACAGCTTTGCTGTTAAAAGGGCCTGCACACTGAACCAGTGGTGGCCAGAAGAAACGGGCTGCCGTTCCTTACGTCCCTCGCACAAGAGAGGCTATTAATCATGTCCTGCGCAGCCAAGATAGACGTGCCTACCAAGTGTCGTCAAAATAAGATGCGGCCCCCGCTGACCCACGTAAAAGATAAGCTCCCAGAAGAACGATTCTCCGGCGTAGTATGCGAGACCTCCTGTGCGAGGTGCAATTTCGTATACATAAGCTGAACAGGACGCCTCGAAGAGCGCCTAAGTGACCTCAAATGCCCTCGCCGAATTTGCACAACCGGCGAGCCACGAGACAGGCTGGGGCGCGCATCGGGAGCGCGGAGAGGAATCCGACCGCGGAATCACTCTGCCGATAAACGCCTTCTCTCCTTCCTGCATGCCTGGAAGCCCCTGGAAAGCTCTAGAAGGGTCTTTTACTCCCACCGATTAACGATAACCGGGAAGCAGTCCGGAGGGGCATTGCGGGATTTGCTCGTCGCAGCAGATACTCCTTCCAGTCTCTTCACTGCTTTCGCCGGAATTGTTTTCGAGTGGCTACCCAATGCCTCTATTGATGCAATTGAAAGATAGTCGGCCCATAGCCGGGATCCACCGTGACGCCACTCAAGCGCGCAGACATGCCCAGACCTAGATAAAGGGAAATCTCTTGAGCAATCTTTGAAGTTATCGAATGGGCGTACTGCAGTAATATTTGTCAGGAGTAGATTGTGACACCTTCCTCTGAGTTGATTGATTGATAACACAACGCAGGCGACGAGGCGCGCCGCAGTGGAGGGCTCCGGGTTAATTTTGACCACCTGGGGATCTTTAACGTGCGCCGAAATCTCGTACACATGGGCGTTTTTGCTTTTCGCCTCCATCAGAAAAGCGGCCGCCGCGGCCCCTCCCTCTGAGTTCTGGATGCGGTTGTTACTATGTTCTGAAAGCATTTCCAATTTTAAAAACAAAGTTGGAAAGAGGTTTGTAGAATCTATTTAGACCGCGAAACACTGCCCCGTGCATGCACGGTGCCTACGGTGCCTACGGCACACCAAATTTTTATGTCCTTTGTATTGTTTATCAGAAACAGCACATTAAATACTTCAGCGCGCGATAATTAATTACATAGAACAGCCTGAAAAATCGTCAGTGTCGGTTTCCATCGCTTCCAACCTAAAGGGCGCGAATGACAACTACGCAATGATGTTTTGTGCGGACGTCGAAACACTGCGGTGGCTGGCAGAAGTGTTTCGGCCGCTCCGCCGCTGGAGCTGAGCGGCTGAGCTGACTGAAGGCGTTTAGGCCTATCATCGAGTCGGATATTTGATCACCGCTTTGATTAGAAGTCCTGATGGCGACTTCTATTGCGATTCTAAGCTTTATTATCGGCTCTTTTCACGCACGTGCAATTTTGTTCTTGACAAGAGTGTTTTTATAGGGCGCGGTTATGACTGGAGCTCGGGCTACGTGCATCACTACGTTAGCTCGCCAACGCCTAGTCTCCGCTCGACGGGCCGCGTGTCTGAAGTGACGTCACGAGTTTCTGCCAAACGTCGGGGACACTCGGCTACGTCAGCTTGTTTTTCCTACCACGGAGTAATGTCACGCTGATGTCAATATGCTGCGCGCCACTCCGCGTGCTGTTCCGTCGGCGCAGTAAATGAGATCAAATCAAAGAATGTTCGAAGAGTCGCTGGCCTTTCATATTTCATCCGGGGTATTGTGTTGAGTAAAGTAACGTTGTACTAACATTATACCTCCCACCCCCCAAATTGGTGTCGTACCCTTTTAAAAACAGCTAAAGGTCGCTCCTTCTTTGATTCAACTTATTTGTGAACAAGTTTCCAGTTGCGGGAGCCGAAACTATGTTTTATTCCTTGGTGGGTGCGTTCAAACTTGTTAGAAAAGCGCACGTTCTAAAAAAAAGATTGAAATACAAATAAAAAATTGGCCGCGTAGCTGCTTCCTTGCTGCAAATGTCATCCAAACCCGACTGTCTTCCGCCGCTCTGCCTTGCCCCGTGCACCCTCTGCTCTCACATACTACCCCATCCATTGTTCTCCACCACTCTCTTTAACCCATAATAGCTGCAATTTAAGGTTGTTCAATTCAAATCCATTTTCCCGCCTTCACGCTGCTCGGGCGCCATCTGTTGAGGCCTGTTTTTTCCATTAATATTCCGATAACAGCTCAAAGATACATCTTTTTTTTTATTGTGTACTTTTATCTAGCCTGTCCTTGACACCGTCTTTTACCGCGTTCGTATAAAACCAATTCCACGTCTATGTTTAATTAAAAGAACGCTCCTCCTGTCAGTTATGTACAGTCACGGACAAATGAAACCAAAACACGAAAATATGATCCAGAACACACAAATAGAACGATTTATTTTCATGAAAGTCAAAATAACGCGTAGCTTAGAAAAACAAAACTGGGAAATGTGGCCGCATATATCACTAGTGCGCCATTACTGGACCTCTACGGGCTGTATTTCTTTCAATTTTGCCTGTATTGCTTCATATTTTCTTGTTAGCATTTCATTTCTCCATGACTGTAGTACTTGTGTTTTGCATTAAAAGTGCCTTTTCTCTTCTTGCTGTAAAATGTTGATATGCACCATGCACGCGACCATTTTCAGTGCTTTGGAACGGTTTTGTCCCTGTGTACTTCTGGTTCAAGCATTCTTTGTCCCGCGGCTGAATCGAGTGACAGACACACATGCCAAAATTTTCGTGATTACGTGGCCCAGGCAAGTCTGCTGTTTTTAAAAGGGCTGCTTACCCAAATCAACGAGAAACTGAGTGCGGTAGACGCCAGCTTCGAAGCCCGCGAAGGCCAAGCGCGGACGCTGTCGATCAAACACGAACGGCTAGCGACCAAAGTAACAACCATTACCGTAAGGAACCGCTTCGCGTCCCTGAAGAAAGAGCGGGCGGAAAAAATCAAGGAATCGATCGCGTATAGGCGCGGCCACATAGACATCCGTAGAAACATCCGTAGAAGATGAAGCAAAAACCGAATAAGAAAAAGAAGACCAGCGGAGGGGACGCTCAGTCATTTATCAATGGAACTGCCGGGGGATCCGCAAGAAGGAGGCGGCACTGCTACTCCACATTGACGGGCTCGAACACAAGCCTGATGTAATAGCACTACAATAAACGAACACCAAGCCCAGACTCCCGGGATACGTGACGTACACGGACCCGACGGAGGAAGGGACGTGGCGGCTACTCAATACGTCACGGCGCAGGGCGGATGCGAGCACACGCTCGTCGAGATTCACGCAAGAACACCTGGCAACACGGGAAATCTATACGCCATGAACGCGTACTGCCGCCCGTCACAGAGGCAGTACGAATTTGATCGAGTGGTGATCCAAACGAAAACGTTGGCGTGGAGCAAGCCGCTCCTGATCCTCGGCGACTTCAACGCCCCTCACACAACGTGGGGATATAAGTACCAATCGAAGAGGGGCAAAGCTCTAGCCAACACCATGGAGGACCATGAGATGGTCCTGTTAAACGAGCCGGACGTGGCCACCAGAAGGGGCAACAGTGCCAATAGGGACACAACTCCGGATCTGTCGTGGCTATCGGGGGCACTGAACGTGACCTGGAGAAACGAAGACGTAGACCTGGGCTCCGACCACAGCGTGATCGGCATTACCATCAAGGGACCCCAATACCGCGCCGTGCTGGGGACGGCACACGTAACGGACTGGGACAAGATGCGGAAATACATGCAAGAAATAGAAGAGGCTTCGGAGGATGATGAGGAAGCCGACAGAAAGCAAACGTACGCCGAATGGGCGAGGGATCAGAAAAAGTCCCTCGAGAAGTTCACGCAAGAAATAAAGACGACGGCGCAGACACCTTTCGTGGACGCCAGGCTGGCTCACATGTGGGCGGCCCGGCACTCGCTAACGTGGAGGTGGAAGCGCCAACGTCACAAGAAGAAGCTGGTCAAACGTATCGCGGTCCTCAACAAACAGATCGTCGAGTACGCGACCGAGCTATGCCGAGAGAACTGGCTGAGCACTTGCGACGGCTTGCAGGGCAAGCTATCGGCACGGAAGACGTGGTGCCTACTCAGGCACCTAATCGACCCGCTGAGCAGCAAGAACGCAACCAACTGCAACCTCACCAAGGTCCTCAACACGTACAAGGGGGACGGCCGCAGGCTACTGGAAGACCTGAAGGCAAAATACCTCAAGACCGAGCGGGGCCAGTACCCGACGGCCGAGAGGTACGGAGGCCCCGAAAACGAAGAGCTGGACAGATCGTTCACCATGACGGGACTCTGGTCGGTCATTGACGAAAGCAACAGAAAGAGCGCCCCCGGCAGGGACGCAATCACGTACAAGTTGCTCGGAAACATGAGCGAAGTGGCGGCCCGCGGCCTCCTGGGGCACACCAACGAAACCTGGCAGAGCTCGCGGCTGCCGAAAGAATGGAAAGAGGCCGAGGTTCGATTCATCCCGAAACCCGGCAAAGCGCTGACGATCGACAACACGCGGCCCATCTCCCTCACGTCGTTCGTGGTCAGGGTGATGGAACGTATGGTGCTTCGCAGACTTGAAAAACACTTGGAATAAACAAACCAAATGCCCGAGACCATGTATGGGTTCAGACAACACCTGGGCACCCAGGACGTCCTGATCCAACTGCAAGAACTCATCGTCAAGAAGGCGACGGGGAACGCGCCGCGGGAGATACTTGCCCTAGACCTAAAGGGGGCCTTCGACAACGTGTCTCACGTAAGCGTGCTCCAAAATCTAAACAAGACGAGATGCGGTCGGAAGACCTTCGGCTACATCAAGGGCTTCTTAACGAGAAGAACAGAGACCACTAAGGCAGTAAGTTGGGCGAGTGGGTTACTAACTAAGGAAATCATCGTACTAGCGAACACTAAACAGAGACAAAGGTAAAAGAGGCGACTAAACACACGCATGAAACACACGCGACGAAACACACAGAGACCATCAAAATAGGGGAAGAGAATTCGGAACCTGTCGAGTTCGGCGACAGAGGCACCCCTCAGGGGTCGGTCTTGTCGCCCCTACTCTTCAATCTGGCCCTCCTGCTCCTGCTCAATCTACTCAAGCAAATCGAAGGCGTGGACCTTGCGATCTACGCCGACGATATTACGGCGTGAACGAACCGAGCCGGGTCCGATGCCTTGGTGTAGGAATCCTTGCAGAGGGTGGCAACGACCATACACGAATATGCAAAGACCTGCGGGCTGAGCTGCGCTCCCCAGAAATCGGAGCTGCTCATGGTTCAGCCGGGAAGACCCAAGAAGGAACTGCCGCCGAACGTGACCATCACCATCGACGGCACGGCTATCAAACTGACGCAACAGATCAGAATCCTGGGTCTGCTGCTGCAAAGTGACGGACGAGCGTACGCGGCCGTCACGAACATCAAGAACACCTCAGAACAGATATTAAGCATGATCCGAAGAGTCTCTAACCGTAACAGAGGCCTAAAGGAAGACCACGCAATGCGCCTAGTGCGGGCGTTCGTCGTGTCGAGGGTGACCTACTCTGCCCCGTACCTTAAGCTAACGAAGGCAACAAAATCGACAGCTGGGCTATTTGGTATCCGTCCATCCTAAACAGCTGTGTAGTGATGACGTGTAGAGACACGTGTGGTGTATGATTGTATATATGTGTGTTTTCTTCGGAATAAAGATTTAGTTGAGAGTTAGCGCCGTCTTGTGTCCCCTCTACCTCGTCGTCGTGTTGTCAAGCGCTTTTTAGGATGAACGAAGGCAAACAGAGACGCCCTGAACACGATGCTGCGTAAAGCAACCAAGCAGGCAATGGGCATGCCTATCTACTCGTCCACGCAGAAACTGCGAGACATGGGCGCCCACAACACGGTGGAGAAGCTGATCGAGGCTCACCTGTCCAACCAAAGGGTACGGCTAAGCCAAACGGAGCACGGCGGGGTCGTCCCACGGAAAGTAGGATGGCAGATAGAACCACTGCCAACCAAGGCGGCCCTCCCGAGCAGTGGAAAGAGGCCATTCAAACCAAGCCACTCCCCAGGAACATGCAACCGGGGAAGGACGAAGGGAGGCGGACCGCGCGAGCCAAGGCCCTGGCCCGACAGCTGGAGGAGAACCCTAGGGTACTCTAGGCGGACGCCTCGCTCAGAAAACACGACGACCGAGCAACGGCGGTAGCCACGTCCGTCGACAAGCTGATCGTCAGCGCGTCGCTGAGGACGACAGACCCAGCCGTTGCCGAAGAAGCAGCCGTGGCCCTCGCACTCGTGCAACCGAGCGTGGACACCGTGGTCACAGATTCGAAGTCAGCCTACGGAAGCTTCCGAAGGGGAGTGATCGCTCCCGCGGCGCGAGCCATTCTCTCCAAGCACAAGCCTCCGTGACGAGCCATCGAGCTCGTGTGGGTCCCGGCTCACTCGAAGGTGGAAGGCAACGCGCTCGCCGACCACCACGCCCGAGAACTGTCCATCCGGGCTGAGGACGAGCCGGCTGAGCTACCGTATCCCGTGACGAGCTTTAAAGACATTACTCAGCTGCACAGAAACGCGAGGCGCAAACTTCCCGAACAGCACCCGCAGCTAACCAGGCAACAGCAAACGATCCTGCGGCGCACGCAGGCGGGATCGCTAGCGCATCCCTTTCTGTTACACCGAATGTACCCGGCGTAGCACGACACACTCTGCCCTTTCTGCAAAACGGAAAGAGGCCCTCTGGCACACATCATAGTCGAGTGCAAAGACCTCAAGAACCCCCCACCTCCCCTTCCCACCAACACCCCCAATCCCTAACCCCCCGAGCGATGGGAGACCTTGTTGTCCAGCCCCGCCCTGCCGACTCAGCTCGCCCTGACGGCCAGGGGCCAGAAGTTGCTGGAGACATATGGGTCCCGTGAATAGGAAACCACCCGTCTGGTGCCTGCGCAACCATCGGATTTTCGAGCTCAATAAAGTTGATTCTCTCTGTCTGCTTACCAGATATTACAGCAAATGTATTCTGGGACGCATGGATAGCGAGACAAATTACCCCCGGTGAATTATTTGGGCCAACGTTCGCCTTTCTAACATTGTAAGGATATGCGCATAGAATCCAATTTTCGGTCACCTCGAGGCGCCGCGGCCGAGTGCAATGAAACTAAAATTTACAGGACCCCTTTGGAGACGAAGCTCGTGAGTATATTGTGGCGCCCTAGTTTGCTTTCATTGCATACCCACGTCTTCTTAGCAAGGGGATACTGTAGAAATTTGTTTTATCTTGATATCCTAACCTTAAATGAAAAGAAAACGCACGATGACGCGCTCCGGCGTCAATTGTTAATAAATGGTTTACACGTGAGCGGATGTCGTGCGTGTTTTTTGTTTTTCTCTTTCCGCTTGCCAGGGGACTTGCTACGGTAGCATGTGTTGTCTTACGCACACTCCCCAAGGGCCCTGGCAGCAGCAATCGCTCAGGTTTCTTGAGACCGTGGCCGAAGAAACTGAGGTCACAAATCTAACAAGTGCTTTGGTCTTTCTTTTTTTGTTTTGTTTTTTACAGTGGCGGCTATTCACGAGATGGTTCCCGGAACTTCGCTTCATAGTTGTACGCGCCGCAAATACCTGCTGCGAGAGAAATAAAATTCAGAAATTGTCTATTACTGCGAATCTGAGCCATGCCTCGCTGTTCCCGGAACGGAAATCATGCAGCTGGGCTATGATTTTATAATTAACTTAATTCCCAGCACGACTGTGGGGTTTTATGGAAGATTGTAGGAGGGTCACAGGGAGGGGGGTCGCAAAAAATTATATTTTTAAATTGTCCACCACGGGAAATAGAAGTAGGGCCCCGCTGTTGGAACCGGGAGTGAAGATGGAAACATGCTGCTATGCCATGGTTTCATTGCTAATCGCGGCACAGAAAAGGCCATCTACATCAGCAACCTGTGGCCGCTGTTGCCTGCACCTCCTGTTCCACAGGAAACACGCCCACTGTACACCACGTGCTGTGGGAGTGTCCCGGCCTCCAAACGCTTCATTTAAGGTTCTCCCGCCCGGAGTGCAGCGGCTTGATGGCTGGATAACGCCCATGCAACCCTCCAATTCGCGGCAGACGCTGCTTTCCCCGTGGGAGTTTAGCTCCCTCAGGCGTCGACCGCCGAATGTAGCCTTTTAACCTTTACTCCCCCTCTAACCCCCCCACCATCCTTCATTCTTTAAGGCGATCGATGTGTCCACCCTCTCTAATAAAGTATTGTTATGTTAGTTAGCAAGTTAATGTTTCCAAGTCTATACGGTCGACAAGACTGCAATTTATACTTAGTATAGCTGTCTACGAATTTGCTATCGCATATTGATGCTTTCCCTTTCGGGTAACACTGCGCTTTTTTTTGTACTGAGCCCGAGTATAAGTGCTGCTGCACATGGTTCACTGATTGTGATTTGGGGCGAACCCGGCTTGGCATCACTTCGGTTACTGAAGGAATTATATATATATTCATGACCCATAGATGCAAGTTAAGATGTCTCCATCCCTAATAAATGTTGTAAATTATTGCAAGAGCTTTTTTTCATCAGTTGTTAGAATTGCTTACTGGAAAAAGTAGTAATTTGAGACACAAAACACGCACGCGCATTTGACAAGCCGCTGATAAAAAAAATTACGCCCACCTCCCCTCGCGGGAACCCTGGTGTGACGCAACGCATCTCATGGGGGGTTCCATTGGCGTTTTCCATCGTATTGATTACGCTTATAGCAGGGATTCTCACGGGAAGGGGAGGTGGGCGGACGACCGTCGACTGAGACCGCCGGAGCGCGGCATGCCGCTTTATATTCACAGCGCCCGAAGGAGAGGATAGCGCGGAGAGAGAGAGTACTGCACATGCGCAGCGCGCGCAGCGCCGAGCGCAGCGCCGCCCACCGGAGTGAGAGCGCGCTGCGCCAACCCGCAGCTGTTTGGGAGAGAGTATTCGCTATCGGAGAGAGGAGAGGAGGAGAGGCGCAGCTGTGCGGACAACGCCGGACAGACGCAGGAAGGAAAGAGGGGCGAGCATGAGATACGTTGCATCTAAAACTCTGGCGAAGGGGTGGCTGAAGGATGCAGGTTTGTTGCAGAGTCAAAAAAGCACGCAAAGCAATTTGAAATGGGGTGAACATACAGCAACATGTTCATTCCCCGAGCATAGGCTACCCCTAAAATTAGAAAATGATTGTCAGTGGGCTACGTCCTTCTCTTTAGGAAGATATAATAGGGTTATTCGTGTGTGTGTATTAAAATGTGTTTTGGGTATATGGCGTTCAAAGTTAAAATTAAAAAAAAAAAACGAAGTAAGAACATTACGGAAGACACAACCACCGCTAATGCTTTTATTGTGATTGTCCTGCAATGTCCGTAAGAAATAAATGGATAGTATGAAGTCAAAGCCGGGCACGTCCGCGCCAACAAGCGTTTGGCCACAATAAAATTTGAAGTGAAAAGGTAGAGACAACTCAAACGAAACTTCAAACGATGTAGGTAACAGATCTCTGGTAATGCCACTTTGGGGGTCAGAAACGAAGGTAGAGGCGTCAGCATCGCCGGGAGGCGATGCTGACGCCTCTGCCTTTTCCAGAAAACACCGAACGGGCTCAAGCTCCCCAGCCCCCCCCCCCCCCCCCCCCCCCTTAGCCGGCGCCTACGTGCACGTATACAGGGAGGGGAGGGGGAGTGGTGCCCCCTTTTCATTATATACGTGCCTGTATAATAGCCCTCGGTCAACAGTGAATCCCTTGATTCGAAGGAGAAAACGCGTGGCGTCATGCATCGTGGTGACTGCCAGAGAGGTCCTTTCGAGCCGTCCAGGACCATGACGCCACGCCAGGTGTCGGTTCCCATGCGCCATGCCTAGGTGGTCGCACACATGTTTTTCCCCAAATAGCAGCCTTTCATACCAATTTAACTAATTATCGGCAAATCGTGTAACCAATAAAACGGTTCAAAGGTTAAAGCTGGAAAATGTCCACTGGGAACGCAAACGTCAAGCAATGAGACGGCGCGCCCTAGTACCAGCGTTTCGACAAGGGACTTGTCTTCACCGGGCCTGAAGAACGCCCCTTCCCTTGTCGAAACATTGGCATTGAGCTAAGCCTCCCTGCGGTTCAACGTTGGATCGGAATAGTGACTGGTATATGCACACAGACATGAAGGAGAAGAGCGAGAAACGAGGTCCCGAGTCTCACTGGAAAGCGGAGGCTACTCCCAGCGTTCGCAGCGGCTGGAAAACCTTTTTTCCATTCCTGGTAGAATGGAGAGTTTGGCAAGATTGTCGATGTTCATGGTTACAGAAAACAGCGCGACTTCTTTTTTTGTGTGTGCCTTCCAGTAAAGCGCCAACGTATAGCGGCGAGACCACTAGCGAAACACTTACGAGCGCCACTGCAAGCAGTTTGTACTAGATGCCTGCTTGGCAACTTCGCGCTCGAGTTTACCGCTGACAAATGTCACGACACGTTTTACAACAGGGCTGACAAAATATAGGTGATTCTTTGGCGTCATGAAGAGGGAGCAAGCAGAAATAATTTCACACGGCAAAACGTCGAGGTCATTTTTGTTGCGGATTTCAGGCGTGGAAAATTCGGCAAGAAATTTCGCCCTATCCTGTCGCAATTTCTGGAAGAGGGACCACTTTAGTGCCAATAATTTTTTTCATGGTTTCATCAATCGCTGTAAACGCGCATTTATCTTTCTCTTATACAGGAAACTTGCACCGGAAGCAAAGCGTGACGACATGCTATAACTGCATAAAGCACCTTTCACCAGAGGCGGTTGAAGCGAATTTTCCACTAACAGCAGCAGTGGTTCAGTGGTTAAGGGGTTGTGGTGCTAAGCCCACGGACGCTGCCTGTATCCCGGGCGCGAAAGATGTTTTCCTGGTGGAGGTGAAAATAGAAAACGTCTGGCTCGAGATTTGGGTGTCAAGATTTCAATGTCGAGATTTTGGCGCACGTAAAGATCACCAAATGGTCTAAATTAGTCCGCAGTCCATTACTACGACGCACCTCAAAAACCACGTGTAGTTTTGGCACGTGAAATCTCCAAAATTTTCCATAAAATTATGATCTAGTAAGAGCGAGATGCAACACCTACATAGGGATGGGAGATGTCGTAAACTATGAATGAAAAGTATAGGAGAGGGGACTTACCTCAGTCGCCTTGATGTGGCACCCCATGCCAAACATGATGGATACCAGAATTCCGACGATCATCCAGTCGTGTATTTTTTTGATGAGTGGGTAGGCCGCACCATCCACGTTCGAGCCATTAGTCCAGTTTGTCGAGTCGGAAAAGTTGCTATCTACGCTCATGTTGAACTTCACGCGTGTCTATAAGATTCCTTGCGAAAGGTTGTCGTGCACTTGCTCGGCAACAAATAGTAAACAACGAAGAATGTGGGGCACTGAAACGATCAGAAAAATTTGGCACCTTTTGTTTGGAGCTTCCTTTGAAAAAGCCTGGCGATAGACGCCTGCACTCTCGATACGCTACGCCGGTTCTTCCCTAGGCAACCGCAGGAACTCTTCAGCTTTGGACGCAGCGCGAGCTATGGACGGGATGTTAAGATGTTTGGAATTTAAAAAAAAAATGATAAAAATTTCGGGAGATAAGTAAACGATATGAATAAGCTAACCTCGAACGTCGATTGACGTGTTCCTATCTGGCGATGAGTACGCTGCCGGGAATTGGCTCATAGCGCGAACGTCATATTACCTCCCTCAAAGTAGATGCGAAAAGCGCGGATGAGATGTTGCGGGTGCTCGGAGAAGTCAAACGACAGCGATGCTCGGATTCGGTCGAACAAGAAAACAAGTAGCACCCGGGGGCCGTCAACGCGCTCTTGCGACCGCAGCACATCCGTAAACGAAACCGAAGCGTTGGTCACGGAATGAGAACGGAACGTTGGACGCGAGCGCTAAGAGAGCACGGGAGCCGAAGTAGCGAGCTTTGGTAGCGAGTGCGTCGGGTGTGCCGAGAGAGCGCGCGCACGCGACGGTGCTGCGAGGCCGAGTGTCCCGCGTGTATCAGGAGGCCAACAGCGCGGGCAAGCGTGACAAGGAGAGGAGCGCACCTCGGGGAAAGCGGAAAAGAGCCGCGCTGGTGTGCGGGGACGCCTCGTTTCTCTCCCAATCGGCGGGAATTACGTCACCGCGAGGACGCCGCCGCGCGTTCGGGTAATGGCCCTGTGCCGCCGCTCGGACTCTCGCCGTCTAGCAGGGCGCCAAGGTCAGTTCGGAGGCCGCGGAAAGTGAAAGGAGCCCTTGCTCCTCCCGTTCCTCGGCATCATACCTCTCCCACGGGTCGAAGGGGGTCGCGGCTACGACGACGCAAGCGCATCGGTATTTTAAGTCGCCTAGCGAAGCATCATAGCTAACGTAAATCCGCTCAATTTCCCGAAATCGTGTGGGCGAACGCCAGGCACCAACTGACCATTTATACACCCGAAATGTGATGCACGGGTGCTTATCAACGCGCGAAAAACGCGGGAAAAGTAAGGAAAGCAGGATGTCTCTGTTTATGCGTCCAAGCAGAATCCGTCTCAGAGTGGTAATGAAGCCGTGCGTGACCATTTGTCACCTTAAATGATAATACAGGCAGGCTTCCGGTTAGCAAACAGTGCACCGGCGACAATGGTCGGCCAACCAGCACCTACACCGGCTATAAAGCCTGCACTGACGCACGGTTCTCCCGCAAACGATGATGAATGCAGAGACCAGTTGCGCCACGTAGCACTTTTCGCAGGACTGAGGTATTGAGCACACACTGCACTGTCCTACAGACAACAAATTGCGTAGCGTGTTCTTTAAGCACACGACGTCCTCCGTTTTCCGCCATTAACAATAGGGCACATTCGAGCAAGCTTGCCTGGAGCCGATGAGAGCATGGGGACGCCAAATTTGCCGCCACATTACTCATATAGTGCACAGAACTACAGAACTAGAGCACGCCAGGTGCGGCAAAAGGCATCTTTCTGAGTCAGGGCGCCAACAAGCGGGATGCGGGCGCTATAATACAGTGTAGTTATATGTACAGAAATAAAAAAGAACAGTCGACTATTGGCCACACAAATAATACGCTTGTCATTTTCAAAGTTCTCTTCGTCAAAATTCTCCGGAAACACTTAGTTAAGCAGGACCAGGGGAAGCGGAGATTAAAAAAAAAAGAAGATAAAGCTGGGTTGTTCCTCTTTAGAGTGGCATCGGTAAAAACACCAAATGTGTGAACGGTGTATTCACACGCACGCCCTCCTCCTCAATCCGTTGGTCTGCTCGTTGAGGTCGTGGTATTGTCCCTGTTGAAGAGGGAGGGATCATGATCTTCTCCACATTCCACTCATGAGGAGGCGGAAAGGGGGCACGATTGCGCTGCTCGAAAGGTGCGTTCGCGTGACATGCTACTTCACTCATGGTTGTTTGGTTAAACGTTTTTATAGAGCTTTCAGGGCTTCCAGTCGATCTGTTGTCGTTCAACCTCAGATCTTCTGAGGCCCGGGGAGGTGAGAGGGGGATGGGGTCTAGTTGCGAGTGCTAGGCTCCCAGATCCTGAAGCAGGCTCGGAGTTGGGGATCTGATAGCAACCAGGCTATTAGGGTGAGGAACACTCGGCGGACTCACTGTTCAAAGGTCACACTTTTACAGTTGAGCGGGCGGTGGACCCAAGTGTCGCCGCAGGCCTCCCTCGTGTAGTAGGCACCCATCCGGCACTGCGAAGCGTGATTGTTCTTCCGTCCATGTTTGGGAGGAGCAAGATGAACCCTAGTGAGGAGGAGGTCGTCACAATAACGATGCGTTGGGACGTACGTACACGTAGGAATGTATGAAGGAAGCCTTCATTGCGGATAGAGGCGATTAATTCTCGGTCGCTGTTGGAAGAAAGGAATGTGCGGATTTCAAGGGGGAAGAAGAACTTATCCTTGGACAGGCATACATGATACCTGAGAAGAAAAAAAAGAAATTCGCCGCGCATCTGCTCGCGACGCTGCAAATGTCGTCGAAAGGCGATAGTCATGGGCGATAGTCGTCTGCCGCCCCCGCCCCGTAACTGCCTCTCTTCTCTCTCTCCCGCCCACCTGTCACGCTCTTCCCCCTCCCGTCTCGCTCCTTCCACGATAAACACCGTGATGGTTTGCTCAATCTATTCAATTTCTCCGTGTTCGTATTGCTCGAACACCATCCATTGGAAACTTTTGAAATGCCTCCTCGAGGTCTAGGCTCGAGCGTGAGGACTTTTCGTATTTTTGTTAAAACATCCCCTTCAACGCGTTTTTTATTTGATATCGCAAAAATTAGCCCACAATTCTTTTTAATTAGACGAACTCTGCTAGCACCAGTTATGTATTAATGTTTTTCCCGAGGAATGCCGATGTCGCGAAATTCGGGTCCCTCAATGGCTGTCTTTTTTTTTTTTTCGCTCGCCATATTGGGACCCAGCGGGGGGATGCCGGCGGAGTAGGAATGTCTTCGCAGCCATTTCGGCCCACGGGACAGTGGGCCATGTGTTTCGGTGAGAGAGGGGTGAGAGTGCCGCGGCCAACGGAGGACCCACCCGCTGGGTTCTCGGAAGACACGCTGTCCGAAAGACTGCATGCTCGGTGCAGCGCGGGGTTCGCGACTCGCGGGGAGAAGGAAGTGAGAAGTGGCGGTGGACGGTCGTGCGGTTGTGACGCGGCAGCCGGTTCTGAGGGCTGCGGTGTAGCCCCGAGTGCGACGACAGCGGCGACTTCGGGCCCCGAGAATTCTACTCGAGGAGGGGACTGTGCGCGGCCCAGGTGAACCCGAATTGCGTCGCCGATCAGCGGGACTCACCGCAGATGACCGGCGGACCGGCGCACCTTCCCCGGCGAGACCACTGACCAAACCGAGCTAAGGTATCCTCCCCTTACCCACTCTTCTACAGACTCTGAAATCGCCCTCTCTATTATCGCCCTCCTTCACTTAGACTCAGCGGACTTGATTATCCTCCTTTCTTAGTGTACCGTATTGTGTATACGGGCGTGCGTGTGTCTAGCGGGCCTATTGTTAGAGTAGTTGGGGGAAGCTCCCAAGCCCGCCTATTGTCTGCCTCACTCCTCCCCTCGTGTTACGGTCGCCTGTTTCCTAAGCCGAGCTTCGTTTTCTTTGTCTGTATTACCCTCTGTGTTAGTCTGTATTTCCTGTGTTTGTGGAGGAAATAAACGTGCTTTGTTTTGAAACGGCTATCCCGTGCCCCGTCTCGTGCCTTCCGCCAGCTGCCAATCAGGCGTGGACCTATCGCCGGTTAGCAGGTCCGTACCACATCCTTGAATTCGCACGTAGGGGGGAGTTGTTTGTCGCTCCTCTCGTCCGAAACATCGGCCACTAAATTACCTTTCAAGTCTGTGACAGCCTAATGTTTTCTTTTTGCTCAACCATGTTAACAAGTATGAAGTACGGTACCAGGTGTAGTAATTTGAAGAGGTGTCGCCTAAATGAACTTTTTGATCAAGAATTCTTTTAGCTTTTGGTCGCGTGTCTTGATTGAGGGACAGACAGACAGACAGACAGACAGACAGACAGACAGGGAGGGAGGGAGGGAGGGAGGCAGACAGGGAGGGAGGCAGACAGACAGACGGACAAACAGACAGACAGACAGGCAGGCAGACAGACAGACAGGCAGGCAGGCAGGCAGGCAGGCAGGCAGGCAGGCAGGTAGGCAGGCAGACAGACAGACAGACAGACAGGCAGACAGGCAGACAGACAGACAGACAGACAGACAGACAGACAGACAGACAGACAGACAGACAGACAGACAGACAGACAGACGGACAGACAGACAGACAGACGGACAGAAAGACAGCCAGACAGGCAGACAAGAAAAGCATTTGTCTTATAAATAGATCACGAAAATCACTAAGTAATTGTGACTGAGACGTGAAAGTTCTTACGCTTCGCGCTGCTGCACGTGACTGCTTGTTGCTTAGCGTTTGGCTTTGCTCATGCATCGTTATATCCACGTTACCCTTCGTCAAGTACAGACAAACACTTTTCCCACACCAGCTCTACTTCATCTGTACAGAAACCATACAGACACACCCCTCCCAAACTGTGCACGCTGTAAGGTACCGCAGGATCAAAGCCACATCCTGTGGGTCTGCCCAAACACCAAGTCAGTTAGGGCACACAACACTAGAGAGTGGCTGACTACTGCAACCAAGTTGGAGGAGCAGAGGATCCTGGTGGGCTTCATCGTGAAGGCCATCAGAAGCTGCCTAGAACGTCACGGCCCTTAGCCTCCCCCGCCACCCCCTTCTCCCCTTCCTTCCCTTTTTAATGGAAATAAAGTATCCTCTCTCTCTCTCTCTCCAACAGCGCACAACTGTCTAAGGAAGTTTTGTGTCTAACTCACTGTTGTTCAGTAATTTGCCCAATAAATTTATTTGTCACAACGGAATAAAAGAAATGTTCAAGTTGTGAGTCTCTTCCCTTCATTCGGTTTCAGCTCCTGCAGTTTAGCTTCCCAGACGTTCAGAGACACTGCAGGGAACTCCGAATCCATCCTAAAGCATATTATTCTAGTGATTGTCAGAGCGCGTTGCGTCGATGAAACTGCGTGAAATTGATGAAACTGGACGTTCGTCTTGTGTGGACAGGTGTGGTCGGAATCCGTACATTATGTGGGTGAAGTAATCGCTGTCTTCTATGTAAGGTGAAAGGCGGTTGTGTACCAAATTTGCCCACGAATAAATCAGTGAAATGGGTCGGAGATTACTAGGGGCTATAGGGGATTGCCTGGCTTGGGAATGAGGGTGACGTCTGCATGTTTCCACTGTGGCGGTAAGATGGCCGGTTCTTCCCTTGCTGTTGTCGTTGTCCAGGAGTTAATCTAGTGTGAAAGGTTCGAGGTTACGTAGCATTTTGTTGATATCTGGTCATGACCGGGGGTAGTGTTCTGGGGGAGGTTTGTTATTACTGATTCTATTTCCTGGAATGGTGACGGGGACGTCCAGTCCTTGGTTAGGGTTACCAGTATATGACGGTTGCACGGGTATGTTGTGCATCGTCGTTGCTTTTATGGGTATCTTGAGATCATTTAGCAAGTCCTGTTCACTACCCGGGGTAGTAACGGATAAGTCTTCGAATTTGGTGGCTGATGGCCGTTTTGGCTTCGTGAGTACGCTCACCAGCAGATGCCATGTTTTACGCGTACCGGGTGTCCCCTGTAGTCTGTGGTGAAATCGTGTCTAGTTTTGTCTACTTATTTGGTTTGCGTATTCTTCTGCTTTTTTTTTTGCTAGTTTAAGCTCGCAGTTACTTTTCTCCTTTTTTTCAGCGTTTGATCAGGTCTTGACGGGCATCCCAAAGGGGTTGTAGATGGGAGTCAACAGCGGGGTATTTTTGAGTGAGCGGAAGTTCTCCGGTGTTCTTTTCAGGAAACCTAGCAGCTCCTTGGTCCACGCTTCGAGATTTCGGATTCGATTATCTGGTGTTTCTTCTGGGAATTTTTTCCAGTGTGTTATGCGAGCCGTATGCAGTCGTTGCTTCGTATGCGGCCTATTTGGAATCTGGAGTTGTATTATGTAGTGTCGCTGCCAAGAGTTTCGGCGAGGCAGCGTGATGTAAAATATATATTGCTCGTTAGCGGTAAGTATGGCGAGGTGTCTTGGGAGGCGCTATAGCCAATTCCCGCAGGTGTATGCGGTTAGTTGCAGAGTGTCAGGGAATTTTGCTGGATTGCTTCCTGTAATTGAGTAGCTCTGCGGGTGTTACGGGCAGAGCTCCATGTTGTATAAGGCGCAGTAAAGTCCCCTACTATTGCAAGTGCGCTTCGTTTGGCCTGTCTTGTAAGCTGTGTTATGGAGGAGTTATTTCGCTATAGCCCAAATGTTGGACTGTAGATATTAAGAGAATAGAGACTTGGGTGCTTCTAACCAACATCTGAAGAGTGCACCACGCGACGGCGGCTGCTATAGGCCTACCCAGCAGCCGAAAGCCCAGCCACGCCCTCTGGAGCTGATCTCCGTGACAGCTGCACTCCGAGCCCCGTATGCAGCCGCATCCAGCAGGCTAGTGAGCCCTGCTACCGAAGAAACAGTGGAATTTGACGCACTTAACAGCCGAACCCTCCCCAAATACGATCCCTGGCGACAAATTCATCAAAAATTTCTGATTGATGAGGAGGGGAAACATTTAGAAGGAGATCACTCGTTGGCGCATATTCATCGAGTGATTAGTGAGAAGTTTAGGGCAATAGTGGTATGGAAGCCTGCACTGATAACATCAGCGCCACAGAAGAGTGCGGAAAGGGAAATAAGTTTGAGCAACCTTGATTAGAAAAAAGCAGAGCAAAAGGTTTCCCCCCAGACAGCAGTGGGCCCGGACGGAATACGAATGCAACTGATAAACTTCTTGGACATAAAAGTAAGGAATCGTTTATGAGGGCAAGAGATAAGGTGATAGAAACCAAACAAATACTAGAGGACTGGCTAGAAAGTAGGATGAATTTAATATATAAAGGCAGAGGAGACAAAGCCAGTATTGATTCATACAGACCACTCACAGTAACGCCAGTGGTGTGTAGATTCGTAATGCAGGCGATAAAATCAGAAATTCAAGCATGGATGGAAGAAAATGAAATACTTGGGAAACTGTAGAATGGATTTAGACAAGACAGGCGACTGGATGACAATTTCTTTGTGATAACGCAATGCATCGAAATTGCGAAAGCACAGAATAGACCACTATGGATTACGTTCTTGGACATTAAAGGGGCATATGACAACGTAAACAGAGAACGGCTGGGGAGAATGCTGAAACTCCAGGGAATTGATGACGAGTTAATACAGTTCCTTATGGCAATCTATAATGACAATAGAGTGCACCTTACGTGGGAAGGACAGAAATGCGCCCAGCAGGTCAACATCCATCGGGGACTGAAATAGGGATGCCCTTTGAGCCCAATACTGTTCGTGCTTTACATGGCAGGGTTAGAAAAGAAACTGGAAGAAAGTCAAGTAGGGCTTAGCCTAACCCATATGCTGCAAGGCGAAGTGGTACAACAGCATATTCCGGGAATGTTATACGCAGACGACATTGTTGTTTTATTTGATAACCAAACCGATATGCAACGGCTAATAAATATTAGTGGCCGGGAAGCAACCGACCTCGGGTTAAATTTTAGTGCAGAAAAATCAGGAATAATGGTTTTCAATGACGCTACTACTGACCACTGACGTAGTGTCTATCCAGCAAGGCGAATTACCTAGAGTTAAAAAATATAAATATTTGGGAATGTGGATAAACGAAGGGGATAACTACTTAAGAACTCACGAGGAGCAACTTAGGGTTAAGGGAAAGGGAAACGCAGCTATAATGAAGCTCTGTGGGGGTATAACAAATATGAAGTAGTAAGAGGAATGTGGAAAGGAGTAATGGTTCCGGGTCTCACGTTTGCGAATGATGTACTCTGCTTAAAATCAGACGTTCTATCAGGCCTTGAAGGGGCCAGAGAACGGTAGGACGTTTGGCCTTAAGCACGCATGGAAAAACAACTAACGAAGCAGTTCAGGGAGATATGGGCTGGGCGTCGTTTGAAGTTAGAGAAGCACATGTAAAATATGCTTTGAGATGAGGTTGAGAGCAGTGGATCAACGAAGGTGGGCAGCTAAGGTTTTTAGGTACCTATACTTGAAAAGCGTGGACATGCAGTGGTTAAGAAAGACTAGAAGGCTAACGTTGAAATACGGAAAGAACAGTGGAGAATTCAAAACAGCCAAGGTAACCAAAAAAGAGGCAAGGCAGATTGTAACGAATAAATAAAGGGAAAAAATGGAAGCTAAAACGTCGTTAGAGATGTACAGGGCTGAGAAATTGAACATCAGAAAGGAAAAATTCTACGATAATTCCCAGGGCAGTGCTTTGCTTTTTGAGGCTAGAGCAGGTTGCCTACGAACGAAGAGTTTGGTGGGGAAGTATTCAGAAAATGATGGGGTCTGCGTGGCCTGCAGAAAAGAAACATTCAACACGCACAAATCACACTTGGACTGCAAACGAATTGAGGAAGAAAACCAACTGGGTGCATGGGCAGAGCGAGTGTACATACTTACAATCCATCTGCTCTTCTTGCTGATAGAGTCGGTGGGCTTGGCGCCAAAATGAGATATTCTAGCGCTAATATTGAAAGTATGCATTTTAATGAGGACATATACAAGTCTGAGCATGCAGATTTGCAAAAAATTCTTAATCGTGAGGGGGTATTGCGTTCAATAAGTCATCGAATTTCATAAAATTCCAAACACCTATTCACACCCTCTCAACACCCCCGAGAAAGATGTTCATTATTTCAACACCCTTATTGCTACATGGGTGTAAAGCTACAAATTAGGGTGTTTGGAGCTAAGAAAAAGGGTGTGAAAGACCTCCAACTAAGAAAAGAGGTGCAAAAGACCTCGAACTTGGAAAAAAGGGTGTAAAAGACCTCAAAGTTTCGAGGTATTTTGTGCCCGTTTAAACGGGTGGACTTCTTCATTTTCTACGGACGGGGGAATGTTTTTTACCTCACGATGTAAAAACAATATGAAGTGGCATAATTTATTCCCAGCGGAGCTGTTTAAGTTTGCGCTTTGTTCGGTGGCGTTAGCAAAAATATACCAAGAAAAAAACTGCTCCGCCAGTAGAGGGTGCAACACCGCAGATAGGGTATAAAAATGAAGCCGGCTTTCGAGCCTGTTCTAGTGTGAGCACAAGGGCCGCATGCGTAAGCGCACCTCTTACTATACCATTTTAAAGGTAGTAGTCTTTTATGGGATACTGAAACGCAAAAATATTGACGCAGCTTGCAGTAGTGGTACAAGGCTGGAGAAACAGGGGAGTTGGGGTCGACCTAGCTTGTTTCCCACTTGTATCCGCTGTCAATGTTGGGGACACGCTGGAACGGTCTTGTAAAGTCCGGCTAAACTTGGTCTCAGCCCTCAGCACTTAGCCTAGCCTAGCAAGAACATCGCAAAACCTAACAAAACCTAGCAAAGCCTAGCAAAATCTAGCAAAACTTAGCAACACCGGAAGAAGCTAGGTCGACCCCCAGCTCCCCCCCCCCGCCTTTTTTTTGCACTGAACACCTGTTTGACACCCTTTCAACATCCTACAGAAAAGCGAGGGTGTTGCAGTCGGTTTTTACCACACAGAAATGATGTAAAGATACAAGTTAAGGTGTTGAAACTTAAGAAAAAGGCCGTAATGACTCCCCAACCCCTTATTCCACCTATACTACACCTGTTTTTGGCAATAAGGGTGTAAAAAGGTTTAGTGTGTACTCTCTGGAATGTACCATATAGCCTCTATTGAACTTTGGATTGAGAATTGAACGTGCACTTAAACGTTTGTCCTATGTATTTACAATGGGGCCGTCTATAGACAATTGATTCGAAGGCCTTCTGAAGGCCTTTGAAACGGCCGTGTAGCACAGGTATTAGATTATCTCTCGCACGCGCTTGGGACTCCATATTGCGGCATTGTCAGATAGACAGCTCACGCGTGGCATCCAAAAAAACTAGCGTATTCCAGAACGCCGATTCTTCGCTAAAGCCATCTTACGCAACCACAATCTCAGCAAAATTTGATCACAGTGAGCCCACTGGATGAAGTCAGAGTAGAAGCTCTACGACATATCACGACCCTGCATTGTAACCACCCCCTACGAGGCCGTCGCATACCTCAAACCACTGCCCCGTATGTCATAGACAATGGCACCACTCAGGACAAACTACGCGAAATCATCATGACTGGACGAATCATCCTAGATGCAAGAATGCTCGGCGCTTCTATCACAGCTGTCATCATGCATATGAAGGCCCACACGCGTCCTTCTCCGTAAGGGCGTATGACGTACTCGCATGCTGCAAACCTTAAAGGCGAACGTACCAGTGCTGCTTCCAGTGTGATGCCCTCGGGCACGCACTGGACGCCTGCCTGTCCTGCCTGTCACAGGACAGTGCGTGAACTGCCGGACAACCCATATAAGCGATACCAACCTGCGCAGCACTACCTGCATTCTCCCGCTCTGGAAACTCGCCGCGAACAATCACGGGTGAGCTGGTCGGCCGTTGCCGGTTTGCCACCCACTGCTGGAATACATTTCTACCCTCTCCCACAACGCGACACACCCCAACGCCACCGCATTTCCCCAATAACGACGCACAAAACGAAGCACTAAAGTGAGAAACATTCAGCTAAAAGCCCCTAGCTAGAAGATTAATCAAAACAATTTAACTCTTCGGAACAACATAAGCTATATCCACGCACGCCCAAATGCAACGTCAGATCACACCACCAGAAAGAACCAGGACTATTGATAATACGGAAGCAGTAATTACTACAGCTCCCACTTCCGTACACACTAACGTCACAAGCACAGTTGAACCGCCATCTCCTCACACAAACACAACTGTACTATCAGCATTTGAAGATTTTAAACGTTCATACCCGATACGGTCAAAAACTTCTCCACCGGATTCCAACAACTTGATCAGCGAATCACGACCATAGAGGCAAGAAAGCTCAAGCGGCACAAAAAACCTAAGCACGGCACCCTACTGCAGAGCCTCGAAGACTCGGCCGAATTTACCTGGGACGATGGCGAATCTTCAGTCCTCTACATAATCGGTCCCGCCACCGCCCGGAACAGCCCCATTTCTTACCGGTAGAACTGTCGTTCATTCCAAAATAATGAAATGAAAATAAATGAAGATAAATGAAATGAAATAAAAAGACCTAATTACTCCTTTTAGACAACGTTTGCCAGATAATAGCCATGCAGGAAGTAGACGTCAACATGGTCGCCCTTCGAGACCACACTGCCTTTTACATGACCACAACAACACTGTCGTGAAACAAATACTACCCAGCTACACGTTCGAGAGACATAAAATTTGCTCATACATTTCGCCTTAATTGTACCATCCTCAATGTCGTGTGCTAAAAACCTTCACTGGTCATGGGAGTCACGTGGTCACGTGGTCTACGCTCCCGTGGTCTAGGTCACGTGGTCTACCTTCACGGAGTGGAATGGCTCCCAATCATTTGAAATTGTTGGGCGGACAGCCCGGAAAAAATAGCAACGCAAACAGCTTGTCTCGTTCTTTCCTCCATCCCTTGTCTTGTCTGAGCGGCGAAGATAGATAGCTGGCGGTGTTGTCGCCGTGATAGCAGTGAACGATTTACGGTGCACGATCAGACAATGGACTCCTCACCACCACAGACCAGGTACCACCCAACAGTAAACATGGGGAAACAGTATGAGAAAGCGGGATACTATTTGTGCGATACAGTTCTGCTCGCCCTGAAATTAGCAGAACTCTATGTAACACTCTCTCATTTTTTTTCTCGCGCTTTTACGCATGACTCACTACAGCAGGTAATATCAATGCAATGCTTCGAAGAAATTTTTTCAATCTAAAAATTCAAAAAAGCAAGGTACCTTCTGATATTTCCGTACCAGAAACATCGAGAATTCGAGTTTATCAGAGAGTGCCTCTGGTTTTTTGGGGGGAGGAGGAAGGGGGAAGGGAGGGGGGGGGGGGGGGGGCGTCATCAGATAACCAGGACGCTAGTTATGATGGACGTTCACGGCTTCGGACGCCCAACGAGCAATTTAGACCTCCTGGGGATCCGTAAAGCGCTACCAAAAGCCTCCAAAATGTTCGTATTTCTCGTCCACCAGTAAAACTACTTGCCCGTTTGAAAATCGAGCTGGGACAACTTGCGCCTTTCAAAGCCTAACTTATGCTCCTCTGCAAGCGCCGAAGACAAGTCGATGAATTTCCCACAACCCCTGAATGAGTTTCCTCTCAGTTTACGCCTAGTTAATTATACGTCAGCATTTCCTGCAATAATTTATTTATATCCACCATGCTGGCCCACATATGCATACATTTGCTACCTCTGCTCCGAGTATCCGCTAAAACATAAGCCTGACATTTGACATTTCGCAATGACCCGAATGAGGCTTACCAGAATAAGAAAACGTGCCATAGCAGTCCCGTGTCAGGGAAGACCTCCGCCTTAAAATTGACGGTAAAATTAGAGAACTTTAATTAATAAAGCGTGAACTCTGAACTTTAGTAAGAATTAATACTCTGATTACTTTATTTTCGATTCCTCACCAATGACGCACCATCCTGTTCAGTAGCGGGAAATTTAAAATTGCTTATATTTATTAGCTTTTTTTTTTGTTGGTGAGAGCAACGACCTGCAAAATCGGAACGGAGTTGAGCGAGTTATGAAACACCATTCAGTTTGAATAACATCTGGATTTAGGGTGGCCTTGGGGGCATCCGGACTACAAAAAGCAACAAGAGCTGACATTTCCTTGCACTTTTAGCTCGCTGTCACAGTAAAAGATATTTTTGAAGAATTAAAGATGTTTATTCTCTATCTCTCTCACGAAGCAGGTGTATATTAGATACTGCGCCAGTGATTGGTTACGGAGAGCTGACAAGAGTGCCAGTCAAGTTGCTCATGAAGAACGGAAACTCCTGGCGACGAGACAGCAGCAACACACTAAGAGAACTCCTGCATGCAACCTACAAAAGGCTGCAACGAACACGTTTTAGCATTCGCCATTCAGTTCCGGCGAAACACAGCGGGCACCAAGTTCAGGCCCACTTGTTGCGGCATCGTATAGGTATACTTTTTTCGTATGTGTGAACCCGCCGTTGTACATGCATGCAACGAAGGTAACGGCTTGCCTCAGCGCTCGGCGGGCGCTGGTCGTCCTAGTCATGAATGTGCACATACATTTCCCGCGACTGCCTCTAGCAGCGTACACGAAATGTGACCTGCAAACAGGTTTCCGCCGAGCAGAGACGACCAAGTGCAGGTATTTCAGGTCTGCTCTGCAGCCGTTGTTTGCGCAACAGAACACACGCGAATGTATCTTCATTTAGGTGACAAAAA
Organism: Haemaphysalis longicornis; assembly: GCF_048455015.1. Classification (NCBI taxonomy): domain Eukaryota; kingdom Metazoa; phylum Arthropoda; class Arachnida; order Ixodida; family Ixodidae; genus Haemaphysalis; species Haemaphysalis longicornis. The sequence goes on from NW_027526203.1 coordinate 314,979,865, forward strand.
AAGAAAAAAAAAAAGACCGAGTGCTTTCAAAACTAAAACGAATCATGCAAATCACGGGATTACGTACCGAAGCTAGACCTCGGCTATGAGGCGTGCTGCAGTGGAGGGATAGAGATTAATTTAGGCAACCTGGGGATCTTTACGCGTGCCGAAATCTCTACGCATGCATGCCATTTTAGTTTTCTGCCTCGATGAGAAAAAACGGTCGCCGCGGCCGGGATCGTACATGGCGTTCTAGGGTTGAGAAGCACAAAGCCTTGGGGCCACATTTAAAAGCGCTATTTACGTTACGCGGTTTCCCTTCCTCAAATAAGGTACCTTTCGTGCTTCCTCAACTAATTTTAAAATCATACTTAGCTTTTCCATAAGTAAGGAGGCGCTCAGGGTGACAGGAGCTGTCTGTGAGCGTGTGGTATCGAGAACATGGGCCTAATAATACAAACACACTGGCCCAAGTCAGAAAACAAAAAGGAAGCGCACATCTTCAACCTCGCGTGAGTTTTGAGGTATGCACGCCTGTGCGCGCTCGTTTGCGTTTTACGCGCACTGTTTGATGATCTAGATGGTTTGGTGGGAGAACGTAGTCGGTCTGGAGACATCCAAGTTTCCAGCGCAACGGCAAGGCAACAGTATACGAGTGGATCGCTCGGTTCGCGTGCTCAATTCGCGCTAAGTACTCGTGTTTCCGTGTATCGTGCCCGGAAAGTCGTTTTAAAGCGAAGTTTTTACTTTTACACCCCCCCCCCCCCCCCCAAGTGTTCTATCGCTGCCGTTGGTGTCAACAGAAAACTCCCGCTAACAAATAAAAGAAATTACTGGCACCGCCGGGAATCGAACCTGGAACGAATAGAGGAACTGGGCGTGAGCCCGTTGTTCTACAGACTGAGCTATGAGCCCACACGTACACGGGAGAGACAGACGGTGGACTCACCGAGCACATCTGCGGGTTTACCCCCTGCGTTCTCGCTGAATGCCACGTGATAGCGTCACGCAACCACTCGCGCCGCTATGCGCTCCGCTCACGGCGAGTGTAGCGACCACGTGCGCGCCTTGCGCATGCGCTAGGAGTTAGGAAAGCTCACACCAACGCATGGCATCTCACTTCTCCGTCTGTGCCGCCGATGTCGTCGCCTCCGTGGACGGCGGCAGAGACGGAGGGGAAGTGAGATCGCCTAACACCAGGTTTGAGCTTTCTTTCATTTTATAAAAAAAGTTTCCACTCATGTGCTTTACCAATACAACTCACAACTCTACCAACCACCATTCATGGATCGTGTATTGATATGACCTTAGCCAAGAATATCTCTTTGAAGTAATAAGGGGTGCGGTTAAGTGCATTTCACTTGTCTCTGGTTTCACTCTTTGTAGAGCCACGTGTATGAATTCAAGTGACGTTGCATGGGTAATCGTTGTGGGTGTCATTTACAGCTTCGCTTTCCAACCACCTTCACAGGGTGGATTGGTGCGGATTTTTTTATAGTAGAGGGAAGGCATCTGATATGCGAGCTTTCCCAGAATCATCGAGCTTCCATTGAAAACAAACAAACAAACAAAAACAGACTCCTTTTTACTGACACAGAAGTCGCCAGCACTGATTCCTTCGAAAATCGACACCGAAAAAAAAGTTCAGTGCCCTTCCACACTGTGAAAAAGGATGACCATCGAAGCTGGGCGCAGTTCAAGGGGTGCAGGAAACAGAACGCGTATGTTTGTAATTTGCGATTGAGAATACAGATGCATAATTCGTAGACAATTAGCCGAATGAAACTTGGAAGGACAAGAGTTTTATTTTAGCGGACATACATGGGACTGTCCCTTTCACTCCCGTAGAAGCCCATGTATCCACAGCCGAAGGGAATTCCCCAATATTTACAACCACATTGTGAATTACGTAAAAGTGAAAAGTAGGTAAGCCTCACCGTAGTGTTAGATCCGTCTTATCGGCTAATCGTCACGTAATTTGTTTCGTCATAGTTAGATAAAAGAAGAGTTGCGGTTGTTTTCTGTGACCATACTCCCTTCGTAGACGGCTATGTATTGAGTGCAGACGAGAATTCTGTAACGTTTGCAACTTCACTGCGAAATAAAGAGTTATGACCAGTAGATGAAAGTCGCGATGTAATGATAGAGTCGTTTAGTCGTTTTAGTGGCCAATTTCAGTGTATTTTTTTCTAAGATTTTTTTCTAAGACTCTCCCGGTATTTAACAAAATTTGAAATACTTACTAGCTGTCAGTTCGGATTTCGCAGTGGCCTGTCCACTGACAACGCGATAGCTTGTTTCACCGACAAAATTAAGTCATTTATTGATTGTGGTAAATATGCTGGCTCCGTTTTCATTGATTTATCTGAAGCCTTTGACACGATTAACCATGGCATTCTTTTAAAGAAACTAGAGCTTTATGGCATTGTCGGACCTGCCCTAACTCTTTTAAAAAGTTTTCTTTCAAACAGGCGTCAGGTAGTCTGCGTTAACGGCCAGACGTCACACCCGGCTAATATTAACAAAGGTGTACCCCAAGGGTCAATCTTGGGGCCTCTTCTATTTTTGACGTACATTAATGACTTGCCTCAGTGCTTAACAACTTCACAATGTATCTTATATGCCGACGAAACAACTATCTTCTCCAGTGATAACGATGTTAGTAATTTAGTGTCTCAATTGCAAGCTGACTTGTTTTCACTACAGCGCTGGTGTTTATCAAATAAACTATCCATTAACGTTAGTAAAACTTGCTTTATGCTTTACTGCTCCCCTAACAAGACACTTCCTACTTTTTCAAGTCTCTATCTAAATTCTAAAAAAATTGCCTTTTGCAGCCGTACTAACTTTCTAGGCGTTGTCATTGATTCGAACTTTAAATTTGATGAGCATGTAATTTCAATTGTTAAAAAGGCGTCTTTCGGTATAAAGGCATTGATTCGGGCGCGTCCGTATTTTAACACTCAAATCCTTCTGGGCTTATACTTTGCTTTCGTTCACTGTCATTTAACCTACTGTATAACATCCTGGGGTAGCTCTTACGCCACCCATTTGTCACCCCTCGTTACATTACAGAAACAAGCTATTCGCGTCATCAACTCTGCACCCCGTCGATCTTCTTCCTTTCCACTATTTCAACAACTTCGGGTTTTGCCTCTAACTGAAATTTATCGGTACAGCCTCGGTATCTTATTTTTCAAAATTCTTAATCGCAAACTCGTATTAGAGGTTTTCCCGGTTCGCATGATTACTAATACGAATAACACGCGTTTTTCGAGTCAAAACAATTTCTTGCTTCCGAAGATTCGAACTAATTATGGTAAGCATACAATACAGTTTTCAGCGATATCTTTTTGGAATTCTTTACCCAGCTATATTAAAACAAATTCTTTCTATAAGTTCAAAACTGTACTTAGGAACTACCTGCTTGACATTTAAATTTCTTGTGGTATATTAATGTTCCATTTTTTATTGTATCTCGTTGTTTATATTTTGCTTGAAATCTACTACTTGTTATAACTGTATCTAAAGTTCTATTTAGTTTTATATTTTGTCTCTGAAAACATAGTTATGTATTGTTCAATAGTTCTGTATAGTTTTATAGTTTGGCTTGTATATGTAGTTCTTTATGGTTCAATAGTTCTGTATACCTTTTTATTTTTTTTAACGTCGCTCGTAATATTTTGTGTATCGTCATCGGAGGTCCCGCGTACGGCTTCGGTCTTGGGACCTCCGTCTGTATTACAACCCATATGTAAATATGTATACATCCCTGAATAAAATTGAATTGAATTGAATTGAAAGATACCTACATTATATTGAAAGTTACAGAGCATTTTACGATAGCGCTGGAGACGAACAGTTTTATTGTGCGCGGCTCTGTTGACGGACGCAGGTTTGGTCGGAACGTATAGCCATATACAGCTCTCCTGTAATAAAAGGTCTTGGTCGTTGCACCCTTCTATCGGATTTCTCGTATCCTGCAAACACGTCGCTGTAGGAGACAGGCACGCGCTTGCATCACCATGCGCTAACTCAGCCGCGCGGAAAGCAGATAAAGTTACCAAACTTGCCGGTCGCATGTACCATGGCGGAGCTGCTATACGAGTCCCGCAGCGTCGGCGACCGTACGGGTTTTTCTGAACGCTGCATGCACGCTACAGGCATCACCGCAGCTGCGGAGTCAACCCCGAAAGCGCATATAGTGAGCCGTTGTGCACTAAGGAGGGGGAGGAGAAAGAAAGGACGGAAAGGCCGGGAGGTTAACAAGGTGTAGAGCCCGGTTTGCTACCCTGCACTGGGGGAATGGGGTTCAGGGGATAAAAGAGTCTACAAATATAAGTCGACCGGGGTCGAGACAACCCATACGGAAGACGGCGCTGAAGAAGGGCATTTTGAATATAGAGACGGTGATTTGAAAAGCTCCGTGTATTCCATTGCTTCATGGTGATTCTACGAGCAAAGGAGCGATGCGTCCTCGCGGCATCGGTCTTTGAAAGCGGAAGCAGGATGGTGCGTTCGTTCTCGCGGCCTGTACGAGCAGCTTGTCCTTCAGGTCAACGATAGAGGAAGCGTGTGTCTACCCCAACAAACGGACGTTCCAAGGGAGGCCTCAGTAAGGGCTCCTTAGTAAGGTGTGTTTAAAAACTGGCGAAAGGACGGCGGGCAGCCCTTGAGGTATCTTCACCGACGTAAGGAGCCTTTTAAGTTTCTGCCCTTAGCCTTTAGCTATACTGAGCCACCAGGGCGAGTGCGTTTTTTTTAACCCGCACATGGCAGCGGGACGGTAAACTCAGCTGCAAAACAAAACAAAAAAAAAACACTAGTACGTGAGGCAATCTAGCAATGCGCATGCGGGGTTGTTGAACAAAGCCGTGGAACGAAATCTCGCAACTTCGGTATTCGAAAATAGCACGTGATATCTGAAGCATCTCAAATGGCGGCGGAACAATGCAAGCCGTTTAATGTACGGCGTCGGTACGCAAAGCTAGCAAGGACAAGATTCCTAGTTTTTATCTTTTCATGAACGTTTCAGAGGTCTATTTCAGGCAAGCCCTTATTGGCTGAAGGCAGACGACAGTGTGACGCAAGGAAGGCATTCTGTACATGTCTCCGCAACTGGACATTCTGTACTTGTCTCCGCAACTGGAAGTACACCATAATTGAAACGGCCGCAGAAGGGACATTGTTTAAACGGACACATCTCAGAAGTGTGCTTCCCTAAGCATCACGCGTAGCAGTGGAATGGTAATGTGCGCCGAAGAAATAACACTGGTACGCGAAGCCAGTGTACAGTGCGCACGCCGATGCGCCGCACACAGTTGCGGAGCTGACACTGGAACGGGACTTAAACGAGTGAGCGTTGCCTTCCTAAGCCCCCGCACAAACCTCCAGAACTATAATTATGAAACAAGGGACCACTGCGCATTGTGCAAGCACTGCGAAAAGCCGCAAAATGTCGTTCCAGACATCCCCAACCAACGAGGTAGCCAATCGAAAATTATGCGAACACTTTTCAAAGCTCCACACGAGAAAAACGAAAGAACAATTCTTTTCTAAACTGCAGACCCAGCAGCGGGGATACGTAATCAATGTCATCGTTGCCCCAAAAGAAATCAAATGTTGAGTAAAATATATCCCCCCCCCCCCCCCCCCCCCCACTGTGCGCAAACTAGAGATTGCTGAGGGACCAAACTGCAGGGGCACTACTCGGAATGACACATCAGAAAACAGCGTGTAAACTAGCCTCGAGGGCATATCGTTGCACTACCTGTGTGAGACCACAAGTTGGGTGCTCGTTGTGGGTCGTCTGCTAGCGTACAATGTAAGAAGACCACGTGCTTCAAGTTGTGGTCTATGTGCGCGCTCACCATGTGTGTGTAAATGCGCATGAAACAAAAAATGACTGGGTGTGCTTGCTTTGCTGAAAATGTCACCGAATACGATATTGTTCTGCCTCCCCCGCCTCATAGCGCCCCTCCGCTCCCCCATCTGAGGCCCTTTCCCTCCCTTCTCATTCCTCCCACGATTAATGCAATAGAGAGTTTCTCAGGTCAACTGCTCGCTCGCCCTGGTCGCGCACGATCTGTTGCAGCAACGCGTAGCCTGCCAGTCTTCGGCCCTGTTTTCTCGAACACGTTTTTTTTTTCCTTTTGCTACCTTAAAATCCAATAAAACATGGGTTTTAAGGAAAATTACTGTACTAGACTTGGTTATGCACTGATATCTTGTCTTAAACATGCCCGCGCTTTTCTGTGCATTGAATAATGTGAAAAACTATGACCCGTGCCAGAAATTCTAATGGTTTGGTTTAGAACGGAGTTGCCGGTGTTCGAACAGACGAACAGGCTGCAGGTCGGTAGGCAGGCAGGCATGCAGGCAGGCCGGTCAAAAGTAAGTAATCTAATAAAGACTGTGGTCTTTCAAAGAGGAGCGTGTGGACACCGTAGCAATATCTGTATACAGGAGGAGCAAACGACTGCTCGGTGCTCACGATGAAACCCCGGCGTCTTAGTTGATACGTCATGACCTGCAACTGCCACTGCCAACGCCGTGGAGGACCACGAAACCGCTTTTAAGAAAGGCGTATATGTTAATTTATTACGAAATACTTGCGAACTGCGTCTGAAGCGGCGGTTACATGGCTACGAAAGAAGCGCATCGCAGCGAGGCGCTTCCCAGTTGCAGACCTGCATCAGTGGTCCATTCCAAATGTGTTGCTACAGGGGAAAGAATATATGCGCGAGCGAGCTTGAGCGGCGCGCTCAGCGAGAGCGGCTGGCTACTCGCCAATGTGAGCGGCACGCTCGCCGAGAGTGACCACTCTCGGTTCACAAGTTGGCCTTCCTGACCAGTTTACCTGTGACAAGTTGGCCTATGACGACTGGCCTTGTTACGAGTGGGCCTAGACCCCGGTCTTTATAAAAAAGGCGAGTGTGCATCAGTTCTTTGGCGGATAAAGTTTGGTCAATATACCGCCACACCTCAGAATTTTATATAGAAATGTAAATTGCGTTCAAATCTGTATTACTTGACACGCATAAAAGTAAACAAAATGGTACACATGACGCAGTGAACATATTGTGCATGAAATAAAAAAGATGCTGTTTATTGCACTCGCTTTGTACTGTCGTATTATTGTAGTGTTGTCACGCTCTCTCATTGTGTACGCATATCCAATGCTGGGTTCTGTCGTTCTTCACTGCATCAGTATAGAAGCGGATATTCCGGGCAATATTCCGATGCGTGTTGACCGGGGCTCTGCTTTCGTGATCCAACTGGGCCATCAAAAGTTCCTGCAAAAGTTCCCTCATACTTCAGGTCCTTCAACCCCAACAGCGCTTCAGCTGCATTTAAAAGGTTAAACACATGCCCTGGTCACATCACAACGTGGACACACAGACCTCTCCACCACGAGCTGTAACTGAAGTACCACTGTCGATACCACCTCCGTACCCAACCTCAACGTCCCTGTACAATTAGCGCTTCAAAGTGCAGGTCCGTCCTGAGCTTTCCTCCCTCCCCTTCCCTCAAAAACAAAACAAAACAGCCCTTCAGGGCGTTATACACACGTGCAGGTCGCACGCCCTCTCTTAAACAGCTGCAACGGGTTGATCATTGTCCAAACCAGCCGCAGACCCGCTTTCAACGCCAATTTCCGGTCAGCGCTTCAAGGGCTTTGTTCACGTGGTCGCGGTGCAACGAAATCCATGCGACGAAAAGGCAACTTGCGCGAGAAGTTCCTCTCTCGAGATGACATTGTACCAAAAGGCCGGTGTGACGAGTTGGCCTATAGTTCTCCGGTGACGAGCGGGCTTGGGAGGAGTGGGCTCGTTCCCGGGACACTAGTCGCTGGCGCCTTAGCAAGCAATGTGTAAACACATGGCTGAAATATTGTATAAAGATGTAAGAGTGTAAATTATCCTGAAAAAAAGCACAAAAATGCAAATACGGTGTGGAACCGCCTTCTGGAGTCTTCTGCATGTAACCGCCTTCTGCTAACGAAGGCGTCTACCATGATCCTCCATTGAGTTGAAAATAGAGCTGGATTTGAGTATGCTTCTAGAAAACGAGGATGCGACTGCGCATGCTCGAAGAAATCCGTTTCGAGAGCACGCAGAAAGCAAGCTAAGAATCACAGGGAAAAATTGTGGAAACGACAGAAAACTGCCACCATCTCGATATTTTTTGGATTCGAAATAGCGCCTTTTGTCGCTGACAATGAGCGTCCCATTCCACTGCTGCTATAGCGGTTGTTTCCCGGGAGTTGGTTCAACGAGAACTCCAGAGATAGATGATTGATTGATCGATTGATTGTAGGGTTTAACGCGCCAACGCAACGCAGGTGATGAGCGCATCGTAGTGGAGGGCTCCGGATTAATTTTGACCACCTGGAGATCTTTAACGTGCGTCGAAATCTCGAACATACGGGCAGTTTTGCTTTTCGCCTCCATCAGAAAAGCGGCCGCCGCGGCCGGGAATCGAACCCGCGTCCTCGTGCTTAGCAGCACAACGCCTTAGCCACTGAGCCGCCACGGTGGGTAAGCCCAGATATTCCCGAACGGTGAATGCTGCCCGGTAACATGAATAACGATCTCAAACTGCACTCTAAAGCGAAACTTGAGAGTAAAAAATGTTCATATAGGCGCCGATTTTGAAAATGGGCGTTTATGGAATTTATTGACATTTCGGCGCAAACGTCAAAACAGGCATTCATAGACACTATAAAAACCCCATAAAAGCTCTTCTTGACCCCTAACTCATTCTAATATATAAAAATGGGGCGACAGGAGCGAAAGGAACAAAAGAGGCATTTGTCTAAAATCCGGTCTCTAGGGATATGTCGCTCACCCCCCCTTTACGGTCGACGCTCCAGCGATATGTTTAAAAAATTCGCCCGCTGTACGCTGTTGTTTCGTTCGCAACAAAACATGTATGCTTGATATGGAAAATAAATTTATCTAAACTGCTTTATAAGAACATCTACAGAAAACAAAATACAGTAGCCGTAAACACGACTGTGCATGCGAATCGCTCTTCTCAGACATTTTTGCAGCCGGTCTGTTGAGAGCACCATAAACTTCACAGAGCTTTAACACTGTGTGGATTCGGGTGCTTTCTTGAAGCAACAATTGAAGGCAATACGGACTCACACCGAGGATATTTTTTGTCATGGACTGAACACGCTGTTTAAAAGCGGCTGAAAAAAAATCCAACGCGCTAAAAATGTCAATTGATGACGCCGTGGTTGTAAAGCTGCACGATTAGACACAATTTCTATGGCGGGGCAGTCAGCCCACCCAGTGCTGCAGACATTGCTGCAGCCTTTTTGCACAAGTAAAGAAATGAATAGGCCTTAAAATGGAAATGACGTTTTTTTTTCTTCCCTCCCTCTTCCGCCCCCCCCTCCCCCCCCCCCCCTCCGCTTATAAGTGAAGTTGCCGGTGTCCTTTTGTCAATAAGGCATCCTATGCTTGATCTTCGTTCATTGACGCTCCTGGCAGTGGAAACCCTTCCTGGTTTTTGGTACGATGAAGTGGCAGTGCGATGAAAACACGATTGGCGAAGAGGCACTCTTTTCGAGAATACCCCTTACTCGACGACCTCAAACAAAAAGGCCTGTGAGGAGAGTTTCCGTAGGGCAATTTTCCTGGTGACGAGTGGGACCTTGACGAGTAAGGTGGTTCCCGCCCAACCTACACACCCGTTTAAGACCGCGTTGTATTTCAGGGCTACGGATTAATTTAGACCATCTGAGGATCGTTAACGGGCGCCGAAATCTCGACACAAAGGCATTTTCCTCTTTCGCATGCATCACCAAAGTGGACATATGGTCGGGATCTATTTTGCACACTCGTGCGCATCGGCAGAACGCCTTGGTCCCTGAGTCACCGCCGCGGGTTAAGTCATATCCGGATTTTTATGACCCGGGTAAGGAATACTTGGTATTGGATACAAATTGCTAATAAACGCTCTAATCACTGGTTTTAGGAAGCATGCCTGTATTATCGTTTTTAGTTAATTATGCTAACCTGTGTGGTTATTACTGCGTTTTCTGGTGTCAGCCCACATGAGCAAGCACGCGCACAAAACGGGATGACCTTCGTTGCAACGTAGTTTCGAAATATGGGGCTAGTGCAATGAAACCTCAAGTTTTGTATTTCCTTCTGTTCAGCATGCAAACGTGTTTATCATAGAATGCGATGCAAGTCTGGTTTAAAAAATAAATTTGTTGGTACGAATGTGACGCCGTCTTTATTAGAATGGGACTACAGCCCCTTTACACCTGCTCGTGCACCATTGGCCTTGTGCGAGGAAATGAATTCAAGAATTCAAAATTTGGGCGTAGTTAACGCGCCAACGCTATTCCTGGGTTGATGCGCAGCCGCACTAAAGGGCTTCGCAATAATTTTTACCGCCTGGGGCTCTATGGTATGCGTCGAAATCTCTACACACGGGTGTTAGCGCTTTTAGCATCCGTCAGAAAAGCAACCACCGCGGCCGGTATGGAAGCGGCGATCTCGGGCTTATAACAGCACCACGGCTCTGAGCCACCGCGGCGGGTGTGCGAAGAGGTGCAGAAAAAAGCCATAGTGCCATGTACTAGATATTTTGGCAGCGATCGGTGCCCTGTATCGGATTACAATGCTTTGAGATCTATTTCTGCAGGGTCAGCAAAGCTCCATGTGAATGCTTATGTGGCGCAGAGCTTCTACAGGCCCCTGGGGCGAAATGCGTCCCCGCAGAGAAATGTCGACTCACTTTCCGACAACTTCATCTCTGCCTGTGACGCATATCATATGGTCATGGCGGCGTCGCAGTTTCTGCTTACGCGATTCTATCTGCTTCAGTCGACTTTCTGAACTTTCTACCTTGAGGGGGTGGGTATACTTACTGTTCACGTTCTACGTCGGGGTCGCCGAAGAGGCGGACGAATGCGCGCGTGAGTGCAGCCGGGTGCGATGCGATAGGGCCAGCATCTGCTGCCCGAAGGCGCCAAAGCCGCGATGGTTCGCGTGGCAAGCTGCAGGTTATATTCCTTTAACTTAATACATCTACGCCGCTGGACCCTGAAACGGCAAATCTTACGAGTATTGAAATTTAGAGAATTAAGGTGAAAGAAATATGTGTAAACCAATCGAGTTCCAACATTAGAACATTTCCCATTGTGGATCATGCAGCGCGCAAAGGGAACAACGCATCGCTGTTTGCTGTTCTGTTGTGATATTTCGTCCTCGAGCTGGTCGATGCATGTCAACCAATCGGCCCAACTTTTTGTTATTAATGCGCAGTATTCTTTAGCAACTAGACACAGATTTCTGACCAGAGTTCTCCAGGCCTGCAATCCGCGCCGCGCGTATACACGAGCGGTGTCTGTACTCGCACCCGATTGGCTGCGGCGTGAGGAGCTAAAAACCCGACCCGCGCGGGCACGGAGGGGCGACAGTACGCCCACCGTCACTTCCCCAGCCTCTTCAAAATAGGCAAAGAACGCATGAGCCCTGTGCGTTCACTAGACTGCCTACAGCGCAAGGAGCTACAGACCCGCGCCGTGGGTGCACGGCGGAGCGGCAGTACGCACACCTTCGCGTTCGCATCCATGATATGAAGCAGTCACCCACAGCCGATTTCGAAGTGGCCCGCTGAAGCCCCGTTGGCCGCAGTGATTGGGTCGCAAACAGTTTGCAAAACCGGTCTTTAGCCACTGTTTATAAAAGACGAGATGGGGCCTTGAAAGTAACCACCAACCACGGAAGGCGAACTCGTGAGGGAACATGAGGGAACGGCGTCGTGCAGCCGCCGATCATCGCCGATACACGACAAAGGCGGACGATGAGAAGCAACAGCGCCAACAGAATCTAGTCTCTTCTTATAGTCACGCAGTCATGACGTCCCAAGAAAAACAAGAGAAAATAATGAAAAATCAAAAAATAAAATCTAGAAAAATGCGCAACAGGAAATAAGCTAACAAAGTCACTGAAGTCCATCTAATCTAGCGCCTTAACGCGAGTAACTAAAAAAAAAAACACTTCTCCCCGCCAGGTGGACTCGAGTAAATGCGTCGCATAGGGGGTGCGTGTATTGCGTTAACGTTTAGTGTTTGGGGAGTTGGTGGTAGTGAATGCGTTGTATCAGCAGCTTCTTGACGTAGTTTGAATGAGTCAAGGATATAAGGCGCGTTCGTAGCCTTCCATTCTGTGTCGGCTTTGTGGCGCAGTGGGTAGAGCACCATGTACCTTGCGTTCCGCCCGCAGGGTCGTGGGATCGAAACCAGGCGCCGGTAAGTATTATTTTTTTATATAGTGTAGGGGGAGGGGTGCGGACCTGTTGTTGAGAGCGAGGAGGGTAGCGTGATGCGGGAGAGGAGGAGGAGTGGGGGAGAGGGCGCACCTGGAACGGCTGTTGCGGACGCCGGGGCACGCCAACGCCGGGTGACATCATGAGTTAAAGAAATGCTCTGCATTTAAATAAATTACGCCCACCTCCCCTCGCGGGAACCCTGGTGTAATGCGACGCTGAGGGGGGTCCAAGCGCACGCGGAGAGCAACCGTCCACCGAAAGGCCGCCGGACAGCGGCACACCGGTTATATGCACAGCGCGCCCGAAGGAGAGGAGACCGCGGAGAGAGTACTGCACATGCGCAGCACCGCGTGCAGCGCCGCCCACCGGCGCAGTGAGAGCGCGCTGGGCCGCACACGCTCTCACCTGGGCACGCGCCGGCGCCAGTGCGTCTGCCGCGGCTATGACGCAACACAATCCACCTTAATCCAATCCAATCCCAATCCAATCCAATCCAATCCAATCCAATCCAATCCAAGTCAAGCCAAGCCAAGCAAAGTTAAGCCAAGCCAATCCAATCGAATCCAACCCAATGCCACTCGCGAGAGAGTGTTCGCTATCGGAGAGGAGAGCAGAAGAGTGGCTGCGGACAACAACGGACGCACGCAGGAAGGTCAGGGCCGCCGACAAGAGATGCTCTGAGCGTCGCATCTAAAAAGCAAACAAACAAAGCGAGCTTTTCCTTTTCACTCTTCATTCATGGCAGAGGATCGTCATGCATAAGCACACCGTCCGTGGCACTGATGGATAAAGAAAATTCTTATTGGGTGAGACAGGAGAAGTTCATGTTTCACCTAAAGACCAAGTCCATGTTAGATGCGCGTTTTAGCAGCCTGTTTGATCTGTTTTCCGCGTGCCGCACTGCGCACAAAGATAGCCATACTCATTTATAAGAATAGTCCGGTAGCGGTTATCATTTTATTTTCGTGTGTGCGAGTTCAACTGTGTTCCTCGTTTCGTTTTTATGTGTATGCTGTATTACGTTACACGAATGAAAATGTATAGCGTGTGTGAGTATGTATAACTTTACTTTTCTGTTCAAATCTGCGCCGATCATTGCTGCAAGTACTGGGCCAGCCACCTCGTCAAGCTGCTTGAAACAGCAGCTTTTTGTGATTGGCTCATGCTCTGTAACAAAAGGAAAATAAAGACGTGATGATGATGATTTTGTTCTGCTATAAATATTCTTTCTTTCCAAAAAAAATCGCGCCAATCCACCCCGTGAATGTGGTTGGAAAGCAAAGCTGTAAACGGCACCCATAACGATTACTCATGCGACGTTACTTAAAATCACTCACATCGCTCTACAAATAGTAAGCCGTCTTGGAATCAGTGACGATCGTATGCACGTCTCCGTGCGTGAGGGCGAGAGCGATGGCCATCTCTTCTGCTTGGCTGGCATCTGTCGTCCGTAGCGACGCGCTGGTCACCAGCTTGTCGATGGTCGTGACGGCGGCCACTGCTTTGCTGCTGTGCTGGGGAAGTGAGGCGTCCACGTAGAGGACCCGGGGGTCTGCTTCCAGCTGTCGGGCGAGTGCCTGTGCCCGCGCGGCACGCCTCTCGTCGTTCCTGCCGGCCTGCATATTGCGCGGCAGGGGCTTGGTCTTGAGCGCTTCCCTCCACGGCGGAGGTAGAGGGTGCTTGGGTATCTGTTGTTCGATGGGCAAACCAATCTTCCGAAGGACTGCTCGGCCGTGCTCAGTCTGGCTCAGTCGCACTCTCTGGTTGGAACGATGAGCCTCTATGAGCTCGTCTACCGTGTTATGTGCCCCCATGTCCAGCAGCTTCTGCGTAGACGAGCAGCTTACGGCAACTACCGCAAGGGGATCGTCCAGCAGCTTCTGCGTAGACGAGCAGCTTACGGCAACTACCGCAAGGGGATCGTCTCCCACGCGGCCATGGCAATTCTCGCAAAGCGCAGCCCACGGGGACGAGACGTAGAGCTCGTGTGGGTTCCGGCACACTCGACAGTGGAAGGCAACGCCCTCGCCGACCACTACGCCCGCGAACTAGCAGACCGGGCCGAGGACGAGTCGGAGCTACCGCACCCAGTCACGAGCTACCGCGAGATTACCACGCTGTACAGGAGCGCCAGGTGCAGGCTTCCCGTGCCGCACCAGCAACTCGACCGCAAGCAACAAACAATAGTGCGCCGCGCACAAGCGAGGTCACTGGCGCACCCAGCTTTATTGAACAAGATGTTCCCGGCAGAACACGACCCCATCTGCCCGTTCTGCAAAAAGACGGAAGGCACCCTGCCGCACATACTGGCGGAGTGTACTGAGCTCAAGAATCCTCTACCTTCCCTCCCCCTTCCCCTTCCCCCCCTACCTGAGCGATGGGAGATCTTGATGTCCAGCCCCGACCTGTCGACGCAGCAAGAGCTCGCGTCCAGGGGCCAGGAGCTATTGGACTCATATGGGACTCGTGACTAGGGTTCCACCCCGTCTGACGCCTGCGAGCGTCACCTGAAATGGGCTCAGCGAAAGTAGTTTCTCTCTCTCTCTCTCTACAAATAGTAAAACCAGAGAGAAGTGAAATGCACTTAACCACACCATTTATTACTTCAAAGAGATATTCTTGGTAAGGTTACATCAATGCATGATGCATGAACGGTATTTGGTTGAGTTGTATTGGTGTAGAAAGAGTGGAAACTTTTTTTTTATAAAATAGAAGTAAGCGCCAACCCGGTGTTAGACGATCTGACTTCTCCGTCTCTGCGCCGCGGACGGAGGCGACGAGACTTGCGGCTGAGAAGGAGGAGGAAGAAATACTTCTGTTTAGATTTCTGAACGGCCCAGAGTGCAGCCTTGGGGAGTGATTCCTTCTTCTGTGGGGCCCATATGCAGTCCGCGCGGCCTGTGTTCTGTCCACCCGCTGAAGCTGGGTAGGTAGAGAGGGCCTGGACAGCAGCATCTCCCATTGCTCTTGTTGGGTAGTTGACGGAAAGAGAGGAGGGTGCTCAGGGCTAAAGTCGCACACCCCGATTACGGGGCGGAGTATTCCTACTTCTGAGAAAAGTTTACATTCAGCGTCGTAGCGATTCGGATGCATTACGTGTAGACGCGTAGGCTGTGGGAAGGAGCCCGGATTGTATGAGCCGTAGGGTTCTCTCTGGAAAGGTCAGGGTAAGGCGAAGGTACGGTCTGTCTCAGAAGGCGATAATGCTGGATTATCTCCCTGGACGTGACAAGCGGGTGACTGTCCTTGTGCAGCTCCATAGCACGGGAGGTAAAAGCGCAGGCTTGTTGGGTGGGCGTATTTGTTGCCCTCCATTGAAGTGTGAGGCGGTGTCCAGATGAGCTGAATGGAACCGTTTGGGGAGTGGTTATTTAGCACGCACAGTGCAGGTCAGGACACCCAACCCGACTGGTAATTCCAGTAGGCTTGCTGGGAATCGGTGACTACCCTCCGAACCCCTGGTTGAGTGAGAGCCAAGGTGATGGCTGCCTCTTCTGCTGCCGTCATTTGTTGGGTCCTAAGCGAGGTAAACGCAAGGAGGTTGGTTCTGGAGGTATCCACGATGATGGCGTGTTGCTGCCCTCGATGTTAGGAGAAGTCTGTGTAGATAACTGAATGAGCCCCACCGAGGGTGGTGTTTAGCGCTTGAGACCGTGCTTTTCGTTGGCGCTCGTCATGTGAGGGGTTCATATTTCTAAGCAAAGGGAGCATCTTTAGTTTTAGTCGCCAAGAGTCTGGCAGTACGTCAAGCAGAGTGACATTCTGGGCTGCCCAGCCAATCTGGCGAAGCATGCGGTTACCCACCGCAGTTCTGAGTCGGACCTTCTGGTTAGAAAGATAGCCTTCTATCAGCTCTTCCACCGTGTTGTGGAGCCCGTGCTAAGCAGCCTCAGTGTGGACGCACTCATGAGAAGACCAATGGCCTCCTCAACCGACTTTCTAATCATTATATAAAGCATCTCTGTGTCTTCCTCGTCGAGAAGAAGATAGGGGTTTGTCGTAAGGAACTCTCGAGAGGACAAAAGCTTCAATTAACCGAAAGGTACGGGATTCTTTTAGGCCTCGCTTCTTGGTGGCAACTCGCCTGATCATGTGTATGATTACATTAATGCTGTTTTTGAGGCGCTGCAAGGAGACGTCACTCTTGGTGTTGGCCTGGAAATGTAGGCCCAGGATCTTGATGCTGGGGTTTGGAGTGATGGCCTGGTCATGAAGGAGTATTTGAATGTATTCCTTGATTTGGCGTGAGGGCGGACGACAAGGAGCTGCGATTTTTTACGTCAACACTGGAGGCCACAGGCTTTAGCACATTGGCGTACTAAAAGCGAGATTCCATGGATTGGTGTGAGCTTCCTTTAATTTTTGTAACTCTTAGCACATGAGCAAGGTGCGCACAGGGCCGCTAGACGGGCGTGAGTGGTCGTGTGACGCTTTCACGTGGCATTCAACGAGAAGGCAGGGGGTAAACCCGTTGATGTGCTTGGTGAGTACACCATTTGTCTTCCAGTGTTCGCGTGGGCTCGTAGCTGAATCGGTAAGACAACGGGCTCTCGCTTTGTTAGGCTATTAGTACCAGGTTCGATTCCCGGCGGTGCCGGTGAATTCTTTTATTTGTTCACTGGAGTTTTCTGGTGACACCAGCGGTCGCGAAAGAACCCTTGGGGGGTAGAGGTAGAAAGCTTTGCTTTAAAATAAACGGTTGTTAGACAGCACCCGTGTTTGTCACTGTTCACGTTGTGCCGTCTTTGCGCTGTTCAATCCACGCACGTAGGTAGTTTCCAAGAATTGTTTGCGCAGTATGGTGCACTAGTTGCGAAATAGCGCATGCTGTTGCGCATCATCGCAAACGCTTTTTGCTCGCCGAAGGCCTCGGAATGCGAGCCAGTAAATTGCTCAAAGGGCGCGTCTCCTCACGCCAAGGCGGACTTGTGTTGCGTGACGCGTGTGCGCCGGAACATGTTGATGGAGGCACAATGCCCCTCCGCGAAAACGAAAACACGCAAGCGGCCGCCGCCGATGTGACGAACGAACACGTGCGCGCATTTTCCCCAGCGGCAACGCGCTCGCACACCTCGCTGTACAACATCGTTATCCTGACATCGAACGGCAGGGTGTGCGGCCACGGGCGGCGCTGCGGAACGCGCTGGTATCCAAGCGCCAGCGACTTTACGCTCGCGTAATGTCACTGAAACTTTACGCTCGCATGAGATGAAGAAAAGAAACTGGCACTTCTCGCCTGCTTCATTCGAATTCGCTCTCACTGCGGTTTCTTCGCGTTCGGTTGATGTGCGATGCTTGACCGCACCAGATTTTGCGTCTGTCCGTCTGTATGTCAGTCGAATCAACCAGAAATTCAACTAGTGATCGTGGACACTGCTGGGTTACTGATTCACTGCTGATTGGGGGTAAGCGGTTAATGAGGGGAATAGGAGTGTAGAAGGGGAAAGGGGAAGGGAAGTTTCGATACCGAGAGAGAGGGAAATAGAGGTGGGAGAGGTAGAAGAGGATGGAAAAAGTGGTGTAGACGAGAGGGATGAGGAGAAAACTCGTAGGGGAAACGTGAAGTGAAGGGGAGCACTGCGATTGCAGTAGGGAAGTGTGAGGGGGAGGAGGAGAGGCGGGGAAGGAGAATGGGCGACGGCGATGGCAGATAGGAGGGAGAGCGAAAGAGAAGTGTAGCGATATGAAAAAGTAGAAGGTAGGGGGAGAAGAGGCTGAAGTAGAAAGGAGCGGAAGGGTTGGGGTCGGAGATCGAAGGGCAAAGACGGATGTGGACCAGTGGGCCTGGGAATCTATAAAACCCGAGGGGAGGAGAAAAGGCAGAGGAAGAATAATGGGCGATGGTGAAAAGGATTAGAGGAAAGAGGCGATATACTCTTCTTAACAAAGTGAATTTAGAAGAAAAAGTAACAATGGTCTCATTACATGAATTTAACATGTCATTCAATGTTCCTGGCATTATTATTCTGCTTTAAAAAACAAAGGACACGGTGCAAAAGACGCTGAAGGGCAGTTAGTCTATTTTGCGCGCAGAAGCAAACGTCAACAAGCAGGAAATCGATCGCTGCGGCTACCCGCAAAAGTAAAAGATTTCTTACAATTACACTGACTGTTCTATCGCGCTCGGTTGGCTCGATTGATAACCATTTTGACCCTCCCAGCTTTAGATTGGCTGAACCAAAAAGAAAAATGGTTAGCAAGCCTGTTCACAGCCTCTTGAACTGATTTACGAGCCGGCTCATCACCTATGTTTCCTTAATATGCTACGACATGCGCTAGTTTGCATGGTTCAAAGTGTTCAACTTGCACCACAAAGTGTATAGGAACACCAAGTAGAATAGCTTTGTCGCTCATTGGATGAAGCGTTGGTGCGATACAGGGGCACCGGGTCACAATCTCCACGTAACAAAAAAATTATTGAAGCATGAAGCCTTAAGAACGAGGAATACTATACCTAAGCAACAAAAAGAAGTTCGTAAGAACAAATAAAAAACGCAAACAACACAACAATTCGGCGTCGCTGATTGATTGATTGTAGGGTTTAACGCGCCGACGCAACGCAGGCGATGAGGCGCGCCGTAGTGGGGGGCTCCGGATTAATTTTGACCACCTTGGGATCTTTAACGTGCGCCGAAATCTCGAACACACGGGCGTTTTTCCTTTTCGCCTCCATCAGAAAAGCGGCCGCCGCGGCCGGGAATCGAACCCTCGACCTCGTGCTCAGCAGCGCAACGCCTTAGCCACTGAGCCACCGCGGCGGGAACAACACGGCGTCGCAGCTGAGGGAAATGAGGTATCAGAGTCCCCGGCATGATAATAGACGACACGGGCCACAATGGCGGAGCCATCACCAGGCTAATGCACAAGAAGTCCAACGCCACGAGGCTCCTCAAGAGAATCACCAACAGAAGGAGCGGAATGAGGCAGGACAATCTCACGGGACTCATCCACTGGTTCGTCGTCTGCCACATCGCTTACGTTGCGGCCTTTCACAACTGGTACAGGCAAGAAGAAGACAATATAAAAGTCTTGCGCCATAAACATCCAACCATCATCATCATCATCACAATATAAAAGTCCTCATACGCATGGTTTACAAGATCGCCTTGGGCCTGCCGTTATCCACCGGCACGGACCGCCTGATCCAGCTGGGCATCCACAACACACTGAAGGAAATCGCAGAGGCACAGCGTACCTCGCACGAACGCTGTCCGCCACATCCTCGAGAACCTTGGCATCGGATACTACACGCAGGAGGGGCATAAAGTCACCGTCGCAGACACGATCCGGCCGATCTTCAGGAACGTTCATCCGGAGTACAACCAAGGCAGAAGAGAGGCCCGAGCCAAGGCTCTCCTCAACGCCCACGGAAACGATCTCGGTACGCGATTTGTGGACGCCACCGTGTACGAGAGAGGCTCCAGATTTGCCGTGACGGTCGTCGATTCAGACGGGGCGACAAAGATATCAGCAAGTGTGGCATACCAACACGTAAAAGAAACGGAGGAAATAGCAGTGGCCCTCGCCCTCACGGACCCGGCGTGCAAAACGGTCCTCTGCGACTCCAGACTAGCGATCAGGCACTTCGCCAGAGGACGGATATCGCCGAGAGCGACCCGGATCCTAAGCCGACGCCAAGTCCACAGAGAACTAGAACCACAAACCCGACTCCAGTGGTTCCCCGCACACAAGGGGGAAGACCCCGAAAACCATCGTAATGGCACCGAGACAGCACACGCCAGGGCGCGCGAGCTAACAAACCGTTCCGGCGACGACCGTCCGCGGTACAGCACCAAGGACCGCATGACAAGCTACAACGACATTACCAAGGCCTTCCGCTTGGCCCGATGGACCTTCCCTCCGCCAAGCGACAAGCTGGACAGGTCACAGGTGGTTGACTTCAGGCAACTGCAGACGCGCACGTACCCTAGCCCGGCACACTATCCCAGAATGTTTCCAGAAATATACACGACTAACACGTGTATGGTCTGCCGCAAAGAGGTAGCCACTTTAACCAACCTACTCTGGGATTGTACCAAGGATCCGCACGGTGCTAACTCCGGAACCCTTCCGCCGCGGCTGTCCGCGGCTGTCCGCGGTTCTGTGCAGCCCCAGCCTCCACGATCAACTCTGGGCCGTCCGACAAGCCTGTGAGGCGGTGAAGCGGCAGGACCGTTGACGCCCGCAAACGGGCGAAGAGGACCAGCGGCGACGCCCCCAAGCGGACTTAGGTCCGGTCAGCGAAACCTCGGCATGCATTTAATAAAGTTTTTACCAACCAAGCACCACATTCAAATTAGATGCAGATGAATGGTATCATCCAAGCGCCGCGCGGTTCAGCACGTTCTTGCACTGAATGGGGCTCTTCGATTTACAGACGTGGGCTCGCCGCGTGTAGTCCACGGGTAGCCGAGGATTGTCCCCGCCGTACGAGTATATGAAAAAAATTAGTGTTAGATTTCTGCTCGTCCGGGAGTCTGGTGTGAGTCCGGGACGGATAATCGAAGAGCCCATATAATATCGCCGTTCCCTTCACGCGTTTCAGTTACGCATAGGTTTTTATGGTGCGTATCTCAATATATTGTTACGAGGAGATTCGACGAGGCAGCTGAGAATTGCATCAAGGTTGGGACAAATCAAGGCGGGTGGTGAATAAAAAAAATCGAAATAAAATTAAATCTCATGATTTGTAATCTTCGCCATCGGGTGTCAGTATTTTACCATGCGCTAACGATATCTGTATCTGGGACTTCAACAGAAATTTCCCAAGCACCTGCGCCCAATTCTAAAGCCAGGTCATCCTTACGATGCTAGAATATTCCAGAAGCTACGCATTGTCTTCTTTTCTGGGAAGTGAGCTGCGATAGCGTCGTGACGTCTCAGGTTATGGGACCATAAAGAAAACATATGACTTCGTTACATACGAAATACCGCCTTTTCCAAAGACGACACACCAATTTTAGCGTAAAATCCATTTGAATTAGCTGCATAAGGTCGGTTGGTGTGTGGTGCTCACGCACAGCCACTAACATCAAGAAGTCAGAAAAGGTTTAGTGGAAAGCCACATTCGCTCACAACGAATACGGGTGTACTGGTTGTTGCACTAATCTCTTGGCGGATTTTGGTATTGTGACATTATCGTTTAGAGTGAAAGAAGCTCGCCTAAATTGCTTTCATTTATTTGTTTTCTAAGCATTACATAACTGACGTCACCAAACATTTATCGGTTTCACACTCGCGCCACACACGACAAAAGCACAATTTGACTTAAAGTGAATTTTCCTGTTGCACGTGCTGATTGAAATATTCATTTTTTCTAAGTAAGGAACCAGCTGCGTCCTACCATAATGCACACAAGTTTTTCAGCAGAGTATAACACCCCCCCCCCCCCCCCCTCCAAAAAAAAAAAAATCGCCATCCCGCCCTGCGAAGGTGTATGTCAAGCAAAGCTGTTGTAAGCCACTACAAATGGTGGTGGAGGAGGGTTTCAAATGTTTCCCGTCGTCTCGGCGGGCTTGTCGCTTGCGCTCTGCTAGTGTTCAGAGAATCGACACTCTTTTCTCCTATTGTTCCGTGCCGCCGCCATGATCATTGGTCAGTTCGGATCACGTGACATTTGTTTACACTGCGATGGTTTATGGGCGCCGCCATTTTGTTGTTTATGCGTTATAGTTGGTCAACTGTGGTAGGCTTAGATTGTCCCCCCATGCTCGGCGCCTGCGCGCGACTGACGTCGTTCCGAATACGAATATAAGAAAACTCGTGTAACAGCATTTCAGCAGCAGAAGTGTGTCCAATGATGCCGTTTAGCTGCATATTCGGGGGTGTTGTTAACAAGGAGTTTTATACAACCTCCTTGCAAACGACCCGCTCGAAGTTTGGCGGCGAGGCCGTAGACGCGGCTATCCCGCAACACGGATAAACGCCAAAATGGCTGACGTAGCTGACTTGCGTGCCTCAGTGGCCGTACTCCAATACCTCATCTACTGACACTACGTTCCGCTTCTATGGGAGGAAATGCTGGGTCCTGCCTAGCCTGACGCATACGCTCGCCGTCTTGGACAAGAACTCCTCTATTTAGTGACACTAATCCTGCCTAGCTTTCAATGGTAAACTGCAAACATAATCTTTACCAGGAACACATTGTAAGGGACAAGGGCTCCACGGTGTACAAGCGCCTTATCATCCATAATGCCGTTTAGATGCTTGTTTTGTGGTTTTCTTAAACGAATTCTGGGCCCTATGCTGTATGCCTGATTAGCCTGACTCATGCGCTCGGCGTCTTAGGCCCTAGCGCCTTGACGGTTTTGCCCACGGAGATCGTTTTTCCCACGGTGATGAAACCATTGAGGGGTAGAGGTATACAACTCTGCTGTAACAGATGCCTTGAGCGAAGGTTAACAGCAAAATCCTTGTCCTCTGCAACACCGTTTGTTGTGGTATCGATAAGCAGACACTCACTATTGTATTACAATTGTCTTATCTTTGCGTCTGGGTGGCCTTTCTGCGTTTTAGGACTGTCCACGTGGGAAAGATTGCGTTCAATGCTTTCAATGTCGTATTTTTATTACCTTTCAAACCACCAGTTGTTGTTTATCATTTTCCCCTGCCAACGTCAGTAAAAGTTCTTACTAATTAATCCTCACGGTGAAGAAAAAAATTGCAGCTGATTGGCCACACCTAGGAGTCATGTGTACGGAATTTAACACATCTTGTTTTAGATACCAACTTTTCCATTTCACACGCTGAGGTGGCTCAGTCGCTAAGACGTTGTGCTGCTGAGCCAAGGACGCGGGTTCGGTCTCGGCCGTGGTGGCCGTTTTTGTGATGGAGGCGAAAAACGAAAACGGCCGTGTATTCACATGTAGGCTTTCTTCTCTCACCAGTTTATCCCACCCGTCGGAGTCATCAGCACGTTGCCTTCAATACGAGCCACAGCCGGAAGAAAAACGAGTGGCACTGAAAGAAAACAGCGAGAATGATCTCAGAAATATGATTCCCCCACTGCAGCACCTGAAACCACGCAATATTCCAAGAGTGGTTCCAGTAAAGCACACACCGGCTACGCTATCACTGGCGATGTTGCAGCACGTTGAACGCACTACAGGCAACACAAGACAAAGCCAATTCTGCCCGACAAGCTACTCTGGCGCCAGTGTGGATGGGAACCACCAACCATCGGCCATCTACCCTGGCTTTTCCTGGAACTGGCAGACACCCGCCATTACCACAAGACTTCGCGATTATGAAGCCTGAACCAACCGATGTACCCAAAATACCGAGTTGAAGGCGCGCTGCTCACGACGCGGACCTTCGCCAAGGAGGTACACCTCATGGGAAGAACGTAAACAATGAAAATGGGGACCATGTTCCCTGCGTTTCTTCCCCCCCCCCCTTTCACTGTTTTTGTAATGGATGCGAAAGAATGAAAATAGTCTACCCGCGTGCCAAGATTTCGGCTCACGTCAAAGTTCCCCAGGCGGTCTCATAGCCCACCACTACTGCGCGCCTCCTAGTCCAGAGATAACTTCTCCGCGTAAAACCGCCAACGTCTTTAAATATTGTTAAGGGCAAAACACTTGAGGGGCTCGCCTTGTCGTCGTAGCTCGCTCGCTGTACCCACGTAGAGCCCCACAGCGTTACGTCGTAGCGGTTGTCGTTGCGGCATCCCAACGAGGCTTGGAAAGCCAAGCGGTTTATATAGTCATAAGCGTTCGAAACTCGTGAACCACTGGCGCTTGTGATACATCTCCCCGTTGTCTAGCTCAAAGAAAACTGCAGGTACGTTTGAGACAAAATATACGTAATTAACCGGCAATGACTGCGTTCATTTAGTTAGGAACGCTCGTTTGGTTGGTTTTTACGATAGTAAGCGAAAAAAAGTGGCAGTGCAACCCCGGCGCGTGCGAAAGGAAAAGCAAGCACAAAAAGAACAGAACTCCCGCTGGCGCAAATTCAGGCAGGAGGCGCGCGAGCACTGCGAAGGCGGAAAATTTGAAATGCGTTGGACACACCTCCGTTGCATACATAAGGAGAGGAATGAGACAGGCCTGCGAAGAGTGTGATGGGTGGTAAGAGTAAGTGGATAACGGCGCCACAACCCATTATGGCGAATCACTGCTCTGCACTTCCAACAGCTTTCACATTGATTGGTACGGCTTTAATTTTTATGATCATTTAATGACGGGTGACATCAGGGGGACATTTATGTGTATTAGAATTCCGCTTTTACCGGATTTTTGGAGAGAAACAATCATTTTGGAGCACCCCGCGTCGTTGAGCAAGCGCCCCCACTCACAGCTTGCCTGGAAGTTGGGAGGCTGCTTTCTTGCCCTGTTTACGAAAGCCGCGCAGCAAACACGCGCCTCGAGTTTTTTTCAACCACTCACAGGCATGGCGCATGAAACCGCAGCTTGTTTGGAAGGAAGGGACGCGATGACGCGCTCAACAAGCTGTTTAGTACTGCTGACCCCGTTTTGGACGCCTAAATTGGTTGCCATTTCACTTTGGCTATTATAGTCCTAATTAGGTAATTAATTCTTTAACCAGTCAACGAATTGAGATAAAATGAAAGACAAGAAACCTTGAAAGATGGGAGAAACAGAGCTCTTTCAAAGACAGCACGGAGGTTCTCCAAGGTGGCTACACCACCGACTTCGCAGTGGCAGTGACACATTCCTTCTCTACAAAACGAACTATTGCATCAATTATTTATTGGTGTAATTGGTGCAATCATTTGTTTTGTGGAGAAGGTATGTGTCATTGTCACTGGGAAGTCGGTGGTGTAGCCACCTTGGAGAACCTCCGTGCTGTCTTTGAACGAGCTTTGGCTCTCCCACCTTTCAAGTGATCTTGTTTTTTATTTTCAGAGCGGCAGCACATGACTCATGGTGTAGTAAGGCACAAAGCAGGGAGCACACAAAATGGCAAGAAATAGAAAATCACCTGGACCGATTTACTGCACCTTTGGCTTTACCTAAATAGAATTCAAGATAAGATCAGCCGGACATTGGATGTTATCACATGGTGCGGCTGGGTTTAGGATCTGTACGCAGCGGCGGCAATTTTCACATCGTATTCACAAGTCGCTCCACGGTTCTCACGACTGCTTGAGAGCGGTAAATGGCCAATAAAAAAACAATAACACGTTTGGGTAGATAGCGGTCTCATTGTCTTTGAGGAGAGCGTACAGTGATAAGAGAGAAATCGCTCCAACCAGTCTCGAGGACAGATAAAGCTTCAGTGTGGGCACTGGATGCCTTGGTTGTGAAAGGTCCACTCAATCAACAGACCTCCTTTCAGCATGTCAGCAACTTATCGGGTAGACCACAGTTCGGTTAATGTCCCCCACCTTTCACTTAGCCCGCACCGGCGGCCCGTCCCCTTTCTGAGCTATCAGATTCAACAAAATTTAAAACAAAAAGGTGAGATAATACATACTTTGATTCCGTCGATTCTCCGACTTTGGCCCTCGCTTGGTTTCTCATCTCAACTCAAACGAATCAGGATAACTGAACACACCGGGCAATAGATATTTTGCCTATAGCCTAGTTAGCTCTCAGTACTGCAGGCGATTGTGAGAACCTCCCCCCCCCCCCCCCCCCCCAAAAAAAAAAAAAAGACAACTCTTCTAGGCCACATATACATAGGATATCGGGGGTACTCGCAGTTTGCATGTGGGTATACAAAGGAACGAGAATAACGTGCAGAAAAAAACTGTATAACGGTGGACTTACGTGTATTCTACCTATTTACGCTTCAGGCAGCCAACTGAATTTGTTTATCAAAGTAATTAGCTATTCTTTGCGCATTTGTGCGCTACGCTTAATTCGGGGAGGGGGGGGGGGGGGGGGGGGTGAGTCAGGACCGTTCGCCGAACGCCGCTTCATCAAAGGCTGCTGCATTCGTGCCCAGGGGAGAAAGCTGAGCATATGATATCGGCATATTCGCTGTGGTTCGTAAATTAATTCTGGCTTATGTGCATGTAATTCTAGACCACAAGAAAGCCAGAATTGAAACGGAGAAAAATGGAGCGTTTCTACACTGTGTCTAGGTAATGCCGAATGGAGTATATAGTGTGTAGGCGCAGTGCGTTCAGCAAAACACGTTGAGAGGTGTAAGGTATGCTTTAGCATATACGTTGTTTTAGATTTAACTTCAACAAATTGAAAAATAGAGGTGAAAGTATTGCATCCAGTTTTTCGTTTACGAGTGATTACGTGTGTCTTTGCCCATAAAAACGAAATAATGACCCCATTAATGGCCAAAATTAAATAGGGTGTACTACTTGATTGCTTACTACTAGGAATATTAAGTATGAATGATACAAAAAGACTTATGAAGGGGGGGGGGGGTGGCATCTTAATGCCCTCCTTTCACACAAAAAAAGAATAAAATTCAACTTGCATCCAAGGAATTAAGGTGATCTGCACGCTTCGACGATAAATAACTTAGTGACATATAACATTGCTCAACTCATGTTCCAAATTCTTCATCGAAAACTAAACATAAACACAGTTTTCTTGCAACCTGCTAATCGAACCACTGATACTATCCTACAACGCCTTCTGTTGCTAAAAATTCCTACAAACTATGGAAAAAAAAACACAGTAGAATTCATTGTAGCAACTTGCTGGAATACTTTGCATGCCGAAACTCAAAACCTTGCTTCGTTTGTATTGTTTAAAAAACGTGTCAAGAAACATCTCATGTCTGAAAATTACATGTGACAGCGTGATCTTTGTGCTTTCTTTTTTTTTTCCCTTGTTTTCTTTTTTTTTTGCTACAATTTCCACTGCCAACTTGTTATAAAAGTGTGGTATCATTTGTCTGGGACCCTTTGACAACATTTCTGGGTCCCTGTGTACATTGTATATGTATCTTTTTTTGTGTAAATAAATAAACCTCAAACTTCAAATACTCTTAGTCGTTCCCCTGCGCTCATGAGAGAAAATTAACTTCATTTGAAAGGAAAGATATAGAAGGAATGTTGACAAACTGATCCTGTTGGTGAATAAATATGAAAAAAAAAAATGGCAGCATCTCCACTCCGTGGATGATGGCGAGGTTGCGGAGTACGGGGACTCGAAATGACATCCAAGTTGCGCCCCGAGTGACATCCGATTTTCGCCCCGACCGTCATTCGATTTGAGCCGTGAGTTCCACCGTGGTTATTCCCTAAATGAAACTGCAACTCACGGCTCTAATCGAATTTCGCTTGATTTTCGCTGCATGGTGGTGTGCGCACGGATGGGCGCGAATGGACATTGGGAGGTCCTGAGGTACTCCGCTCCGTTACAGGCGAGGGGGTAAGCCGTTTGACTCTCGGGTGCTAACTCATGGTCGTAGCCCGATGGGCAAGACAACTGACACTAACTCTGTCTGGTCTACCAGACACAGGCTCGAATCCTGCCTGTGCCTGTGTGATTTTTTGCGATTGTAAATGCTATGCGCACGGACGCGGACGGACATTGAGTGGTCCTAAGGCGCTGCTCCGCACCTAATATAGGTTCATATATCTTACATTTGCATTTAAGCTCTATCATTGAATTTTAGGTTGGCTTCTCGGATACGTTCTCGAATGTATGTTGTGTGAAAAAAGAAGCTGTTGGCTGTACGGACAATTAATTGCTTCCAGACGAAACCAGGGTGACCCGAGTACCCAGAGGCTACAATTTTCAAGACCTGAGTGTTTGGGTGTGCTCCCCGTGAAAAACATTATGGTAGCTAGGAATCTAGAAACCACTGAAATCCACTTATCAAATTACAAATTTAGCTGATTTGTAACTAGATCTTTTAAGCGCAACTAGCTTTTAAAATTGCGCTGCCACGAGTAGCTGAGTTAGCCGCTCTCCCAAAATCGTGTACTCATTAAAACACTCTTCTGTAATTCGAGCCATTTTTTTGGCAACCTTTGTGAATTTGTGATTTTTGTGCCAGGCGATAAAAAAAGGAAACCTTGGTTCCCTGCGCGGCTGTAGTTCAAAATGACGCATAAACTTCTTTTAAGGACTGCGAGTCAGCAATGGGACGCAGCTATGTGCACTCTTGGCTGAAGGCCGACTCTTCGCTTATACAGTGCACCCGTGAGGCCCACGCCCTGTGGATACTGCGTTGTCGCTCATGGAAATAAAATCTGGCCGCTCCATCCTTTTTTACAGAAGTGAACAACCGGCGGATTTAGGGGTCTCTTTTTTGTCGTGCTTCGCTCAAAAAACCCCACCTAGATGTGCTGCGCAACCGCCAGGGGGCATTCGAGCCATTCGAGCCAATCGAAGCGCTTAGCTTTACGTGGCGCATGGCCTTCCTCGCCAGTGTTGCGCGAGATACCGAGATGCGCGAGAAGCGCCGATGCGACGTGGGCATATGAAGAGATGTGCGCACTGCCCACGTGTGATGGTTTGTCCGCCGTACATGTGTTTGCGTTCCCGCCCATGCACGTGTCCCTCTATAAGACACTCATTCAGGGCGCCTCCAGCGACGTCTGGAGTGAGAAAGGCCCCCACGGTGCTTGTGGTGGGTGTCGTCATCGTAGACACGTCAAAGTGAGAGATTTAGTGGGTCCTAGAGGAGGGGATGAGGGAAAAGGGCGGCGTTAGTTGGGTGAACGGTCCCAAGGTGTCCACCGAAGGAATAAGGGGGCACGGGGCGTATCGATAGGGTGTGAAGTGTGTAGTGGAGAGCTAAAAACTCTTCATTACTGGTCACAAAGCACTGACTCTGGGAGAAAAATAAGCACAACGGCTATCTCTTCCAAGCATTTTACATGCCAGCGGCCTTCAGCTTTTGCTTCCGCTGGCTGCAGCCGCCATTGCACCTTAGCTATTGGACCAATCTCAGAACTTTCTCCACACTGAAGTCATTTGGTAGCTTTTCTCCGCGCGTAAATTTAGTTATGGTTAAGCGAATCGTCAAACTGCATACTTTCATTTCTTCTCGTTCACATTGGTTGTGGAGAGGGAAATAGAGCGTCAGTTTAAAAATAGAGATAGAGAGACAGGCTAACCTGGCACCGTCCGTTTTGCCCATCGGCTCGGGTGAAAGATGGTTCAGATGACAGAAACGGAATAGGGAACAAACGCAAAGACGCAACCAACAGGTAAGTGATTTAGGCAGGGGCTGAGGGAATGTTGGCTGAGACAAGCAATGTAAAGGAAATGTTAACGACAGTGGCAACCCTTTTTTATTCGCCATGTCTTGTTAATGCACAATAAAAAAAGAAAAAGAAGAGCCGAAGAGGACTCTGAGACCACAAGGACCCTACGTTATGACCTTTAGCCGTCGTGAAGCGAGACCCTTTCTAGGAGGGCGGCGATCACCCATTATTTCTGTGCCC
Organism: Haemaphysalis longicornis; assembly: GCF_048455015.1. Taxonomy (NCBI): domain Eukaryota; kingdom Metazoa; phylum Arthropoda; class Arachnida; order Ixodida; family Ixodidae; genus Haemaphysalis; species Haemaphysalis longicornis. Next base: position 315,009,482 of record NW_027526203.1, read on the forward strand.
ATACGTGATGAAACATTTACGCATTTGTTCGGAGAGAAATGCGGCCAAAATTTTCATGGGAGCAAGCCTGGGTGCAGTTAAGAAATGCATTTCACAGAATGAAGAGACAAAACCAATACCTTCCAAATATATCCCAACAAAGATTTATAAAAATCCGGGAGCAGCACTAACCGCCTCTAAGGCGTGCGCACAATGCCACTACATTTTGCTTTCTGTAATCCGGATTAGCTAGGCTGCTGCTTTCTACCAGTAAATACTATTTTCTAATACGTTCACTTTTCGATAACCGTGGTAAAAAAATCCCGCCCCCCTCCGTCAAACGACGACGATGGTTGAACTCGTGCTTTCTCGTGATGGATTCTTTGGTGGGCCGGTCCCCCACTGCATGTGCTACTCTGGAGGTACGCACCACTTTTCTAGAATACCCACAGCAACTCTCGGGTGAGCACTCCGTAGGCCTAACGTTCAGGTTTGGGGTGTACGGCGCGAGTTGGTACCTGCTGCTTGGCGTTCGTTTCGACCCTCGCGAAATGGAGCAGTCGGATAGACGCCGGCATCATAACGCGAGAGACCCAGGTTCGATTCCGTCCACGGGAAGCGCTTTGTTTTTCTTACACTTCCCCCACGATCATTGATCATCATCGTCAGAGAAAGTTGGCTTTCCTGCAGGGCGTATTGGCTTACAACGGCATCAGGGAGGACATTAGAGCTTCGCTTTGAAGAAAGTTCGTACACATAAATTAAGCGCTAGTAAATGCATTACGGTGCGAAGACGAAAGGTCCTAATTGACGGGAATTATGAAGTATGATGCTGTCCTGTACGCCATCGCCTCGTTTGTATATAGAAACCAAAAAGTAGTGCGCATTAGTGATGAGAACTCGTATCCGAGTGGCCCATTTCGTCGCTCTTTTAAATTTAAATACTTTTCACTATTCCATTTGCATTTTAGTTATCATCACGACTACATTTCCACTGCTAGTTGGCTATCTTTGCCCCGCACGCAACAATCGGACGAAGCACATTTTCAGCGCTCGGACAAAGTCCGGCGGTTTCTGGTATCCCCAGGTGGAAAATTGCGTTGTTCTCGGCCCCCGCGTGCGGAGAGAGCCCAGCGGTCAGGGTCCACTGAGCAAGTCGAACTGGAAGCGGCCGCGGCGGCTGTGCAACACAGCAAGGCACGGAGGAAGGCACAGGGCCCAATTTCCGTCCGAATCAGACCGAGGCGTGGCTGCAGTCCACGCACTGTGCGCCGGCCGCCGTGGCCGAGGCGGTGAAAGCGTCGGGGCTGGACGGATTGCTTCAGATGGGACGCGCTCTCGACTCTACAGTGCGCAGGGGAGAAGTACTGAAAGCGCGGGGCCCTCGTAACCTCCCCTGCTCGTGTTTTTCCCTCTCCTGATAGTGAAGATCAAAGTGTGCCATTGGGCAATCTCATTTTGAGTCTGCCCTGGCGCTCAAGATTGAGCACCTTGATTTACCGTTGTAGTTACGGCTCGTGTCGCGCAGAAACGTGATGGCACGTGAGGTGGACGAGGCATTTGGGTCTACCCTTCTGAGCCCTGTTTTGATGCAAAAGCAAAAATTGTTCTTAAAGACAGTAATCTTTCTTGGGCTCCTTAAACCCAAAAAAATTAGTCTGTTCGTGCGTATGTCTGCCTGTCTGTCTGTCCCTCTATTAAACTACCCGCAGAATTCCTGAACGACAAGTTTATATAGGCAAAATGTTTATAAACGACAACTCCTGGAAACGTACTTCATACTTGCAAACACTGTTCAGCAAAAAACAAAAAACAAAAGGCACATTTGAGGCAAAACATCAAAATATAACTAGTACTCGCAGTGTTCTTTTAAATAAAAAGGCGTGGCTCCTTGATTATTGCGATAGAAAATAAAAAAAAACGCGTTGAAAATAATCTTCTGACCGAGAAATGCAAAAGCGCTCGCGGCCGAGCTTAGGCCTCGTGGCGGCGTCCCAAAAAGTCCCACAGTAACGAAAGGTTCCAGTAGACGGTGCGCGAGCAGTGGAACGCTGGGAAATTGAAGTGACTTGGACGAACATCCACCGTGTTTATCGCGGGAGGAGCGAGGCGGGAGGGGAAGAACACGAGAGGTGGGCGGGAAAGAGATGCAGAGGACCATCGTCTTTCGACAACATTTGCAGTGAAGTGTAAGCTGATCAGACACGCGGCCAATTTTAATTTTTTTTTTAAACTAAAGTGCCTGCATACCTAAGCTTCCCTGTACAGATTTATAAATTTCCAAAGCCTTTTTTGCTTGTTGACTTCTCAGTGGAAGGTTGGGTCTTGCACGGTAAGTCAACCATTTCTATGTTTCAGATGCCGCTTCAAATCGCACAACAAAATTATTCGCATTAATAACACCGAGCTCTTAAGCGTCTGTAATCGTTGTATCGCAGAAAAAAAATACACGTATTTAATAAGGGTGCGTATCAAACAGCACGAAGGAATTCGCACGTATAATTTTGCCGTTGCTGATCACAAGTGAACAAACAACAAACAATTTAGGGTGACTTATGATTATCAACACACTGCACCTTAAATGGCATACTTATTACAAAGGGCCATCGACAAACCTTACCCATTACAAAAGTAGCAAGTGTCACTCGAGCCCGGACAATACGACTCCTTCAAGGATTGCAGGAAATATAATGTGCCCCTGTGGGCGAACGGGCCCTCATCAGCGGAGTGCGTGACTTACGGCCTTCAAGATGGCTTCCAATGGTTTTCGGCCTTCAAGTCAATGCAAAAAGCTCACAGTAGCTTAAGGCTACTGTGAGTTCAGTTACTCACAGTAACTGAAAAACCAGGCGTGGCTATTGTCGAGGAATGTTGAAAGGAATCAGAGTGAGACGCTTTTGTCGCGTTTCTCGTGAGACCGCCGTCCAAAAGATTATAGCGAACACTCCAGGTTGGCTGCCATAGAATATAAATTATTACCGTCAAGTATTTGCGAGAACGTATTCGGGAACCCAGTGCGTGGCTGCAAGCCAGAAGATACTGATGCCATGGCAGTCTTAAATCGAATAACTCAGCTATGTAGTACATGTTTCTACATGTACTACATAAGTGTAGTACATGTATCTACATGTACTACATATTCGGTCGCTCGTTCGAAGGTTGGTCAGCAAGCGTTGGACAACACTGAGAACTTCAGTGACAAATTATGTTTAACGAACATATTAGACGGAAGGAATCGTTCTGAAATTATTTTCTTGGTTATTTTGGGACGATGAGGCGCGCTTCAGTTGAGGGCTCCGGATTAATTTGGATCACCTCAGGATCTTTAACGTGTGCGGAAATCACGACACATAGGCGTTTTTGTTTTTCGCTTCCATCAAATAAATGGCTACCGGGGACGAATTCCATCCTGCGTCCTCGTGCTCAACACTACAATCGACGCATTAGCCGCTGATCCGTCCCGGCGGGTAGTTCTTAAATCCACTGCTGACACAGCATTGCAACGAAAGCAACAAAGTTTCAGTTGAAAGAATCCTTTTTACAGGTAGTTTCATTTCCACGTGCAGGTACTTTCATTTCCTCTCTAAAAATACTTTGCTATGATATCTCAACGAACAGCGTTCAGGCACACGACTGTATATCTCCCTCGATTTCTCGTTCTGCTTGAACGGCCTCCCCTCAATACCCCGGTACGGTTCCATTTCGGTTGGAAAACGGAGCGATTCATGTACACCGCTTTGTCGGATGATGATTATCTTGTGAAGTAATATACGTATATTCCTGTAACTGACAATACTAGATGTGTGTCATAACATAACTACAAGCATAGCATTGCGTTTGCGCAAAAAAATTACTCCCCCCTCCCCTCGCGGGGAACCCCTGTGTAGATGCGACGCATAGGGGGTTCCGTTGTTGTTTCCGTTAGGTTGATTCTCCCATCGCGTGAAACGTGCCGTGAACCCCCTGCCACGGCTATGACGCAACGTGGCGCGGCTATGACGCAACACAATCCAACACAATCCACTTTAATCCAATCCAATCCAAATACAATCCAATCAAATCCAAATCCAAATCCAATCCAAGCAAAGCCAAGCCAAGCAAGCCAAGCCAAGTCAATCCAAAGCCCCTCGCGAAAGAGTGTTCGCTATCGGAGAGGAGAGGGGGTGAGCGGCGGAGAGCGCTGCTCGCGCGGCGAGGAGAATGGGGGAGGGGTGTGGACGGACAACGACAACGCCGTATCGAGGGACAAGGCGAGTGAATGAGATGCCGTCGCATCTAAAAAAAGGAGCAGGACAATATGTCATGTATCGATTTCGGGCAATGTGTGGTCGAAATAAAAAAATGGCCTCTCCCAGCAAGTTGAAATGTCAGCGAAGGGTCAGCAAAGCGTGAAGTGATGCCGACAGTTTGCAAATACTATTTTGATGAAGGCACCGGCGCAAAATGGAAACAAAGGCTGAAATCTGAACATCCTACTAGTGATGCCATGACCAATAAATAGTTCTTATTTCATTTAATTATGTGATGTTTACTTTAGTCTCATAATGCTGTGGTAAAGAAGACCTAACAGGCTCCGTAGGACGGTCCCGGTAGTTTTTGTAACACCTTTAACCGCGGCCAGTAAACAATTCTCCCATCTCGTTCACGCAGCCCCATCCCTTTAATGCCGACGGTCCGAAAACTGGGTGCGTTGAATTCGAATGACCGAGAGCAGTACCCTCCCGGGAAAGTCTGCAGTCTGCGTCATGCGCTTGAACTACGAACTCCATACCCATTTTGTACCATACTTTCTCATTGTAAAAACAACCTTTTAGTTTGTCTTGCCTCCTTTGATCGGCGGCGAGTTTCGGGGAGGGAGGGGAGGGGGGCTTGAGGCGGCCGCCCTCCATCCTCCTCACCCCTCCCACCCCCAGAGCACATAAAACTGAACATGTGTCTCTATTAAGGCCGGTGCGTGCATCTTTCTTTACTGACTGAAGTGAGAAAATGTCATTGCGTTTTCAGAATGGCACACGAAAGCCAGCAAACAACTACATTTACGCGATACGAACTACCTAAAAGCGGTAGATATATCCTTCTGGATTGCATAGACCCACATAAAGGCTGGCGGAGCGCACGTCTGTCGCCAAGTGGGCATGGATTTCCCCTGCCATGATCGCTGCTGAAAGAGCTGCGCTGCTGAGATCGCGCGGGGCTCCGTCCTGCCGCAAAACCAGCGCGGCTAGCCGAGATGTACAACCTTCCACCCGGCGCCACCACACTGCCGTCACTGTCAGGCGGGCAATCGCGACTCGCAATCCAGTCCAAGTAAACGCGACAGATTCTCCGTTTCTAAGACTTCAAGAGGCAGAGAATCTTGACGCACAGTATTACGTTCCGATAAAATGTGCCTAGCCGTTATTTTACAGCGAAGCTGTCTATGGTTGGGATCCAGTAGATCGTCTCTGGAGACACACCGGGCGTAGACCAATGTTCAGAGTGTGGAAAAATTCATAAAAAATAAAACAGGTCCCAGGGCCTCCATATTTTCATATGACAGCTTATATTGGTGATGATGATGACTGCTGTTGGTTTTCCCTCTGTAGCAGGGCGATGACTTGTCATCTTACGAAAAAGGACTAATATACCTATGTTTTATACTCTTGGTTTAATGCGCTGCTTAGGGCAGGCACAAAAAACTTATTAGGCACAAAATACTTTTTTTTCCTGTTACAGGTGGTAACTGTCCTAGGCAATATTCCCCTCCCTGCTTTTCGTCCACCAGCATTTTAATCTTCTTTTCGTCGCCTCGACAGCCTTGAAGTTAAAAAAATTGGGCCCTTCTCCCCGCGAGGGGGACTCGAGTAAATGCGTCGCATAGGGGGTGGGTGTATTGCGTTAACGTTTAGTGTTTGGGGAGTTGGTGGTAGTGAATGTGTTGTATCAGCAGCTTCTTGACGTAGTTTGAATGAGTCAAGGATATAAGGCGCGTTCGTAGCCTTTGGTTCTGTGTCGGTTTTGTGGCGCAGTGGGAAGAGCACCATTTACCTCGCGTTCCGCCCACAGGTAGTGAATGCGTTGTATCAGCAGCTTCTTGACATAGTTTGAATGAGTCAAGGATATAAGGCGCGTTCGTAGCCTTTCATTCTGTGTCGGCTTTGTGGCGCAGTGGGTAGAGCACCATGTACCTTGCGTTCCGCCCGCAGGTAAGGTGGCTAGAATGGGAAGGTGTGAGCACCGCGGCGCCTTCCTTCGGGCGCGCGTGACTCCTTTGCGCGCAGATGACACCAGGGGGAATGTGGCGCTGCCTGTCGAGGCGCGGTAGCCGCAGCCGGCCGCGCCGTCCTGCCCGCGCTCGCCCTGCCCTTGCCGCGGCCAGCTTCGTCATGCGTTGTGGACCGTCTCGCGTCGTTCTCCCATTCTTGGCGCGATGCAGTCGACAGCAAAGAAGACGGAGCAAACGGAGAAAACAAGCCAACTCGCGCATTCAGCGTAACATGTTTGCATGCTAAAGCGGCGGCAGAAATTCGCTAGTCAACGGGTGATGTGCCGCAGATTGCCTGCCCAGGGCATTCTGTTGCCCTGACGGCAACTGATACACGTTATACTTAAGGTGTGAACCATCAAGGTAATTAGAAGAAACTGAATGCAGCGAAGCCTTGCGTGATGTAGGCTGAATTTCACAAATTCTTGTTTTTTTTTAATTCTTCACCTGTAAAAAAATCAAGGGAAGCTTGCATTTACGCGCAGTACTTGAATGGCGAAGCTCTTGTAGGTGGGCATTGCAGGACCCATAGTTAAGTTTCATTATCATTGTTTATTTGCATAGTTGCGGGACTAGTAATTCGTCGTCGTATGCATTGAAGAAGTCGTCTTCTTCGCCGCGAGTAATAGATGCAAAGTCATCCTCAGCATTGCAGACTTCCACTATGCTCTTCTCATGCAGCGGTGGCGGGATCTGCAAGTCGTCTCGGGAAGAAGGGGCACAAATGCGGCGGTCCCGTGACCTCTCCCAACAGGGTCTTTTAAGTTTGACATTGCGATAAAGTTTTTATCTATTTTTACATGGGCGGTAGCGCTTCCCGACAGCGCTGTTTTTTTTATTATTATTAAAGCCACCGCGCGTACCGAAGGCGCTGAGTGGTCGCCGCGAGGCACGCGCTCACGAGCGCTCGGCATTTTCTTTGTATCTTTTTCCTGCAACGGTGAACTTACGGCTTGTACAACAGCTCCGCTGTTAATACTTTTTATGCTTCCCCTGTAAATATACTTTGTTTCCTCTTCCCCTGTAAGTACTTTTTTATTTCTTCATCACCTGTTAGTAGTTTGTTTTCCTAATTTTTTTCCTACTTCTAACTTCTTTTTGTTTCTTCACTGTAAAGATTTTTTTTCTTCACCTGCAAATAGTTATTCCCCTCTGAATACTTTTTGTTTTCTTTTCACCGGGAAATGCTTTTTTTTTTAGTTTCTTCACCACCTCCAGTGTGCATCTTCTTCACCTGCAAATAAACCGTTTTTTTTTCATTGTAAATAAACGATTTCATGACGAGACCAGATGTGTTTCTTTAATGTCAACTATAATTTTTTTATGTGAGCGGGAAAACTGCGTGCGGGCTGCCGGTTTGTTACGGCCGGGTAGCAGAAAGCGCTGCAGTGTCCGTCGAGACGTCTTCAGTTAATGACAGTTCGCAGGCTCTACGGTAGTGCCGATCTGGAAGACGGCGGCTGCATCCCGAAGAAGGCGAAATGCATGGCGCCCGTGTAGCGGGTGGTGTCAGTGCATATTATACAGTCCCAAGTTTTTTTTTTTTTGTAATAGAACCATTTCACGTAATGCGCAAACGCTTTTGAAACTGCAATGCGAACTGGGCCCGTAAAACTACATTTCACGGGTGTAATGAAATAGGCTGACAAAAATTTTTTAGTGATAAATATTCGTTCTTTTACTCTTCCAGAAAGCGCACGATACCGCAACGGGTTCGTTTTCACCTTGATGATAGAAATGCAGCCGACGCGATACTGGCGGTGCGCCCATTCCAGCCGCGCGCCTTACCGCGCCCTACCGCGCCTTGGTCAACAGCGCCGCCCGTGGCATCCGCGCGCTTTGGAGTCACGTTTCCGCCGCCGGTACTCACACCTCCCCATTCTAGCCACCTTACCGCAGGGTCGTGGGATCGAAACCAGGCGCCGGTAAGTATTATTTTTTTATATAGTGTAGGGGGAGGGGTGCGGACCTGTTGTTGAGAGCGAGGAGGGTAGCGTGATGCGGGAGAGGAGGAGTGGGGGAGAGGGCGCGCCTGCGCGCTGAGCTGTTGCGGACGGACGGCGGACGCTACCTGTGAGTTAAAGAAATGCTCTGCATTTAAAATATTGACCGCTAAATAATCCTTTTTAGCAATGCATTTGTGTTCTGAGGTGAAGCCCACTTTAAGGGGACCGATGGAAGCTTCGTCTTTGTAAGCTGGCTTTCCGATATTGTGTGTTGCACAGTAAAGCATGGCTATCTACGAAGAGAGTGTGGTTACAGGCCCAGTTTGTACTCCTCTCCACCGCTGCCGCCGCTTTGCTTTGCTTTGAGTTTCTTGGCAAGGGGGAAGGGGGGAAGAAAGGGGCCCGAAACTGTCTGATTGGGCCTCTTTCACGAGTCGTGTACACTCCTCGCTCACGCGGGGCCTCTCTTTCCCCCTGACATTGCGGCATGCTGCGCTCTCCGCGGCCACCTTGGCGGCGCACTGGTGATTGGCGTAGCCGCGCTATAAGAAAACATCACTGTCTGTATCCACCAATAATGAGAGAGAGAGAGAGAGAGAGAGAGAGAGAGAGAGAGAGAGAGAGAGAGAGAGAGAGACGTTTATTTGAGCTTTCTGAAATGGTTCCGTAATCCGGGAATCCATGAGGTGAGCAGAGAGCCTTCGCTCTGAATGCCAGGAGTTGCTGTACATCCAGATGGTCGCTGGTCACCAGGTTCTCCCACAGCTCAGGGGTGGAAAGAGGGGACAGGAGAGGTGGAAGTTTGGGATTGCGCCCACACTGTATTATAATATGAGGTAAAGTTCCAGGTTGTGAACAAAATTACCATTCAGCTGAGTATTGATTGGGAAATATACGATGCAGGCGAACTGGGTGTGTCCTTAGCCTGTGACAGAGATCGCTCCACTGTCCTCATAATTCAACCAACGCCGCCTTAATTAACAGGCGGTGTTGATTTAACATATCAAACCCCAATATGGCGTAACCCCTACGTAGCAAACCCCATCAGAGCGCCAGATTCGCTCGACTTCCCCCTTCACAGGGTCTTCTTATTTTTCTTGCTGCGGTGCACTTCCTTCAAAAGCGCTTATAGGTCTCTAAAATTAAGTTCTAAACGGAAACAAAAAGGGCGCTGACATTTATTTTTCACGCCACTGGCCTTCAGTCTGCAGGACTGAAGTAACTCAGCTGGTAAAAAGCTGTGTTACCTTTTAGCGGCAGATGGCACCTCGTCATTTACGCTAATTATTCTCGCCATCGCAGATGCAAGCACTTTCTGCGTCTCCTTATTGCATTTAGTGGGCCTAGTTCTCGAACACTGTACGCAGCGTAAGTTTGTTGTTGTGCTATTTCAACCTATGTAAAGTTTAGGAATACGTCGGATATGGGCTATCTGATCACTGTAGCTTCCCAGCATCATAAGATTACGAAAAATTTACCATGAGGTGGTACTAATAGCCAAAAACGTTCGGATTGGCGATGTCTGCGTGTGAGCAAACGAATCGAATTCATTTTCAGCCGCGCATCGCCAAAGATCGATAAATGAGCTTAATGGCCGCCCAAGGGGGGGCTTGTATTTTACGTTTTTAGATGTGCATAAAGCAAGCAGCGTACTCCTATTTACTTTCGTTGCATCTTTCAAAAAATAGTCCACAGTACGTGCTGTACGCGGGTATTCTACTTGGGGGTGCCAGTAATGCGCGGCCGCTCGTGGACTCCATGGAGGTGGTGACCATTTAGTCCAGGGGTCGGTAACCTTTTGAGGCGGAGGGCTGAGTTGCATGAAGGCGACGCTGCGGGGGCCGGACGGCAAAGGGGGGGGGGGGGGGGGGAGGAGGGGTAAGTAGCGGAAAACTTTTTTTTTTTGCGGTTGAAGTTTGAAGTTCGATCCCATTCTTTGTATCTGTGCAAAGCAAGGAAGTGTAAACATTATGTGGCTAAGTGTGAAGATGGGGGACAATGCCAACTGGAAACGATCTTTCTTTGTTCGTACTCAATTTGAAGTCAAAACTGCCACGTCGGCCTTCAGATAGAAAGTGACAAGGGAGGGGGTGGGCCTCTGCCGTTGGGCCGGGGGCCGCATAATAGTGCCACTCGGGCTGAACGCGGCCCGCGGGCTGCAGTTTGGCGACCCCTGATTTAGTCCAACATACGCTAATATTTTCGTACTCATATTTGAGTGAATTACGGCGGTGCCACTGTTTATTCAGGTGGTAGCGGTAGGCACCTATGCCACTTTACTCAATGTTACTTGGCGTCAGTTCAACCAGTACTTGAACCAACCACTCTTGCCAAGTGTGTTAATTCTAACAGCGAAATCAAGTCCAGCGATTACACGCATCTTATGAAAATTAGTTCCCTTGGAGAAGTCAAGTCTTAATCTATGGGAATTTCGGACGTGAGCCGTTTGATTATCTTTGTGGCTGATTTGTTTGTTTGCATACGAGCTTGAATGTACACTCTTAGTCGCGTCCCGGATAGCGTCCTATTTATATGCGGTTGGCAGCCTCAATACCGTGATATAAGAGGCCCTGACAGACTTCTTTTCCGTGACAAAACCTCAGGTGGTTACAGCATGCTTATATGCTGCGCCAACGACCCGTGTCAGGGCTATATACTAGCGGACAGCCTGACGCCAGGAAATAAATAAAAAGAGGGGGGCAATCGTGACGCTCCGAGCGATATGTGTGGCTTGCGGCGCATGCGCGTATTCCCCCTCACACAATGGCCCGCAACCTTCCTTTGCGGCGGCCGACGACACGCGCCCGACGACACGGCGACAGCCGAAAAACATAAAAAAAAAACTTGCGCGCACATGCGCAGTAGCAGTGGAAAAAAGATCGTGCGTGGCGAGTTGTGGTCCGGTGATTTGTCTTTAGCGCGCGTGCGCAGTATGGAGTAATTTCAGCGCGGAGCAAGTTGGGGTCCCGCGCTTTGACTCATGCTCTGTATAGTTCATACTCAGTTCCGAGCGTTCACACTTGACCACGTTCGCTTCCGCTGACATCAAATGTGTGCATCAAAATCAGTGTAACAGGAGAAGCAACTGCGAATGCAGTTGCTTCCCCTGTTACACCAACCCTGTTACACCGGCCACCGGGAACGCAAGCCAAGCAGCGGCGCCATGTCAAGCCGGCTGGTGTGTGTATTACGGGCATAGCCCGGTTGAACACGAGCGGATAGGTAAGTCCCTGGATTTCTTTTTTTTTCGAGGGGTGGGGGAGCGCAGGAGGAGGAAGTAACTTTATTGTGTCCAGAGGAAAGGCCTAGTTATGGCCGGTGTGCTTCAGACGACGGCCAGGATGCCTTGGCTCCTAGCGGCGTCTTCGGCCCTCTGGACGGCCCAACGCTGGATGACAGGGTCCTCGCTAAGCAGCACGGTCTCCCACTGCTCCTTGGTGTGAATAATAAATGTTCCCTCTGTATTGCTGAAGTCTTTTCTTTGTATAGCAGGGCATTCCCAAAGCATGTGTGCCAAACTTGCAAGCTGAGGGCAGTGCTTACATTTACCGTCACGAATTTCTGGGTGGAAGTGCCTGTAGAGGCCTGGGCTGGGATATGTATTGGTCTGAAGACGCCTCCATGCAACTTCTTGTTTTTTGGTCAGCGAGGGGTTGGCTGCAGGGTACTTCCGTCTTTCGCCTCTGTATTGGTCGAGCACGTCCCGGTAGGTGCACAGGCGATCCTTGGTGTTGTCGGCAGGGTGTAGGGCGGAATGCTGGGGCTCTCGGTAGGTGAATGCTCGAGCAGCCTCGTTGGCCCGTTCGTTGCCCTCCAGGCCCGCGTGTGCGGGCGTCCATATTAAAGTGGTTCGGGTGTCTACGTTCTTGTCCTGCTGGGCAAGGACTCGCAGTGCCGCACTGGAGATTCTCCCCTTTGTGAAGTTGCGGATTGCAGGTTTAGAGTCGCTGACAATTTTCCTCGCTCGGGTTGTGGCTAGGGCTAACGCTATGGCTATAGTTCTTCACCTTCTTCGGGGTGTCGTGTTCGGATGGAGCAGGCGGTGAGAACCTTTCCTTCCTGGTCGGTGACAACTGAGACCATAGCCCTTCGCTGTTCGTAAGAGGCAGTGTCCGTGTAGACGACTTGAGGTTCTCCTTGAAGCTGTCTCCCTAGCGCTAGGGCTCGCATATCTCTTCGCTTTTCGTTGTAGACTGGATGCATGTTCTTGGGGAGGATAGGAATGTAGATGCCTTTGCGTAGTTCGGCTGGAACAGTGTGTTTTTCTCCGAAAGATCTCTCGTACGGGATGCGTAGGCGGTCGAGGATTTGCCTGCCGGTGGCCGTCTTGGTCAGACGCTCGAGGTGTGCAATACGATGCGCCTCGATGAGCTCTTCGAGGGTGTTGTGTACAGGTGCCCCAAAAATAATACGGAGCACGGGAGCGGTGGCCGGAGCGCGCAAAACTGCATGCCAGCGCGATCTATGCGTAGATGCGCCGCAGATAGCGAGATTGCGTGGGCACATCCGGCTGGCCCCTCTCGATGTTCTGACGCTCATCTTATCGTCGGCTCAAGCGAAGCCGCGCTGCTGCCACCCCGGCTCGGCAGGGGCGCTTTCGGAGCTTCACGAAGGCCTGTTTACGCAGAGCCTGCGAAGAAAGCTTCATCTTCAGCGGGGTCCGCTTTCTGCTTCGCCATTAATGCCACCGGTTTCACTATGGGTGCCTGCCGTGCTTCGCCATCCGCTTGATTTCGAATCATGTGGCTAGAATAATGTCTAGTTCCAGCTAGCGCATAAAATGAGCAAAAAACAAAAATTTCATGCGCGTACTGGCTGCGTTGCTGCGAAGGTTCTAAGCGCCGCTCAAAAGAATTGAGAAACTGAGTGGAGTAAAGGCCAGTTGCTTCAAAACAAATAGCCTTCATTATAGCAAATTCAATGAACTGCCAAAATCGGTAATATAGTGAACTTAGCGAGGGCTTTCCGACAATATCTCGCACTGATTGAAAAAAGAATCAAAAGTATTGACAATTAAACAAATAGTTGAAACAGAATTTCTTGACAAGAAAAAGGGTTGCTTCAGAATTTGCTTCAGTGGCAACCACCCTTGATTCATTTCGCCGAGCATTGTGGCAAAATATGCCCAATCACTGCCTTCTCAAGCCGGGACACACTTCATTTTTAAGTGACTTTGTGTAGGTTTGTGTCTCCGTATTTGAGTTGAAGTAACTGGAGTCCAAAGGTATCACTTCCCATTTTGTTTGATCGCCCATTTGTATCGTTAAGGCAACGCAGCCAGTACGCGCATGAAATTTTTGTTTTTTGCTCATTTTATGCGCTAGCTGGAGCCAGGCATTATTCTAGCCACACGATTCGAAATCAAGCGGGTCGCGAAACACGGCAGGCACCCATAGTGAAACTGGTGGCATTAATGACGAAGCAGAAAGCGGACCCCGCTGAAGATGAAGCTTTCTTCGCTGGCTCTGCGTAAACAGGCCTTCGTGAAGCTCCGAAAGCGCCCCTGCCGAGCCGGGGTGGCAGCAGCGCGGCTTCGCTTGAGCCGACGATAAGACGAGCGTCAGAACATCGAGAGGGGCCAGCCGGATGTGCCCACGCACTCTCGCTATCTGCGGCGCATCTACGCATAGATCGCGCTGGCATGCAGTTTTGCGCGCTTCGGCCACCGCTCCCGTGCTCCGTATTATTTTTGGGGCACCTGTACACCCAGTGCCTCAAATTTTTCATTAGAGGCACATATCGGGATTCCCAGAGCCTGCTTATGCACCCTCTTGATGAGGCTGTTGATTTTATTGCGCTCTGCCTGTTTGAGGGGTAAGAAAGGGGCTACGTACGTAATTCTGCTAATTACGAACGCATACACGAGCTTAGCAGAGTTTTCTCCTTCATGCCTCTATTCTTGTTGGCTATCCGCGCAATCAGTCTCGTGACCTGATGGGTGGCTTTCTCTAGTGTTTGCACTGTCTTGCCGTTGTGTCCGTTGGCCTGGAGATACGGTAAATTTGACGTTCTTATAGAGAGGATTCGGGTTCCCAGTGCGGCGGCCGTTTTGGGATCCAGGAGGAAAACGAAAACGCTTGCACATGTGGGGTACTTCCGTTGCCGTAATGAGTATACCGCGGTGCCATAAAGAATTTGCATTTTTACACACGTCCCATTTTCAAGGTCAAACCACATAAAAACCAGTTTGAATTTTGTATTTTTAAATATTCTATGGCCACTGCTTGCCATTTTCGGTAAGAGTAGCAAAAAGTTAGTTATAACGTTTTTTCTTAACCAGATTTTCGCGTCGTCGTTTCGGCTAGTAAATTTTCTTGCCCGTTGAGTAGTCTGGATCCTGTGGCGATTTGGAAACTTTCTTACGGTGCGTTTAAGTAGTAAAGTTTTCACATGAAGCAACATTCATGAGTAACACCAGCCCCCATCTTGTTGTGTTCGGCACAGCTGTCGTCTGTCTGGAGTGTCAACTCGCGGTTTGCAGAAACATGATGCAATGGCAGCGCAAACGCGGCGCGGCGCCGGCGTGGAGGTTGCTCAAAGCGGTGGCTTCTAATGTTGTTACTCAGCCTCCTGTAAAGGCGTTTAACAGGAGGCCATGGTTACAGATGCGTTGGCTGTTGGTCGGTGCACGCAGTTTACCTATGCTTTAGCAAAAGATATTGCTAGCAGTTTTATTTGATCTTTCATAAAATGTTTTGCCCCATACTATTGGTGGAAATTGTTTCATAAAAAGAAACTAGGGCCCATTACCCTCCGCGTGTAACAGCGAAAAGGGTTTTTTTACGACGTCCAATTGACGTGCCAGCGTCAAATAAAATTATGCCAAAGTTTTCTCGCACGCCTTCGCACTGAAAAAGCGCTCGGCCTTCCTATGTATATGAAGAAAACGTCCTTTTGGAGAGCTTTTGAATATAAAGCAGAAAGAAAGAAATAATTGCCTAAACTACAGCGATGCACTTGCCTGATTTATGATATTTTCACATATCCGCTAAGGTGTTAGTGATACTTCTGCTGCGCTCCTTCAGGCTATACTGTTTTACCGCCGATAAATAACGCCACAATTTTGTACCTGGTCACTTTTTCAACTACCTTTTCTTTTCTTCACGCAGTGCCAACACAACAGAATGCTACCCGTAACTCGAGGTTTTTGAGATGTTTAAAACACTGTTTCCATTACAGTGCGACGAAATCCCCGAAGCAGCAGCTCCCGGGCCAAAGATTGCCGGGGGGGATTCTACAAAGGCCTTCTACATCATCGGAAGTGGTGTATTTCTACCCCCTCCTCTTCCCTTTCTCTCCCTGCGATACATATGTGGTGCAGGCTGGGAACCTCTTTTCCTCTCACAGTCACCTCACCTCACCTGGACCATAATTGAAGCCCGGAGAAAGTACTTTTTCTTTGTTTGGTAATATATTACATTAGGACATGAGGTATACCCGTCAGATTTAGGCCAAACATTGGGCTTTATACAGTCAGCATCCTGCAAAAAAGATGAGTTTCCTCCCTGTTCAGCAAGCTGCTGAAAATTCCATAAATTAAAGCAATAATTTTTTCTTGACAGGTCCTTATTTGCTATTCCACAAAAGAATATTTTCATTTGTGTGTTCCATAAGGGCAATCTGCTAATATTTGTATTTGTTATTTCAGTATAAGTATTTCGTGTTCGTATTTGTATTTTTGATATCAAATAAAAAGAAAACATCGTTCCTTCGACATGGTGTCATTCATGTAATTTTAATCTCACACTTGTGCATGCTCATGAGTTCAAAAATGACAAAATACTTAAAAGTTACATACCCAACTCAGCTCTCTGTTAATGTGCCAAGCTTGTATAAGTAGACTATCACTTCAAGATCCGGATAGGTTTAACGTATACAGATACTTGCTTTACAGCTTTGCTTGTAACATGGCATTATAAATATAGGGAGTTTTTTTTTTAATTCGTGGTATGTGCATTGAGGCCTGATAGATCAGGCGGCAAAACACTGAGATTATAAAGGTAAAACCTCATTGCATGATAACTGAGGTCATGAAGGTGTTCCAGAAATGCACAAGTCACAAATGTGTTAGTGCAATTGCAGTCATTGTAACATTTATTGGTGGCAATGTTTTATACGGTCTAAACTTCAGATGCACAAGTGTGCATTCATTACCAAGTGCTATGGTTTTGGTGAACTACCTTGAAAATGTTGAAAATGCTCAACCGCGACCTTGCGCTTCCGCGTACAATAATATAACTCGTTAATAACTGGAGCGCGAGTTAAATGAGGCCACTTAAAAACATTGCAAAAATTAAGAGAATTGTCTACTAATGCTCAGCATTCTTATGGCGCTTCTCTTGAGTGTGAGTCTTTTAGAGCCAAATTTCTTGAATTTTCTAAGTCCTGTCCGTCAAATTATCTCCATTTACACTATTATAACAATCACAGGTGTTACTGGCGCCAAATCTGCATTTTTTGTAAATGAAGGGCGTTACACGGCTCACCATTTTTCGTATTTTTTATATTTTTCTTGGTTTTTCGTTTTTCAAAGTTATGTTCGGCCAATTCTCTCGATCTACGCTATGATAACAATTCCAAGTTTCCGCAAAATCTGCATTATTGTGGAAATGCAGGGTGTTATAGTGTTTACCAGTTTGTCATTTTTTTTATATTTTTTTATTCTTTGGTTTCTCAAAATTTGGTTCGACAAATGATCTTTACGATATTATAACGATTAAAGGTGGAACTTCAGCGAAAACTGCATTTTTCTGGAAATGCAGGGGGTTACAAGTTACACGGCCAAGCGCCTATCCGGTCTGCGCGAGAAAACGCTAAGATATTCTTTGTGTGCTCGCGATCACATATTCTTCAGGCGACGCGGCAATTCTGCAGGCGTCGCGACACAATGTTATATAGAATGAGTAATTTATTATTGGTTCTTTACATTACCAGAGACGTAATTTACTACCGCCCCCTCTTACAAAAATAAAGGTGAAGGCATGTAACAGCACCATCAGAAGAGCTACGACGAGCAGAAAAAATTCAGTACACCATTTCATGCTTGGTATACTTGCCACTCGTGACCAGACAGCTCTTATGTTCAGCACGACAGTGTGCCTTACGTGCTAGTTATTTGCATGCATTGTCATAGGAGTCACTTTCCGCGAATGGCCAAGAATACTTTTGGTTACAAGGCAGAAGAACTGTTATCAATTCCGTTTGCATCGATGGAATAAATCACCGCATGGCGCATCATACTGTTGAAATGGGCACACAGCATGACAAAAGGTTTCCGCTCGTAACAATGTACTTAAAGCCCTCCAAACCGTAGTATTATGCCTCTTTGGTAGAGTGATTCGAAAACGGTGGTCTAAAGAAAGTAACTCGCAGCGGAATGTGTTATTTAAGACTCCTGCTTGACGCGCAACAGCATGCAGGATACTTATAAGCCCATGTTTGCCCTCCCCAGCAACCCGTGGGTCGTGGAGCAGTGGTTATGATACCCGCCTCTTCATGTGTTGTAGTAGACCCAGGTTCGAGTCTCCGTAGGGTTGTGTGTATGTGCCTATGTGCACTTTGTGTGTCTCGTATGATGTAACATGTGTTAGAGCATTCGTCACGGGGTGCTGATGTTGACCTGGCAATGCGAGCAAAAAAAAAAACCGGATAAACTCAATTCAGGCTGATTGGCTGGTTTTTTCTTCTTTTTTTGGTGGAAAGCAACAAGGCCGCTTATTTGAGGGGCCGTATGATTTGGGGGCCGTGTCGTAAGCGGGAATAGATTAGCATAACGGGCCGCGTAAAAAAATTACGGCCAGTGGCCTGCCGAACACACGGCCCGGTGTTTAGGTGGCCCGCTGGTGAGGTGGCCCGCTGGTTAGGCGGCCCTCAATACGGCCGCTTAAACGCCGGCCGCGTGTTCGGTGGGCCGCATGTTTGGCGGGCCGCTTGCGCGCGAGGCCGCCTGAACCGCCGCTTTATAAGCGGCTTTAAAATGACGCGGCGGCCCGCCTGCATGCGGGTCGTATAACCAGGAATTGACTAAGAGTGTATGCATAGTTTATATAATTCTTGCCCTGCTCTTCCGAGAAGCCATGTCTACAAGCATTCTCATTCATTAGTTTTTGTAGACAAATCAACCAATGTCCCGCTATTGCGAGAAGCCGTGTCTGCAATCCGTGTCTGCTTCGTACTTTTGCCAATGAAATGCTAATGAAAATAAGCATGTATTTGTAACTACTATTTTTCCGGCGCCCACATCCCTGGCGGGTAAACTATCAGGATTGTATAAGGGTACTGTACTACAACTATTATTATTGTTATATTATTACCGCCTTCTACTTAACACCATCATCACCATCACTGCAAAAACGATCTTATCGCACCCCCTGGGGCGCACCCAGAAATCCGCCCCTCCCTGTGTCACAGGCATAAAGTCGGCCCATTTGTTTGAGCAGGGCATGTGGAAGCCACCCGGGAGTGAGACTTCATTGATGAGTTCGCTAGTAAGGAGCACGGAGGCATACGCACAGGGCGGTAGCTTGTCTGCGGGATTATATTCCTAAATGATTTCTATGCTGCGTGACTTCCAATCTGATTTGAAAAGCTGGGAGACTGCGTCAGCCAGGCTACTGGCAATATTTGTGTAGGGGTTAGGATTTTTCGACCTCACTTTCCTTTTCAAAGGGGCTGCCCATCACCACCCTTTAAAGGGCCGGACCACGTAGTAAGCGTTTCTTTGCGTTCACTGCTTTCCGTCAAGCCTAAGCGTAAACAATCATGCGACGATAGCCAACGCCTTCTGAAGCCAAGTGTTTAAGTACTTGGTTCGCTGTGGGTTCTTACTCATTTACCTCGTAGGATTAAGAAGGCGAAGAGCCCTGGCTACATTACAAGCGCACGAGTTTGGCAGCAACAATGGCTTTGCTATATATGGTATGCATGTCCTTGTCAGCCTTTCATCTCTAACCTGGTGAACGTCACTGCTCTCTGCTCTGTTTTGGAGCGTGTCGCGGAACGGAATGCGCCGGTAGCACATTGAAAAGGAAACAGCTCCTGCGTGTCTGTGCGGATGCCGTCAGCAGGCGGGAAGGATGTTGAGTTTGTGAGGGGAAGGATGTTGAGTTTGTGAAGTTTTTTAAACTACGGTTTAGCTATACTTCAACAGTGTGTAAACGCTTGCGGGGATAAGGGGTATTTCTAGTCAAAATGACCCATACCCCTTGAAGAACTGACTACAAGTCCGAAAAACTTTGGTAGAGAATCCTTTTTCTTCGAACATCGAAAAGCAATTGTACGTCGAGAGCTCGAGCTCATATATGAATATTATACACTAGCGATACAGTGTGGTCTTCAGAAGTGCAATTACGTAATTAGATCGCTTTTCCTCACAGCAGTACACGCAAGAAGGCTGCTGTCCTGGTCCTTGGGCACTGCGGCATGAACCACAGGTGTGTTAGTTGCATGTCAGTATTGAAGCAGAAGGGTCGTTCTTCCCCGCTGTACTAAAACCCACCAGCGGGTTGCTTCCTGCCCCTTTATGCTGCTCGGTCCACCGCCGCACATTAGGCGACAAATTTGCCTGAACGCAATGCGCGGTGATATCAGACTTTTGCTGAACGGCTTCCTGAGGGGTAATAACACTGGTTTTGCAAGATGCGGTACCCGTTCGCCGTTGAGGAAGATGACAACTTTTGAGTCCCTTATGAATGAAGTGTGTACTGCACACGCGAAATGAGCTTGGGTCTGCTTCTGCAAACGTTGTCTCCAACACAGCAGCGCACGCGTCTAACAACGGTTTTAAATCACCACGGGACCACAAGTGGTCACATTAAGAATGCGCATATCCGAAAGGAATGTCCCAAAACTGCTTCTGAAATGTAAAAGCCTAAAGCGCATTGTTGGGCTAGTTGGTGCTGAGATATCATGGTTTCAGTTGCGCGCAAGAAACGACACTGGACGAAAGCGAAGAACAGACAGGACCATAGGGCAGACTGACAACTGATTTATTGCTCGCGCATCGAGGTTCATATGCCTTTCAGCTGAAACAACAAAACGTAGAAAAGGAAAAAAGGGCAGAGAAATAGAACCCAATACTGATATACAAATGTGACGCGCACTTCTGGTTTCTTAGCGAACGATCTAGCTTGAAGTTCATCGCTCTTCATGGTCCGATATAAACACTAGCTCCTTGCCGGGCAACAGCGCCGACGGCATACTGATGCATTTTTCGTTCTGTGTTTTAATTTCTTTTGCTTACCAAATTTGCCTCATCTTCTTGTCGTGGCTCCTGTGCGGTACTATCGTTTCGTCGAAATTCGGTAGGCAATTGCAAGCACTGTCGCGACAATGAAAACCCAAGTGGCCGCAAATTACTTTTGTAGAATTATAGCGGTGCTCCCTGAGGCTCCGGCATAGGCCCATTAAGTCGCCGGCCCGTCTGGCACACACATAGATTTCCATATGTCAGAGGAACTTCGCACAGGACGCCGTTCACGCATGACACAATGGCTTGCGGAGCTCTAAAAAAAACCATGCCCCCTCCGTCTAACGACGACGATGGTTGAATGCGAAGCTTTCTCGTGATGGATTTTTTTCGTTGCCCAATCCCACACTGCGAGTATGTGTTACTCTGGAGGTGCGCACTAATTTTCTAGAATACCCCTTTCCTGCCCAACAAAATGTTTTTCAAAAAAAAAAACGTCCGCTTCTAAATAAATTGTGGGTGTTTACCCCTTCCTAGTGATGCTTGGAAAAGTGGGAATGGAAAGTATTTCACAAAGAAAAACGGATGGATTTCTATTCGTATTATCTGCTAATAGAAAGGATACCTTAAAAACGGCCTCACTCGCAGAAAAACTGAATTTTCACATATTATTTATGTGTTGTATTGTTTTAGAAGTACTTATAATAGTAGTAACATTTTATGATAATTAATAATAAAGAAATTCTTAATAATAATAATGGTTCATTGTTAATATTATTATTATCATAAATAATTACGGAACTAGTTCCAGCCCTTTCAGCCCTGAATTTGTTATTTCTAGGCAAACAGATTTTTTTGTGTGTGTTCTCCTTATTATTGCGATCCTATAAGCTTGCAAACGAAAAATTGTGCTTGTGGTACAAGTAATTAGCGATTTAGAGGCACTAAATCTATTTAGGTAATTAGGCAATTAAAATTTTACAACAGAAAGAATTTTTTTTTATTTTTTGTCTCAATTTTAAAAATCAGTCAGCCCACACAGAAAAATAAAGCTGGTATTGAGTATTTTTTGAGTTACAGCCGTGTAATCAAACTAGGACTTCGGTCCCTGGGGTCACCCTGATGTCAGTTTGTTCTTCACTTCAATGCATTTCTCTCGCTAGCGTTAAGCTGTAGAAAAAAGCCAACAACGGTGAAATGTATCGAAAGAGGAATCCTTGAAGAAGTATTTCCCAGAAAACTAGCTGCTTTAGTTTCGTTCTGAAATTGCTAGAAGAATTTCGGTTAATGTCCTAAATATAGGAGGACACCAGGGCCGAAAAGGCTAAGGCGCAAGAAAACATCCCCAACCAGCCATCAGAAAACCGTGAATACATGAGACAACAAGAAATCAACAAAAAATTATTTATCGCTTGTGCTGAACACATGAGCCCGCCACCCTATACCGCCCAGCAAAATTTTCATGACGACGAAAGCCCAGTCCACACAAATGTGCGGGCGCATTTCTCAAGCGGGATGCCGGAATGCACACGAAGGAACGAAGGGAACGGGTTCTTAGCCGATCATGTTTTTTCGAGTCCTACAAATGCTGTCCTACGCTTGCTATCCAGAAAATATGAGAATAGCAAGAAGAAATATTTCGCATCCTAAAGGCGGCTGTCGGGATCGCGCCGGCTGGTGTGCCTTTTTTAATGTGGGATTTCTTGCCCCACAGTGGCGAAATGAGCGCACTACTGGAATCCGTATAATCCCCGAAAACGTTCATAGCGACTACACAGGGCTGTGAAACCGAAACCGAAACAGGTGCCACTGAGTAAATGAATTTGTGGACCGACACGCTTGTGTGGGCAGGGCATGAAAGAGATACCCACAGCAACTATAGGGTGGGCACACGTAGGCCTAACCTGTGGGTTTGAGGTGTACGGCGTGAATCGGTACCTGCTGCTTGGCGTTCGCTTCGACCATGTCGAAATGGGGCAATCGGATATGTGGCGGCTTCATGACGCGAGGGACCCAGGTTCGATTCTGGCCGCGGGAAGCGTTTCTTTCTTACCCTTCACCCACGATCATTCATCGTCATCGTAAGGGAAAGTTGGCTTTTCTGCAGGGCGTACCGCCAAAGCTTCGCTTTAAAGCGGAAATTTTCTGCTAAACAACATTGCCTGATGCCTTACAAGCCACCTCGTTGTAAAAGAAACGTGGACTCAGAAAGGATAGGTTGGTTACTTTAGCCGTGGCTGTGTCCTCACATACGCAATTGTTCTTGTCTGGTTTAATGCAATGCTTCAATCACAGAGGCACTTGCATGTAAAAAGGTATATTTCAAATTACCCGATCACTTCTTAAACTCCGGCCGAATTTCCCTTGTGACGCACATGGAGACGCAAGAAGAAATGGACAATCAGTATTCTGACTACACGACAAGGGACGCAGCAAGTCAGGAGCCAAAAAAAAAAAGGATATTGGAGTTCAATACGCACCACCCCTAGCGACCGTACACGTGTGTATCGGTGGGGCCGCGGGTACCATGCCTGCTTAAAATGAACGCCAAACTTAGGTTTACATTTGACAGGAATCGGACAACCAGAGACCAACTGAAGTCTTAATGTTGCAGTTATACATATAACGGGAGACTCGAGTTCCTGACATTTGTTTCGATTTTCACGGCGCACCGCCGGAAAGTCAGCGCCGTTGATGCATCGCACTGTTAGAAGAGCCACGCACTGACGACACGCCGTTCTTGAGGGGTTTCGAAATTCGAGCTTTTTTTCCTTTTTGTTACATCCACCAATCAACTCAGGTGAGCGGATGATGACGTCCGGTGACGCTGTTCCGAGATCGGGGCAAATGCTTCCACGCACCGCATCCATACCTACTGCCTTTTTCTAGGCTAGTTAGGTGCATATTGTGTTAAACTTGATGTATTTTTTTACTCCGCCACGGCAACCTTTTGAATGAAGCTAAGTTGTGCGTTGAAATGTGAAGGGCCGGGTTTACAAAAGATTTAGCTGACATCTTAGTAAACTCAACCCATGCGGGCTGAACAAACTCGCGTGCACTACTAAAAGCACTATTGGCCCGAGCGACTTCGTGAAAGGCCTGTACTTATAAAAACGATGTGTGTCTGTTGCAAAGTGGGGTACAATATTCCCCTTTTATGCGGAAAACGGCACACCGGCATGAACGGTTATTGCGGAAACGATCCCGTAGCTTGCCTGTTCTCTTGAGGATTTCCGGGCAGTGATTTTGCCGCTCATTCAAGAATTCAAGAAGTGTGCGATGTTGTTCCGGTATTTGAAGAATGCAATGGGGTCAACGAATACCTCGGTCAATTAGCCAGATAATTAAATCTCCGAGGCTATCGCCATCGCTAAATGGGGCGATGCGTGCGCGAACACACCTCCTTTGACTATGTTTTCTATAAGAAAACCAAACTGCCCCAGACATTACCGGAACACGCACCACAGATTAGGGCTGCGCGAGCCTCGTTAGGAATGCCGGTTTCCTCGCTCATTTGCTGGTTCGCTTCTTCACTTGCTGGCTTGTTCAGTCGGAAAAGAATTTTTCCCTTGCTTTCACTCGACGAATTTGTCGTGGAAAAGTCAACCGTTCTTTTTTTTCGTGATACATTCGCTCGGTCCCGTTTTTACATTTGCTCGGTCCCGTTTAATTTTCCCTGATAAAACGTAACAAGACAGGTGTTGCTTTCAAGTGCATAGAAGTGCGTGGGAAACAGACACCTCGCATACTGGGTGCAAACCGTGGTACGTCACAAGCGGCAGGCACGTGGGAAGTTTTGCGGTTGCTTAGTCAGGCGCCCGTCCATGCCTTTATTTATTTATTTGGCAAACATGATTAACTACAGCTTTTTTAGATAATTATAGAAATGACTTGCAGTAATTCAACCACGGCAACAGCTGTTGTGCAGACTCTGGCAACGTGTTCGAACCTTCTGCGATATGCTTTCGGGAGGCCCGTAGCGTTTTACGTTGCATTGCGTTGCATGGGTGGCTGTTTCGTTAACCGTTGTGTTTACCTACACAACGACCGTGAGGCGACGCAAAGCGTTCTCCCGTCTGGAATGATTTCACAGGCCGTTGCGCTGCCCCACATGTAGTTCCGTCCCGCTTTATTTCCATCCTATTTTGATCGTTGCGAGCACTGGAAAACCATTACATATCCCCGGCCCGCTGGCCCGCCGGCAAGCGGTTAAGCGCGAACGCATGAGTTGACACGCTCGTGAAAACAGTAGCCCCAGGTATTTACGGCGGTCGCCTCAAAAACAACGCCAGATGTCAATAGCACAAAAGTAAGCCATCAAAGGAAAGGGTAGGTGTCAAATTATATTTAGAGGCAGGAGTGAAATTTTGCTTGAGTGAAACTGAGCTAGACGGTGTAGATCTGAGTAGAGGGCGCACAGATGCAGTGGTGGAGACTGGGTCCGAAACGCCCTCCTGCACATGATGTCAGTGGGATATAACGCTTTCCACGGGTTCGAATCAATTCAGTAACCCCCTCCTCCCTCCGCCCCATTTCCTTAGCCCGTTCCGCATAGCCCTATCTATGTTTGTTTGTTGTTGTTACTCTTCTCGACCTGGAATGTGCGCCTCGTATTGGGGGCGGAACAAGTGCAGCGCGAAGGTCCTGCTTCTTTCATCTCTTCGTTATTCTCCGTTCTTTTTTATATTTTTCGCTTCCTGACAAGCTATCAGCTTGGCACGGGGGAGGTGGTAAAGTGGGAAATGAGGGGCGGAGGAAGAGGAGCTGCTCGGGACAAGGTTTCGTCCTCGAGAAGAGTGGCTGCCGGCCGTGGCATAGCTCTGTTTGCCAGCGTTCATTGACAAGCTCTCCGTCAGGCTGGCGCGGCGCCGCATCCACCTCGTAAGGCCACGGCCGCGGTGGGAGAACGGTAACATCGATACGAAATCCTGTCCACTGGATGTGTTGTCTTACACCTACGGCACCTTCGCACTAATCACTCTGTGTGCTCCACGCGGTAAAGAACGCTAAGTTATCGGCTCGAGGAACGCGTCGACAAAGAGATGGAGTGATGTATGGAGACCGGAATTTTAGGCAGAATGCCTATTTTTTTCCTTGAGTCCGTATCACGCCCATTTCACATATAAGCATAAATTATGGGAAATAAAACATATTAAGCAATAATTTAGTGTGCCTATAAGCGCCTATTTTTAGAGCTTTGAGCTACACAGCGCGAAAAATACAAGGGACGAGAAGAAGACTATACAAACAAGCGCTGACTTCTAACTAATTTTAATGAAAAGAAACAAACACATAAATATACATTCTATCGCAACGGCATGGCAGATACCGCAGCTGCAAAACAGCCACGTGTACAAAACAGACATCGAAACAAGTAACAAGGAAAATACGACAAAACAATCATCCATGGGAAAGTTCACAATTGGGGGCCCAAGTAATTAATCTAATTTTTTGACAATAGAATGGACGGGAAACTTATGCGATTATCTGCTTCGCGTATTATCACAGCTGCCTCGTTATCTCTCAGGTAAGTGCATGACCATGACGGCTGATAACAAGACACTCGTCAAACAGTGGCGTGCAACCTGCCTGGTCCCATACTTTCCTGGACAGCTTTACAGTTCAAGCCTCCCTCCCGTCTTCGGTCTGCAGGCTACTTTTCGCTTTTGATCAGTGCCGTTGCTGAAAGAATACAGTGACAAGTCATCCACAAAAAAGAAAATTGTTGTTTTGCCATACATTCATGGAGTGTCACACAAATTGAAGAATGCTGCCGAGCGTGTGAATGTTCAGGTCCTGTTATCTACACCGCATAAGTTGCCCAGGCGGTGTAAAATAAACAGGCCGAATTCTAAAGCGGTTATTGTATGCTCCGTAAATCACCGCACAAGTTTTGTTGAGTATGTGGAAGGGGTTATCTACAAGATCCCCCTTTCATGCGGTAAGATTTACGTAGGACAGACGGGCCGCTGTCTGAATAACTTATTCAGACAGCGGCCCGTCTGTGGGAGCATGATAATAATGTTAGGCGCGCTTTGGAGGGGAATCTCAGCCGGCATTGTCATTCGTGTGACCAGGCAGGTCTCACGCCACTGTTTGAGGAGTGTCTTGTTGTCAGCCGTCATGGTCATGCACTTACCCGAGAGGTTATAGAGGCAACTGTGATAATAAGCGAAGGAGATAAGTGCCTAAGTGCCCCGTCCATTCTATTGTCAAAAAATGAGATTACTTACTTGGGCACCCAATTGTGAACTTTCCTATGGATGATTGTTTTGTCGTATTTTCCTTGTTACTTGTTTCGATGTCTGCCGACAGCGGGTTTTAATCTGTTTTGTACACGTGGCTGTTTTGCAGTCAGCCCTTGTTTGTAGTCTTCTTCTCTTCCCTGGTCTTTTTCGCGCTATGTAGCTCATGGATTACAAACTAGCCGGAACCCTCACGCTTTAAGCCTCTTTTTTGGTTCGCGCCCATATTTTTAGCGTCTAAAAATGCCTTTTGGGTTATGTATTCCTTTTGGGGGTTTTCGCGTCCATGTTTCGCTAAAACTGTTCTCGTTTCAGAAGGCCGCAACTTGGCGTTTGTCTCACGCTGTTTGCTGCGGTAATCTACGCGTTACTCCAAACACGCCGAGACGTGGCAACCGTGCTCGAGGCGCCGCCACCTCGTCCTGAGGTTACCCTGACCAACTAAACTAGGCCGGCAGAATCCAGAAGCTTCTGGCAGCCTAGCCAGCATGAGCTTTTCGTTCTGTGTTATTCTGTCGCGCTGTGTCCAGTATCATTGGCGAAAACTTTTGCCGACATGCCCTTGCTAACGCAATAAAAAACAAGCAAAGAAGGGAATGAACGCGAGACAACCGCGCATGTGCCGCTCAAGGTCAAAGATGCCGACCAAGAAAAACCACGTGAGCATCTCACACACAAAAGTTTCAAGGTGACGATACAAATGCGTGCACAACCAGCAGCCGATCACGGGGATATCGCCAGCCGTCAAGACGAAGCACGTATAGCAGGAAAGAGGAACGAGAGAAAAAGGTAATAGAACGAGCATCTTACCACTTTTTCAGTATTGTCGCGACAACCGTCAACTGCCGTTCCGGGTAACTTTCAAGGTCGCTTACAATCTAGGTCCAAGGGCTAGTTTAAAATAAGCTGGCGTGCTGTCTCATGTTGTTAATCGGTATAAATGGCATAGCTACTGAGTGGTGTTATTCCCAGAAGCTTTGATGGGCATCCTATTCTGCAGGAAGGGGTGACTCGATTTTTTATCCGGAATTATTCCACTTTACTGCGTTTTCCATAAGATTCATCGGAGTTGTGGGATTGTATCCTTGGGATTCATTGGTGTTGTCGTCAAAGGGCAGTTACCGATTGTGCCTCTTCCACCAGAGCTTGTTGTACCCCCTGGGAACACTTCTTTGCAGCAAAGCCTTGCAGCTTTGCCGGAGACAAGAGCGTAGCCGCGCCCAGACTATTATATACAACGCTCCTTTTGAGCGTAAGGTTTTGTTCAGACTACCGACGCAAAAGCCATATCCTGATCTATGGACGTAAAAAGAAAAAAAAAAAACGGCATGTCACGCAGTTCGGTTGGCTGAGACGTGAAATGACGTCATTCTTTAAAGTTATTACGACAGTTGCGGCAACAGTCTGAACCCGGCCTAACTTTGCACATTCGTGTGCTGAGTTCACATTCTGAGCAGAGAGCATTCAACAGCGGAAAACTTGCGCACCACTCTAAATCAAAATGCTGAGCTCATTTTGAAGGTACTGGTCAGGTCCGCCGCCATCCCCGAAGGACCGGTTCCTGACAGAGCATGGGTCTCGGATATAACACATGAAGTTCTTGGGTACTCTGTGCTAAAAGAACTTCCAAAGGTTCCGAGCGGAACACGTTGATATTCCAGATGGAATAAGATCATGGAAGGCGTTTGAAGCATACAAGTACGCTACGCCAACTTCAGTAGACGTTTAGTGTTCTTTTTTTTTTTTTGCACACAACTATCGACTGAAAGGATGTACAACTTCATGCCGTAAATCATTGCCACCGCTGGTTTGTCATGCCTTTTAAGCGGTTCTTTTAGTGCCTAATCACCCAAATTTCAAGTGAATTTGTTAGAATCGTGACTCTTGCATGGCGAATTTTCACGAAGAAAATACAGTGAATTTCCCATAGCACAAGATTTGTCCGCGGTTTCCATTGCTAGTGAAGAACTTGACCTAAAATAAGGTCCTGAAGTAAATACGAATTGGGCCTATATATGCCTAAACTAGAGTTATTGACGCCTATATATACCTAAAGAATACTTTCCCGTGCCTATTATAGGGGCCTCAAACCTTGATTTTTCGTTGCTAAAGTTACGGTCTCTAGTGATGTACTGTATAAAAGCTGTCATAGAGTAAAAATAATTGCAGAAGACAGCGACAGCGGCCCAATAATGTTACAATGTTGCCCCTTAAAAGCCAGCGGTCAAACAGGAAGAGTTTCTGCTTCGTTAACTGTGTTAGCTGAACGCCAATAACACACGGAACAAGACGTAGGGAGTGTGGACATGTACGCAGATTAGTAGCGTATAACTGTGGTGTTTTTTTTTTACGCGAAGCATATCTTGGGCAACCCTGGCAGGTGTTTTTTTTTTTTTTTTTTTGGGGGGGGGGGGGGGGTATTTGCTTTTTTGGCGTCGCTTTCTTGTAGCAGTTGTCAGCTCCACGGGTCCCGTTTGTTGTAAAAACGCATTTCCACCAGAAGTAAGAGCATGAACGCGAAGTGCATATAGGCAAGGTTTCGTCAAACTACAGACAGGATCTGGTGGCACGGCATGCAGATCTAAACATTGTTTAGCGCAAAGAACACCTCAGGCATATACAAGGCAAAATATCAGTACATAACCGAGCGTACCAACGTTAGTTTAATTAATAATACACGTTGGATTGGTTTTTACCAAAACAAATAAAAAGTGGGTTTAAAAGGCGTCCAAAGGACGCCAAAAAACGCAACAAAAACAACAACAAGAAATGAAGGAAGCTCACACTAACGCGTAAGACTGAAAGGCAGCGAAGCTGTACCGAACCTTCGCGACGGTCACGACGGTTAAGTCCACGATTTCAGTCGATTTGCTTCCTCTTCGCCGCCCCAACGACCTTTACTCCATCAACGTTGCTATAAGTGTGAGCTTCTTTCATTTTTTTTGGAAGCGATGATCACCTCGGAGGGGCGTTTGCTATGACGTGTTTTTCTCTTACCGAGCAAGTGTTGCCTCGATTACGGCGAACGCTGGAGATTTTCTTTTTTTTTTTTTTTTGCCAATGTTGACCAATGCTCCTGAGTGGGTATGCTTGGCTTGACAAAGGCACGCATACATGAGCGCTCGGCATTTTCTTGTTTTTTTTTTTTTTTTTTTAACTACCGGGTGGTCGAAGCGAGGCACGCGCTCACGCGCGCGTGCTCCCGTGCACGCGCTAGGAATTTTCTTGGTATTTCTAACGGCGGACCGGAGAAATTACGGTTTGCTAAACAGCTTCGCTGTTAAAAGACAAAGCCGCTGTCCCGCGCTGTCTGCTCGAGCGGTGCAAATAACTACGTTCAGGTGGTTTAAACCGCAGAGATCCGGTCGACTACGCCGAGCCGACGTTCAATTCCGCAAAGAAAAAAAAAAAAAGAAAAAAGAAGAAAAGTGAAAAGAGAAACTTCTGTGCGCTGCTGCTGGCCGCGTGAGTGGCGCTGCTGATGTGGTCCAGACAATGTGATCCATGTCACTGTTGCTAGTGTGGGCTGCAGGTCGTGCGGCCATTCAGGTAGCTACAGCCGTTCCCCCGCTTGACCATATTCTACTTACCCATGCGTTCTCGTTCGCTTGGTTCAGGGACGCGTCGGCGTAAGATGAAGCTCGTGGAAATGAAGTCTGGCTTGTCACATAATCACGAGGCTAACGATATCTCACCGCACGAGCCTTCACACGACTGATTAATTATATGCTTCGAAACCCCTTAGCAATCCTCGCAAAGATGTCTTCTATTTTTTTTTTTTTTAACCGGCTCCATCTGATGAAGAGCTCGGCACTGGGAAGCAATGGCAAGTTTCGGCCACATGAATTCAAGGACTCGGCAATGACTCCTGTGTCCGGCAGCCGAACAATTGGCGTTTCTTTGGGTGCTGTATCTACGGCGCTGGTGGAATGTTTGCGCAGCTTGCAAGCGCGAGTCCCTGGGGCAGGCCGAGGTTGGCAGCAGTGTGCGTGCACGAGCCAGCGCACCGGAAGACCCGTTAGACCCTCCTGAACACCCAGCCGCTTTGATGTTCTTCACCCGGCGCTCTCACTGGCGCCTACTGACCAGGGATGGGAAAATTTATGTAGCGTACGCGATTTGAAAGAAAACCTGCAAAAGAAAGATAAAGAAAGGAAAGAGCAAATAAAGCGGAACTTACTTTAGCTGAACTACAACAAATGTTTTTTATATGGTTGCATTAGCAGCTTAGTCGAGAGTTGAATGCATTCATTAGGAAGGGAATAAAAGGCGTGAAATTTATTCCCCGGAAGGGTCTTTGACAAACGTGGTGTTTTTCGAAGTGGCGTAGTTGGAGAGGCCGAATCGCAGACGCCTAATGGCAGGTGCGGCCGAGAAAGGCAGATTGCATCGAGCTGTCGGCGCCGGAAGCAGCACAAAAGCTTTCCTAACCAGCAAAACATATTCGTCATCTTGGAAATGGACAGAGAAGCAAACAAAAAAAATAAAAAAAAATAAAGAAAAGTCAGCGATCAGGTGTTAGGCGAATAAAATCGGGGCTGCGAGTCCGAACAAAACAGATTCGGGCGTGAAAAGTGCCAACGATTGACGTGAATTTTACTCTTTTTACTCATTAGCATATTTTGACTCCTGACTCTCTCCAAGGCCCAGCAGCACCCTGATAGCACTTCCTCGTTCCCGCCAGCGATAACGCCAGGAGTCATAAATTAATGAGTTGAGGTTCGCTGCCATCGCCGGTAATAACGTGAACAATTTGCATAGCCACCAATAATGTTCTGTTCTATAATGACGCACATATCTACTTAGAATAATGCCGATATATATGCAATGGCGATATCCGTGAAATCAATACTGGCTCGAGTCAAGGACAGTGCAATCTGCACGCAAGTCATTGGCATTGAATGACGTTCTACTTCATTAAGGCTAAACAAACATTCGATGCAACTCCGTACGATCACGCCCCGCAATATTCGGTAAGTTGCACGCATGCAGAGGTGTTTGCCAAAAAATAGGTGAACGAGCTCATTATGCGCTACAGTTACGAAATACCCAGTTGTAGCGATGGAAACGTGCTTTTTTCATACAAATCTACCACCCAGACGAGATAAACATCAAATTTCTAGTGGCCTGGAGACGGTTTACACACACTAGTCCGCATGCACTACTTTTGTTTTCAATTGTCTCCTTCAGCTGCAGTGCCCTTTTTTCATTGTTTAAACATCGCCCAACTAGTGGCTGTTGTGCATATATCTTATAATGATTGGGAATGAGGGGCTCGTTGAATGAACATAGAATGGAAAGATCACAGTTAAGAACTCCATTGAGGACATAGGGGAAGTAGGTCGTCTCTTAATTGCGTGAAGATAGGAATTTCGGAGTGGTAGTAAAGAAGGAAAACGGAGCAAAATTTGCACTCCGGATGAGACCCGAACCCATAACCTTCGATTAACGTGTCAGAGGCTTTACTAATTAAACTATCGGGGTGGCTGGCTGCATTACCGTCCAATCACTGGTACACATGTGTACGTAGGTGAATTCGTACCTTCACATGAGCACCGTGACGGAACAGCACGCGACTACAGAGCATGCGATAGAACAGCACCAACAAAAGCGCACAGCGACAAAACAGCACGCCACAAAAGAGCAAGGCGACAAAACAGCCCAGCGACAAAACAGTGAAACGGGAAATTAGCAGCGTGACATAATAGGACAGCGACAAAACAGCAAGGTGGCAAGACAGCACACCATAACAGCAGAACACTGTTAGAGTGCGGAGGGTGGCGGCGGTTCCGTCGTATAGTCACCATTCGCTACCGTGCGATCACATCTGCAAACAATCTATGAACTACAGCTTAGATAAGAGGAAAGAGCTGCAGCCTCCTGTATAATATGCTCTTACTTTCGCTTTTGAACATCGAAGAATTAGCACGAACCAAGTGGACAAAAATTCCCTCCCCCCTCCTTTTTTCAGTCATGCATTCCCGCTAGCTTGGCTACTAAAACCGAAATCGTCTTTTACCATTTGTGTGCGAGGTCGGATCTGATGAATGCGTCTTTATTATAGATTGATATCCCGTATCTCAACTTTTATTCCCCGCCTTAAAAAAATGCGACTTTTTGCGGAAACAGCAGTTTGGGGGGACCGTGTGACTGGCATATCGCAAATTTCTCTTAGAGGCGCTCCATCACAATGACATTTTGGCGCAGCCCTCCCATACACCTCATTAGGGTACGCAATAAGCCTTTACGAAGTTTAGGGATTTGTCCGATAAAGTTTGCTCAATTGTTTCCATAACCTGAGTGCTTGGAACCGAAGCAAACAGTGCTTAGTAATTCTGATTATTGAGCGCAGCCTATGCATGGACTCTGGGTCTAAGTGCTGCTCGCGCTGGGCGTATGTGCCCTTTCGTGGGAGCAGTGACAATCAGCGGGAACCTCAAAGAGAGCTCCGCTTTAACACTGATTCCCACAAAGCGTAGGATCCGCGTGACTTCTTTTTGTCTCTGAATCTCCATGAACCACGATCGATGAACGACAAGCAATTGCATACAAACTCCAGGGATCGCATAATTACACTAAAAATACATCTTCAACTTGCATAACCTCTGTCGTTTTTTATCCGCTCTCGTATTTTTCACTGTTCCTGCTTTGTGTTCTCAGTAAAGCGTTCGGACTACCTATGTCACAGCACTTAGAGTGAAACGCCTGTTGATAGTGACGTTATGTTATTTGTGACGACGGTGCGTCTGCGCCATGTCATTCTGAAGCAAGTTGTTATAGCATCATGTGTCCTCGCTATAGTGGTTGTGCTGTGCTTGCATGATTTTATGAAACTGAATGGATGTAACGCAATAGAAGGCTGTGCGCGCGTGCTAAGTTACAGTATGATGGTTTTAATTCTCTCATAGTCCAGGCCCACCTCATAACCCACGCTACTCCTGGGCTTTGAGTCGCGCCGTAGTGGAGGGCTTAAGATTAATTTGTACCACCTGGGGATTTTTATTGGGCGCCGAAATCTCTAAACGCGGATTACGGGCACAATTCACTGCAATGATTGCCTTAAAATGCGAAGCGTACTTTGGCTTGCGGAATTGCTCCTTATTACGTCACAGGCATCCGTAAGTAGGGATCCTCAAACAAAGCCTGCAGCGCTAGTACTGCAAGTGTGACTAGTGCGAATAGTGCGCGTTACGCTAGTAGTGGTAATGTGTTTGTCATTTATAATTACTAATGTTTCCTTCACCACAACAATACCCTTCGTGCGGGGTGAACCCTTTACAAGCAAGTAAGGGATGGCAGGGTGGACAGGCTCGATAGTCTCATAGTCAGCCAGATACTGCAAAGTGGGGAAAGGGGGCCAAAAAGTGCCCCGTATTAAAAACTGGAGCAGTCAGAATTTTCTGTTCCCTGGCTTGTTACTGGAGCGAACAGTGAGCACACGCGTAGAGGGATCGTCCTGCCAGTGGAGCAAAAAAAGGAATTATAAAAGCAACAGTGAAGAAAAAAGAAAGGGCAGGACGAAAACGTATTTACGGAATACACGGGAAAATGAGTTGTAGAGCTAAAGGGGAAGAACGAACAAATCTACTTTCTGTGAAGCAGACTCTATAAATTGCTAGACAAAACTGCACAAAACTGCACAAAACAAGACAAAACTCAATAAATGGAGAAGTAAGAAAAAACAGCACAAGGACATACAACTAACCACGAGGCAAAGACACACCAACAACACTATAATCAGGCCAAAATAACAATGGCGCGCCCTAACCACAGTACGTCGAAGAAAAAAAAACAGAGGGGGCATATAGCGAAAAAAAAAAAAACCTCGCGCTCTTAAATTAAGCTGTTGTCCAGCTCTTTGCTCACAATGGATGGCATGGTGGCTGGATGGGTGGTGGCCCACTTGACTGCCAATAGCTGGCAAGATGGTTTGATGTCTTAATGGGCGTGTTTTGCCTGACGCGTATCCGTATGTGAGAACAGTCGCAATGTATTTGCCTGTGGTGCGCTGTCAACCGCGGCGTGTTTGTAAGACCAAGTTTATGTACTCTGGCCGATAGGAACCGCCACAGGTGCGTACCGTAGACAAAAAAAAAAAAAAACAGCCAGCTACGGCCCCTTATATATCTCTCTGTCATATCTATCTATCTCTCTCTCTCTCTCTCTCTCTCTCTCTCTATATATATATATATATATATATATATATATATATACCTATTTATTAGGCGTAGCGCTACACCGAAGAGTAGAAGCAGCACGGCGAGTCTCAGAGAAGAAGGCTGAATGGTTCTGCCCGCGAGTGGTGAACCCACACACTTGCGTCGTCGTCTTCGAACACCTGGCTGGCAAGGAGAGGGAACGTCACACTCGCTGGGGATTGTACACTAACACTGCACGGCGATCACGCATACCGCAAGCAGGGGATCGCTGCTTGATAACTATCCACGTGACATTTTCCCCCTCGTCGAGAGAGCATCGTCCCGATGCGTGCAAAGCTCTGGAAAAAAAATGCGCTCGAGGCATTGTCCCTCAACGTGTCAGGTAGGGCTTCATACGCACGACATGAACGACGTCAGGGCGGCGGTTACGCCGGCGTTGAGAAACGATTCCGTCGTCCACAACCTCATAGGTGACATCGCTAAGTTGGCGCAAAACTCTATAGGGACCGAAGTAGCGTTTGAGGAGCTTTTCAGAGAGTCCTCGACGTCGAACAGGAGCCCATACCCAGACTCGTTCGCCGGGTTTGAAAACGACAGTCCTGTGACGGAGGTTGTAACGGTGCGTGTCGTAGCGCTGTTGCTGCCTTGTTCGTAAGCGCGCCAGTTGACGCGCCTCTTCCGCTCGTTCCGTAAACTCATTTAGCTGCATGTTGTCGTTGCTGGTGTCGTGAGGCAGCATTGCGTCAAACATAGTGGTCACGGGACGGCCGTAAAGGAGGAAGAACGGCGTCATCTTGGTCGTGTCTTGTTGAGCCGTATTGTAAGCGAATGTCACGTATGGCAATACGGCGTCCCAGGTCTTGTGCTCGGCGTCGGTGTACATACTCAGCATATCTGCTATTGTTTTGTTGAGCCGTTCAGTCAAACCGTTTGTCTGCGGGTGGTACGCTGTTGAGGTCCGATGTGCTGTACCGCTGAGTTGCATCACTGCGTCGACAAGCCCAGCAGTAAACGCTTTGCCTCTGTCCGTAATAACAATGGCCGGGGCACCATGCCGGAGAATAATGTTGTCAATGAAAAACTTGGCAACCTCGAATGCAGTTCCTCTTTGGAGGGCTTTTGTTTCTGCATACCGAGTGAGGTAGTCGGTAGCGACTACAATCCACTTGTTTCCCGCGGACGACGTCGGAAATGGTCCCAACAGGTCCATCCCGACCTGTTCAAACGGCTTCTCGGGGATTTGGACAGGGTGCAGGAGGCCCGCTGGCCGGAGTGGTGGCGCTTTCCGTCGTTGACATTCACGGCACGTGCGCACGTAATGCCGCACGGCTGCAGAAAGTTTTGGCCAGTAGTATGACTGCTGGATCCTAGTCAGGGTACGGGTGAAGCCGAGGTGACCCGCCGTCGGCTCATCGTGGCAAGCCTGCAGAACCCCGTTACGAAGTACTGCAGGTACAACAAGCAGGTAGTTTCGGCCACGCGGAGAAAAATTCGCTTTATACAGGACACCACCGCGGAGACTGAAGGATGACAGCGCTCTTGAAAACACCCGCGGCACAGTGGATGAACGTCCCTCCAAGAAATCAATCAGCGGCCGTAGCTCGGAGTCCCCCTGTTGCTGCTCTGACACGGAGGATGTGTCCAGCACTCCAAGAAAAGCGTCGTCATCGGTGCAGTCATTCGCCGACGCAGGGCAAGCTGGTGCTCGCGAGAGGCAATCGGCGTCGGCATGCTCTTGGCCGGACTTGTAAATGACTTTGACGTCGAATTCTTGAAGCCGAAGGCTCCACCGAGCTAATCGACCAGACGGGTCTTTTAGGCTCATCAACCAGCAGAGTGAGTGATGGTCACTGACCACTGTAAATGGACGGCCATACAGGTAGGGTCGAAATTTAAGTACTGCCCAAACGACGGCGAGGCACTCCTTTTCTGTGGCCGAGTAGTTGGCTTCCGAAGAGGACAACGTTCGGCTGGCGTACGCTATCACCCTTTCGAGGCCGTCTTGCAACTGCAGAAGAACCGCTCCGAGTCCAACGTTACTGGCGTCGGTATGGAGCATGGTGACGGCGTTTTCGTCGAAATGGGCCAAGACAGGAGGTGTTTGCAACCGCTGGCGCAGCTCGTCGAACGCCCTCTGTTGCTCGTCATTCCAAAGGAACGCAACATCATCCCGTGTAAGGTTGGTCAGCGGAGCTGCAATGCGGGCGAAGTTCTGTATAAATCTTCGGTAATAGGAGCATAGCCCCAAAAAGCGCCTCACGGCTTTCTTGTTGGTTGGAACGGGGAACTGGGATACCGCTTCAGTCTTAGTAGGATCAGGTCGAACTCCGGCACTGCTAACTACATGGCCGAGGAACAGGAGTTCGTCGTACCCAAAATGACACTTCTCAGGCTTTAGCGTAAGTCCGGCGGATCGTATTGCCTCGAGGACGGACGTGAGGCGTTCGAGGTGTTCTTCAAACGTGGTGGAAAACACGATCACGTCATCCAGATACACCAAGCAAGTTTGCCACTTTGGGCCCGACAGCACGGTGTCCATCAGTCTTTGAAACGTGGCTGGAGCGGAACACAACCCGAACGGCAACACTTTAAATTCGTACAGCCCATCAGGCGTCACGAAAGCGGTTTTCTCGCGGTCCCGTTCATCGACCTCGATCTGCCAATACCCGCTTTTTAAGTCCATAGACGAAAAATAGCGGGCGTGTCGTAGTCTGTCGAGGGAGTCGTCAATGCGAGGCAACGGGTAGACATCTTTTTTGGTGACCTCGTTGAGTTTGCGGTAGTCCACACAAAACCGCAATGTCCCATCTTTCTTTTTCACTAACACTACGGGCGACGCCCAAGGACTATTCGACGGTGCGATGACGTCGTCTTCCAGCATTTGCTGTACTTGCCGCCGTATTGCATCGCGCTCCTTAGGGGCCACACGGTACGGGTTCTGACGGATGGGCCTCGTCGTTTCTCCGGTAATTATTCTGTGCTTTGTCAGATGCGTCTGACGGACACCTGACGTGGAGGAAAAACAGTCCGCATACTTTTTCAGTAGGTCGAGGAGCGCTCGGCGTTTTTCTGATGACAGGTTGGTGCTGACGTCTATCGCGAGTTTAGTGCTGGCTGTTGCGGTGGCACTAGTTTGAAGCACAAAAAAGCCCTCTGTGTCGTCAACAGCTTCGAAGAAGGCTACAGTAGTTCCTTTCACGATGTGCTGGCGTTCATTGGCGAAATTGGTGAGCAGGAGGTTTCCGCGGCCACAGGACAGGTGCAGCAGGCCTCTCGCGATGGCAAAGCCGTGGTCGAGGAAGAGCGATGTGTGCAGCTCGGCAACGCCATCGGCAGTGCAAGGATCGTCGCACTCTACTGCGACAAACGCGCAGGATCGTGGCGGCACACTTACGTCGTCAGCGGTGATACGCAGCGGTAGACGTCGGTTCTCGGTAGGCTGTAATGGAGGCAGGTGCGTCGATAGGCTCACCCTGCCCTCGCCTATGTCTATAACGGCGTCGTATTCCCGCAAGAAATTCATGCCGAAGATTACGTCTTTGCAGCACCGAGGTAGAATGACAAAGGTGCCAACAAAGTCAGTGCCTTCTAGACGAATCCTGGCCGTGCATTTACCGACTGGTGTCATCAGGTGGCCTCCGGCGGACCGAAACTGAGGCCCGTCCCACGGAGTCTTTACCTTGCGCAACCGCTCGGCAAATTGCTGGCTCACGATAGAATAGTCTGCCCCGGTGTCCAGCAAAGCGGTCACCTCATGCCCGTCGATGGTAACGCTGAGCTCAGCACTAGCGCCTTCGTCGGCATTAAGGGTCGTCGTCGTCGTGTGCTTACACAGCGGCAAAACTCTATGGGCGCTTTGTTCTCGTCGAGTGGTCGCGGCAAAACCATTGGTTGACGTCGGTGGCGGCGGGAGGTCTTCCGAGCTTCTGCAATCAGCAACCTTGTCTCCCGAGGTCGCTTCGTCTAGTTTCCCCGTCGGGGGCTGGAAAACCGGACGTCGGGGTTGTCTCGAGGGGCGCGACGGGTCGGCGGGAGGTGCGGTGCCGGAGAAGGTGAGCGGGATCGACGAGTAGGCGGCGTGGTGTTGCGTGCGGAGAGGTAGTCGGCGATTTCGGTCGGCCGCTGGCCAAAACGGGGAGGGCGAGCAGCCGGAGAGAAGCCACGTAGTCCGATCTCGCGGTAGGGGCATCGTCTGTAGACGTGGCCAGGCTCACCGCAGTGATAGCACAGAGGTTGCCAGTCAGCTGTGCGCCACAAATCCGTTTTGCGAACCCGGGTGGGTGGGAATTTCGCCTGCGAAGTGGGCCACGACTGCACAGGCGGGGGTGGCTGACGGAAAGGGACAGTCGGCACGTTTGGTGGCTGCTGACGCATGGCTGCTGCGTAGCTTGCGGGGCTCTCTTGCACGGGCGGGTCGGGAGGCGAGAATGCTTGGCGCAGATCCTCACGCACAATCCTGGCCACGGAGGGCGTCGGCTGTGGAGTCACAATTCCAAGCTTGCCTAGCTCTTCGCGCAAGATCGACTTGATCAGTTCCCGCAAAGAGCTGTCGTTGGTCGTCAGGCTAGCAGTGGTCACGGGAGCGTTGGCGGAACTCCGAGAATACTGGCGACTTCGCCCCTGCACAGCCCGCTCGATAGCCGTGGCCTCCCTGATGAACTCTTGCACAGTGCGTGGCGGGTTTCGGACAAGGCCGGCAAAAAGCTGCTCCTTGACGCCGTGCATAAGGTAGCGAAGTTTCTTCGCGTCCGACATGGCAGGATCAGCGCGGCGAAAAAGGCGTGCCATGTCCTCGGCAAACATGGTGACACTTTCGTTGGGTTTCTGGATTCTCGACTCCAGCAACCGCAGCGCGTGCTCAGGACGATCCGGGTCGGAAAAGGCTTCCTGAAGCTCCTGGCGGAAGTCGGTCCACGTCGTCAATGTAGCCTCATGGTTCTCGTATCAAATGCGAGCGCCGTCTTCCAACGAGTAGTACACCTTCCGCAGTTTGTGCGCATCGTCCCACTGATTAAAAGTGGCAACACGCTCGAAGTGAGCAACCCAGTCTTCCACGTCCTCGAAGGCATCCCCATGAAATTTATTGGGTTCGCGAGGCTGGTGAATTACGACCTGTGGTGCGGCCATAATGGGAGCTTGCGGGGCCTTACGGGTGCAGACGTCGGAAAGGCCCGGTAATTCAGGCGAGAGACCGAGCTTGCGCCGACTGCTCCGATGGACCGGCGTGTTGATGAGACACGGCCTTTCTGGGCTGGCACCAGACAGGGATCCAGGCATCCGAAAACCCGGCTCCTCCACCAGTGTTGCGTCTTAGTAGACAGAGGTGTAGACCGCAGGATGGAGATGTACCTATTTATTAGGCGTAGCGCTACACCGAAGAGTAGAAGCAGCACGGCGAGTCTCAGCGAAGAAGGCTGAATCGTTCTGCCCGCGAGCGGTGAACCCACACACTTGCGTCGTCGTCTTCGAACACCTGGCTGGCAAGGAGAGGGAACGTCACACTCGCTGGGGATTGTACACTAACACTGCACGGCGATCACGCATACCGCAAGCAGGGGATCGCTGCTTGATAACTATCCAGGTGACAATATATATATATATATATATATATATATATATATATATATATATATATATATGCATATATATACATAAAGCGTATGAATGAAGTACGATGGGGCGGTAAAAAATATACAGTGACAGAGAAGACTAATGGGTAACGAACGAAAATGTATTAACGTTTCGGCTTCGGGGAAGCCTTCGTGAGAATCGGAGAAGCCTTCTGACGAAGGCTTCTGCGAAGCCGAAACGTTAATACATTTTCGTTCGTTACCCATTAGTCTTCTCTGTCACTGTATATATATATATATATATATATACATATATATACAAAGATAAGTCGGCAGTCTGCAACGCCAAAGGAGGCATATGGGTGTTGTTAGGCTCTTTTCTTACTACGGTTAGTGAAGTTAACATTTTTTAAATATACGTAAGAATGAAAGAAAGAAAGAAACACACGCGCCCAGAGTGGAGACCGAACCCACGCATTTCGATTTGATCTCGAATGCCTTACCAATTCGGCTACCTGGGCGACTGTGTTCTCCTTCACTTTCTGGGGTATTTATATTTACTAGAACTGTATCTGACGCTTGAGGATGGTAACCAGCGCCACTCTGACTACACGGGGAAAAGGAGACCTTCTTTTCCACCCCCGCGGCGTGACTCGGACGTCTACAGCCTGTCATGAGCGGGCAACTGGCGGGAAACCCTCTTATGCTACCTTGCCATCAAGGTGGCCAGAACCGAGACCCTTCACCCTTCGGGCCGAGACCCGAGACATATATATATATATATATATATATATATATATATATATATATATATATATATATATATATATATATATATATATGTATATATATATATATATATATATATATATATATATATATATATATATATATATATATACATATATATATATATATATCAAGGTTGCAGTCGTCATTGCCAGTGCTATTCGGCTGTTTCCGAGATATTTAATAGTGCCGAATGACGTGTGTTTGTCATGTTTTTTTAATACAGTGCTAAATAGGCGAAAATATAAGTCGAGAAAAAATCCGCCGTTTTTCCGGGAGCGGGAGTCGAACCCACATCTCCGCATAACGCGTTCGGTGCGTTAACCAATCACGCTACCCCGCAACGGCTCCCCTCTCGACTTTTACCGGGGGGGTTTATATTTACAAGTGCTCTAAAGCCGGTCAACTAGCGCCACCCCTCGACTACCGCGGGAGACGTAGAACGTCTTTTTTCCCAGCGGCCGCCACGTAAGACGTGGTCGGAGGTCGGGGTTAGCAATTGGCATATCCGAACTGCTGGAGCCAGAGTCCTCGTAATGCATGTAGCAGAACAGAAAGATACGGGACGAGGGACTCAGTAAGGACACATATCAAGGTTGCAGTCGTCATTGCCAGTACTATTCGGCTGTTTCCGAGATATTTAATAGTGCCGAATGACGTGTGTTTGTCATGTTTTTTAATACAGTGCTAAATAGGCGAAAATATAAGTCGAGAAAAAATCCGCCGTTTTTCCGGGAGCGGGAGTCGAACCCACATCTCCGCATAACGCGTGCGGTGCGTTAACCAATCACGCTACCCCGCAGCGGCTCCCCTCTCGACTTTTACCGGGGGGGTTTATATTTACAAGTGCTCTAAAGCCGGTCAACTAGCGCCACCCCTCGACTACCGCGGGAGACGTAGAACGTCTTTTTTCCCAGCGGCCGCCACGTAAGACGTGGTCGGAGGTCGGGGTTAGCAATTGGCATATCCGAACTGCTGGAGCCAGAGTCCTCGTAATGCATGTAGCAGAACAGAAAGATACGGGACGAGGGACTCAGTAAGGACACATATCAAGGTTGCAGTCGTCATTGCCAGTGCTATTCGGCTGTTTCCGAGATATTTAATAGTGCCGAATGACGTGTGTTTGTCATGTTTTTTTAATACAGTGCTAAATAGGCGAAAATATAAGTCGAGAAAAAATCCGCCGTTTTTCCGGGAGCGGGAGTCGAACCCACATCTCCGCATAACGCGTGCGGTGCGTTAACCAATTACGCTACCCCGCAGCGGCTCCCCTCTCGACTTTTACCGGGGGGGTTTATATTTACAAGTGCTCTGAGGCCGGTCAACTAGCGCCACCCCTCGACTACCGCGGGAGACGTAGAACGTCTTTTTTCCCAGCGGCCGCCACGTAAGACGTGGTCGGAGGTCGGGGTTAGCAATTGGCATATCCGAACTGCTGGAGCCAGAGTCCTCGTAATGCATGTAGCAGAACAGAAAGATACGGGACGAGGGACTCAGTAAGGACACATATCAAGGTTGCAGTCGTCATTGCCAGTGCTATTCGGCTGTTTCCGAGATATTTAATAGTGCCGAATGACGTGTGTTTGTCATGTTTTTTTAATACAGTGCTAAATAGGCGAAAATATAAGTCGAGAAAAAATCCGCCGTTTTTCCGGGAGCGGGAGTCGAACCCACATCTCCGCATAACGCGTGCGGTGCGTTAACCAATTACGCTACCCCGCAGCGGCTCCCCTCTCGACTTTTACCGGGGGGGTTTATGTTTACAAGTGCTCTGAGGCCGGTCAACTAGCGCCACCCCTCGACTACCGCGGGAGTCGTAGAACGTCTTTTTTCCCAGCGGCCGCCACGTAAGACGTGGTCGGAGGTCGGGGTTAGCAATTGGCATATCCGAACTGCTGGAGCCAGAGTCCTCGTAATGCATGTAGCAGAACAGAAAGATACTGGACGAGGGACTGAGTAAGGACACATATCAAGGTTGCAGTCGTCATTGCCAGTGCTATTCGGCTGTTTCCGAGATATTTAATAGTGCCGAATGACGTGTGTTTGTCATGTTTTTTTAATACAGTGCTAAATAGGCGA
Organism: Haemaphysalis longicornis; assembly: GCF_048455015.1. Classification (NCBI taxonomy): domain Eukaryota; kingdom Metazoa; phylum Arthropoda; class Arachnida; order Ixodida; family Ixodidae; genus Haemaphysalis; species Haemaphysalis longicornis. The sequence goes on from NW_027526203.1 coordinate 315,052,680, forward strand.
AAATATAAGTCGAGAAAAAATCCGCCGTTTTTCCGGGAGCGGGAGTCGAACCCACATCTCCGCATAACGCGTGCGGTGCGTTAACCAATTACGCTACCCCGCAGCGGCTCCCCTCTCGACTTTTACCGGGGGGGGGGGGGGTTTATATTTACAAGTGCTCTGAGGCCGGTCAACTAGCGCCACCCCTCGACTACCGCGGGAGACGTAGAACGTCTTTTTTCCCAGCGGCCGCCACGTAAGACGTGGTCGGAGGTCGGGGTTAGCAATTGGCATATCCGAACTGCTGGAGCCAGAGTCCTCGTAATGCATGTAGCAGAACAGAAAGATACGGGACGAGGGACTCAGTAAGGACACATATCAAGGTTGCAGTCGTCATTGCCAGTGCTATTCGGCTGTTTCCGAGATATTTAATAGTGCCGAATGACGTGTGTTTGTCATGTTTTTTTAATACAGTGCTAAATAGGCGAAAATATAAGTCGAGAAAAAATCCGCCGTTTTTCCGGGAGCGGGAGTCGAACCCACATCTCCGCATAACGCGTGCGGTGCGTTAACCAATTACGCTACCCCGCAGCGGCTCCCCTCTCGACTTTTACCGGGGGGGTTTATATTTACAAGTGCTCTGAGGCCGGTCAACTAGCGCCACCCCTCGACTACCGCGGGAGACGTAGAACGTCTTTTTTCCCAGCGGCCGCCACGTAAGACGTGGTCGGAGGTCGGGGTTAGCAATTGGCATATCCGAACTGCTGGAGCCAGAGTCCTCGTAATGCATGTAGCAGAACAGAAAGATACGGGACGAGGGACTCAGTAAGGACACATATCAAGGTTGCAGTCGTCATTGCCAGTGCTATTCGGCTGTTTCCGAGATATTTAATAGTGCCGAATGACGTGTGTTTGTCATGTTTTTTTAATACAGTGCTAAATAGGCGAAAATATAAGTCGAGAAAAAATCCGCCGTTTTTCCGGGAGCGGGAGTCGAACCCACATCTCCGCATAACGCGTGCGGTGCGTTAACCAATTACGCTACCCCGCAGCGGCTCCCCTCTCGACTTTTACCGGGGGGGTTTATGTTTACAAGTGCTCTGAGGCCGGTCAACTAGCGCCACCCCTCGACTACCGCGGGAGTCGTAGAACGTCTTTTTTCCCAGCGGCCGCCACGTAAGACGTGGTCGGAGGTCGGGGTTAGCAATTGGCATATCCGAACTGCTGGAGCCAGAGTCCTCGTAATGCATGTAGCAGAACAGAAAGATACTGGACGAGGGACTGAGTAAGGACACATATCAAGGTTGCAGTCGTCATTGCCAGTGCTATTCGGCTGTTTCCGAGATATTTAATAGTGCCGAATGACGTGTGTTTGTCATGTTTTTTTAATACAGTGCTAAATAGGCGAAAATATAAGTCGAGAAAAAATCCGCCGTTTTTCCGGGAGCGGGAGTCGAACCCACATCTCCGCATAACGCGTGCGGTGCGTTAACCAATTACGCTACCCCGCAGCGGCTCCCCTCTCGACTTTTACCGGGGGGGTTTATATTTACAAGTGCTCTGAGGCCGGTCAACTAGCGCCACCCCTCGACTACCGCGGGAGACGTAGAACGTCTTTTTTCCCAGCGGCCGCCACGTAAGACGTGGTCGGAGGTCGGGGTTAGCAATTGGCATATCCGAACTGCTGGAGCCAGAGTCCTCGTAATGCATGTAGCAGAACAGAAAGATACGGGACGAGGGACTCAGTAAGGACACATATCAAGGTTGCAGTCGTCATTGCCAGTGCTATTCGGCTGTTTCCGAGATATTTAATAGTGCCGAATGACGTGTGTTTGTCATGTTTTTTTAATACAGTGCTAAATAGGCGAAAATATAAGTCGAGAAAAAATCCGCCGTTTTTCCGGGAGCGGGAGTCGAACCCACATCTCCGCATAACGCGTGCGGTGCGTTAACCAATTACGCTACCCCGCAGCGGCTCCCCTCTCGACTTTTACCGGGGGGGTTTATATTTACAAGTGCTCTGAGGCCGGTCAACTAGCGCCACCCCTCGACTACCGCGGGAGGCGTAGAACGGCAATGACGACTACAACCTTGATATGTGTCCTTACTGAGTCCCTCGTCCCGTATCTTTCTGTTCTGCTACATGCATTACGAGGACTCTGGCTCCAGCAGTTCGGATATGCCAATTGCTAACCCCGACCTCCGACAACGTCTTACGTGGCGGCCGCTGGGAAAAAAGACGTTCTACGTCTCCCGCGGTAGTCGAGGGGTGGCGCTAGTTGACCGGCCTCAGAGCACTTGTAAATATAAACCCCCCCGGTAAAAGTCGAGAGGGGAGCCGCTGCGGGGTAGCGTAATTGGTTAACGCACCGCACGCGTTATGCGGAGATGTGGGTTCGACTCCCGCTCCCGGAAAAACGGCGGATTTTTTCTCGACTTATATTTTCGCCTATTTAGCACTGTATTAAAAAAAACATGACAAACACACGTCATTCGGCACTATTAAATATCTCGGAAACAGCCGAATAGCACTGGCAATGACGACTGCAACCTTGATATGTGTCCTTACTGAGTCCCTCGTCCCGTATCTATCTATATATATATATATATATATATATATATATATATATATATATAAATATATAGCGAATCAGAATAGGAAATGAGGGGCTCATTGAAATAAGACAGAAATAAGGGTTCATCATCATCATCATCACCAGCCTGTCTACGCCCACTGCAGGGCAAAGGCCTCTCCCAGTCTTCTCCAATTACCTCGGTCCTGTGCCAACCGTGACCAATTTATCCCCGCAAATTTCTTGATCTCATCTGCCCATCTAATTTTCTGCCGCCCCCTGCAGCGCTTGCCTTCTCTAGGGATCCACTCTGTTACCCTTAACGACCAGTGGTTATCTTGCCTTCGCATTACATGCCCTGCCCACGTCCATTTCCTCTTCTTAATTTCTACCAATATGTCTTTAACACCAGTTTGCTCCCTGACCCACTCCGCTCTCTTTTTGTCCCTTAATGTTACACCTAGCATTTTCCGCTCCATTGCCCGCTGAGTCGTTCTCAATTTAAGTTGAACCCTCTTAATGAGCCTCCAAGTTTCTGCCCCGTAGGTGAGTACCGGTAATATGCAGCTGTCATACACTTTCTTCTTCAGCGACAATGGTAGGCTGCTATTCATTATCTGGGAATGTCTGCCATATGCACCCCACCCCATTCTGATTCTTCTAATTATCTCTGCCTCATGGTTGGGGTCTGGGGTCACAACTTGGCCTAAGTAGATATGTTCGCTTACCACTTCCACTGCCTCGCCACCTATCTCAAACTGCTGTGCTGTCCCGAGGTTATTGATCATTACTTTTGTTTTCTGCATAATTATTTTCAGGCCCACGGTTCTACTCTGTTCGCCCAGTGCAGAAAGCATGCTTTGCAATTCGTCCCCCGAGTTACTTAGCAACGCAACGTCGTCAGCAAATCTGAGGTTACTGAGGTATTCTCCATTAACCCTTACTCCCACCTGTTCCCAATCCAGCGTTCTGAATATTTGAATAAAGAAATTCTGAATATCTGAATAAAGAAATTTGAAGAAATATTTGAAGAAATCTGAATTCTGAAGAAATAAGGGTTGGCACTCACGAAAACCTCGGACAGCAAAGGGGAGGATGTGGTAGGTCATTTAAACAGATAAAGAATTTGGAAAGAAAGAAAGAAAGAAAGGGGAGAAAAAATGCCCGCCGGGTGGGATCCGAACCCACGACCTCCAGAATACCGGTCTTGTGCGATGACCACTACGCTACCGGCGGGGCTATTTTCCCCTCCACTTTATGGGGTATAATATCACCCTTCTGCCGTATATGAAAGTAACCAAGATGAAGCAACCCCGAAGCTAAGAATTTTGTATCAGCGCAAAACGTGGAGTGCCAAGCCAAAATATGCCGCCACACACCTCATCGCACAAACGGCTCGGCATGACGCCCTAGAGGAGAAGACACCTAGTATCACAGGCCTACAACTTAAAGGCAAGAAAGGAAGATCCTCGTGTTTATGGGATACGGGGGGACGCATCTGCCTCCCCCACCTACACCGTTTGCTCTGTGGCCGCATGCCCAGCGCATGGGAATACGATCTATACCCTGAAAAATATTCAGCCTTTTTTTTCCGAAATGAGCCATATCCACAAACCGAAACAAAGTCCGATAAAATTGCTGTGGCAAGAGAAACTCGGCAACTTTTCCCTGAAAAGGAAAAAAATAGGTGAGGTAACGCCCCGCAAATTTTACGCGGAACGTAGTTCGTATCGAAAATGAGCCAGATCCTGCTGTTTCACGGTTCAAACTTCAAAGCGAGCCAAATCCATTTGGCCAATGGGAGTTTACTTTTGGCTTGACTGTTGGGACTGTTTAGTGAGTGTTTTCAGAGGTTTTTCTCTTGCTTTTTGGAGCTGGCTTATCATGAATTCAAACGGAAATTAGGAGATCGCCGAAAGATCTGTCGCCAGACGCCGACGACAAAGTTAATGGAAGAAGAAATGAACGAAACGAAACTGAGAGATGTGAAACAATTGTGTCATCTCGTCTCCCCTGGTTCGACGGAGTAACTCAGGTAATATTTATTTTTTTAGTATTTAACTAAATAGCCGCCACTTACAAGCCCTGGTAAATCTCCCCCTGTGAGCAGCCTTCTTGTCAAGCGTTTTGGAAATTCATGGCAAGGCAATAAAGAACTTGCTTACTTTGTGAGTGCCTTCGTGTGCCCAAGAAAATTATCCTACGGAATAATTGGGAAAGCTGCTGATGGTGCCAGGAGGACTCATCTTCTCATCAAATATAATTTTACTGTTCTTCAAGCCCTGTTGCATATGTTTATGCCTTTTTCGCGAAAACTCCATCTCAGTATTCTTGAAAGTCAATTTAAATAAAGTTTTCGTAAGAATGCCGCATCAACTTGAGTGTTTCAATTCAATATGAGCCAAATACAAACTTATCATCCCAATATTGCTCAAATTCACCGCATAATTTTTAATTTCTTGTGGCCATAAACCTCCCCTATAGCTGACATGTACAACATATCATACAATGGCTTCGACGGCGTTGCATTTAGGTCCGGTAATAAAGTTCCGCTTTTTTCTCAAATTCGGTTTAAATGGATTTGGATCATTTCCAAAAAAAAAAAAAGCCTCACATGTACTTTCATATCAACTAAGAAAGATGATTACAGCGAGCACAGCACCTTTCGGATCCCCCGCAACCAACTTATAACATCGGTTCTTTTTCCAACGACGGAAATGCTACAACGGTGTCCGTCATCACAGTGGGTTGAGCTCCATATTAACGAACCACGTTCCACGACAGCTGAAATACTGGCCATAGCAGAAACTATCGTGCTGCAGGAACAGCATTCAGATGACTTAATTGTCCAAAGCTGCCATTCGAGATTTCGAAAACAACATCTCTTCCGGTGACGTTTAACTCGTACATTGCGAGGCATCCCAGCCTTAATATTACCCTTGTATGGGTGCCAGTTTGCGAAGGGGTGGACGGGAATGAAAGGACACGTGCTCTTTTTCGGGGTCAAGAAGCACTGAGCAATCTGGTCCTCTGGCCATGCGTTACATTCTGCTATTGGATATACAGCTTCACTGCAAGCAACGGCAGGTAGTCTCGGCGGCGTACGCACCGCTCACCAGGAACTCCTTATTCTCTTAAGGGTAGAACACATGGGCGGACAAGCATGCGTTCCCGAACGCGTGTCCACGCCGAGAACTGGTTTGGCTGCCAGATGACTCAACGCGTCGCCCTCTCCCGCTCGCATCCAACCTGCTAGATATTTTGACGCACCTTGTTGGAAACCGGATTGCTCGGACGGACATGTGTCCGCCGCTTTATTTCCCAGAACTCCACCACCCGAGATGCCACATTCATCAGGCAAGCACACACCTCGTGACTTGACAGACCACTGCATCCGCTGCCCTAGAGGTACACCACACTGCCAGTTTCCGGTAGCTACCCTTATAACCTACATATTGAGAATGCCCGAGAGGCCAACGTTCTCCTAACTATGTTTCATGATCCCTCCTTTCTCCTTAAATCCCTTACCCCTGGGGCAGCTGGGCCGCTCGACCAAGAGACCTGCAGTCTATAGGCCACTTCACGTGCAGCACGTATACAGAGAATATCGAAAGACCCCAACTGATTATGCTCTGTGGCCGGTGCGGTACGTCGCTGCTGAACACCAGTAACCGCACGACTGGGGTGAGAGCCCTTATGATGAAGTTTTTTCTCTCTCGCTCTCACAAGCACACACTCTCTCTTCCTCTCTCTCCTTCGCTAATGATTATGTTATTAAGCGAACTGCGAAAGAGTACTCAGCATAAAACGCAGGGCGGTGAAAGTTTGATTTACGCACGCTTCAACAATGTATACGTACGAAATTGAGGACCTCACATCCGATGTAGCGACGAGGCTACAGTTACATGCTGTGCTGTAGGCATTCTCCGTGCTCCGTTTGAAAACAGTTTGTCAAAGGCCTTCAGTAGAAAGCCCTTGAACGAAAACATCCTGCGCCTTGTAAGTCCTATCGTGCAGAGACGGTGTGCCAAAAACCTGTTTTTAGCCTCACTAGAGGAATGATTAGTGCACAAGGTTACAAGGTCAATCAATCTGTAATAAAACTGCAGCGCAAGAAATACCGCTGTCTTAGACGCAGTTTTGTCACATCCATAACTCCCGGGGTTTTCAGTGCGGCATGTTTTATACACAATAATGGTATTTGCTGTACAGCACGACACGCATCGCCCGTTTTGGGGAGTCCATTGCGAAGAAAAATTAATGCAAACTGCCAATGAAAAACATATTGGCCATACAGTAATGCACGTCTCTCGTTATGGCGAACAATAAAGACGAGGTATGTTTTTGTAAAATCAAGCCCCTCCACATTTCCATTTAAACGTTAGCATAAATGTATTCATGCATAAGGGTTTCTTCTAGCACTGGCATTGTGCTAACGACAGTGGATTCGGTGCACGGTGTGGTACACGAGCACTTGATGGGTATGTGGTTCTTTGTAAAAATTACTGTTAAACGGGAATGAGGGAAAGCCGTAGCTTCCATTAGGAAGTAATAATTCATAATGTTCAGAGGCTGAGCAGTCTTCGAATTCCGTGAAATCAATATGAAAAGAAAGATGTAACAGCTAAATACTGAAAGTTAGGTCGCAGCATTTTGCGCAATGGTAATTCCAGCAATTCGTTTGCCTGTGATTTTGCTTGCAAAAAGTTAAAGGTATAAATCAAAATTATGCGCGGAAAAACCGGGGTTCGGTGAACTGAGACAATACGAACTTCGCTCTGACTAAAATTCGCGCTGTGATGTTGAGGTTAAAATGTTCAACCGCATCACGTAACCGCATGAGTGTTAACCTTTGGTATAATCTCACCCTCAATCAACCCACCCACCCCCGCCCCCTCCTTTCGGGCGATAAACGTTTGAATGTGGTAATTTTGGGCTGTTATTAACTATCGTGCTTATCCCGGTCATTCGAAATCACAGAAGTTTCATAAAACGCTATCTTACTCTACATGTTTTGTTGCTGTTTTGCGAGGGATAGTCCTTGTTCCGTATCTGGCTACTTAAAGGAGCCATGAAGAGGAAACACAAGTTTGGTTCATTCGAAAGATTGCCTCGTTAGAACCATAACGACACCACTTATAACACAAACTTCGCTCAAATAAGCTACATAATTAGGAAAAAAGGAAATGACCATGCGACCCACCAGCTCATTTTCCGCAACAGAACCTATGATGTCACTCGAGAATGCTCTGCGATTGGCGGAGGCCGGTAAAAGCAAACGCATGTTAGGCAGGGCTTACAGTTTGCATATCGAGCTAAATGTCCGTGAAACATACTGCACATTCTTTTTATGACAAAAAACGGTGGAGTAAACGGTTGAAGTTCCGAACGAACACGCAAGCGTGTATGCCAATGCGTACGAAACTACCGCCAGCCGAACTCGACATCTCGCCGTCGCCACCGTCGCGCAGACGAATTTTCGGGTACAAGGCTCTTCGGGGCCAACGAACCGTCCCAGCACGCACAGCCGCGACCTTGCTTGGTATCGTAATCCCTTCACAGGAGGTTGGCCGTCATATCGCCAACCAGCAAAGGTAAAAATAGAAACAAGGGAGTAAGGAACACAGAGCAGCAACGAGATAGTGCCACTCGTCGCACAGGTTTCGGTATGAAGGTCGTGTTGGCTTGCTGCTGTCGTTACGAGCTCGTTTACAGTTTACAACCACTGAAAACTTCAGTTTGTTCGACTACTTTACAATGAAATTTCGTTGCTGTGTTTTGAAATGCCCATGTAGTACGGGCAAATCGTCGAAGGAGTGCGACATCCCCGCCGGTGAGATCTCCTTTCATGTGCTGCCCAACGACGAACCTCGGCGAAGCAAGTGGCTACGTTTTGTGAACTTTGCAAACGGAGGAGAAACAGAGCTAAATGAAGTACGAGTGTGCTCGCTTCATTTCTGAGGAAGTGATTACGGCAGGGACCCGGACATGCTGGTGCTCGTCGCCGACTTCGTCAAATCGCCATCAAAGCGCTCTGACCTTGGGAAAAAAAAATTGCCGTACACACCGCGCATTGACGCTCGAATCTTTCTGGTCGGAGCAGAGAGCTCGAGCGAACGGCTTTCCATACACGACACCGGCCAACTGGCATAAGCGATACTGCTACTGAAATTGAAAATACGGCACATACGTAGCAGTCTGTATTACGGGGCTGACGGGGCACATACGGGGCTGACGAGGCAGCGGTGCCGACGGCTGGGCGTTCGTCTGTTGTGGCAATCGCGGAATGGTCGCTTTCCCGTCCACCGCGTATCCCACAACTCTTGCCGCTCGTGCACTTGGAAGCATTGAGCGTTCAAGTGGTGTGAGGTTGTTAAATGCAAGCCCGAGCTCCTCGGCGAGAGTTTTGTTCTCCGGATCAGGCGATTCCATGAATAGGGCTGCGGGTGCACTAGGTTTTACTAGTATTTTTAAAATGGCCGCCGTCTCGGTCGACTGCCGCGTGTGGGTGCTATATGGAGTCGACATACTAAGTATCTGTTTCATGGACCGGCTCGTATGACGCCATTGTTCACGTGACGAAATGTGCAATTTTAGCGGGAGATTTAAAATTTTGGCTTAAATTGCCTTATTTCTCAGTGAATAAAGCATCATTTGCTTCCGGGAAAGCGCTTGGGGTACTATGAAACACCTAATCTTTCGAATAAAACAAACTTTTGTTTTCTCTTCATGGCTCCTTTAAGGCGAAAGCCCTAAGTGCCCCACACTGCGAAAAATCGTCGTTGTTGTTGCCTGGTAAAGATGGTTGTTCCTGCCTATTGATTGTAGGGTTTAACGGGCCGACGCAACGCAGGCGATGAGGCGTGCCGTAATGGAGGGCTCCGGATCAATTTTGACCACCTGGGGATCTTTGACGTGCGCCGAAATCTCGTACGCACGGGCGCTTTGGCTTCTCGCTGCCATCAGAAAAGCGGCCGTCGTGGCCGGAAATCTAACCCGCGTCCTCGTGTTCACTAGCGCAACGCCTTAGCCACTGAGCCAGCTCGGCGGGTCGTTCCTGTCAAGAGTGAATAAAGAACGTTTGAATTCGTACGGGTTTGAACCTGTGTCTCCAGAGTAGGAGCCGAGTGTGTTACCACCGCGCTACTCCCGCACATTGGCTGCGTCGGAAGAAAGGTTAGAATGGTGTGTGCCACGGGACGGCACGCGATTAGAACAGGTGCACCCCAGCGACGCAGAACTCAGATTCTGCGTACGTTACCAGTCGGCTTGTTGAATTCACGCCAAAAGACGAATAAACGAACGCGAAGAAAGAGACGAAAATCCAGTGTAGCAGCTTAGAAGCTTTTCTGAAGTATCGTCAGGTTTTCGCCTTCAGAGCACATAAGCAAATTTTTCGTTTTTTTTTTTCTTTTCAGGATGACACCAGCCTTGCCAAAGAAGCTTTTTTCCTCCGTCGACAAGGCAATAATTTCATTCGCCACAGTGTCTCTCTCGGCTTATCCTGAGAAGAAAGACCGACTACAGCACTCTCTCAGTGGCTTCCCAGGGTCACTGAGTGTTTGCCCCCACCCCCGCCAAGCTTTGTCGAAAGATCTCTGTGTGACTCAAGTGAAACCACGTACGTGCCGTGAGTTGTACCGTAGATGAGTGGCGGGAGGCATTTATCATGGGAAAGTCTTATGAGGACCACCCAGCGAGAAAAAGTGCCCGGTGAGTCAGAACTCTGCACGAAGAGTGCGTCTTGCGGAATGAATTGCGGCGGAAGCGCACGTGGTCCATTTCTTCGCTGATAACACCTGTCAATATAGCCCTCGCTGCATGTTCTGGGCATGAGCAGAAACAGGCTGCAACGAGCTCTGCACGATAACAGGCGTGGCATTGAACAAACACTAGTACGAGCATTTTCCTGGGGCTATTTTCCGAACCACTCATTAATCGTCAAGGTTTCCCGGAGACGGAAAACAGTCAAAGAGCAATACGACCGACCTTGGGTGCGCCCATTGTTTGTTGTACCGTAACAGGCTGTGTTAACGTTGGCGCAGACGCTCTACGCTCCATTCGGAAGCACAAACACGCCTGCGTGAAATTTGTTCCCGTGTCTATTAGTGAGTGTACGGCCGTGGGATAACGGAAGACAGGCTTTCTGAAGCGTATAGACGTAGCACGCTCACATGCCATGAAAAAATAAAGCGGGGAAAAGGGGGTGTCTCTAGAGGGTACGCCCATTATACTAGGAAGACTATTATCGCACCAGCGCCCTCAAATAGGCTGATTGGAAGCAACTGCTTTGCCCGTCACACGTCCGAAAAGACAGCGCATCACTTTGCTAAGGTTAGACATGGAAGGAGCGGCAACAGCAAGCTTCTCAGTGCGCGTGTGGAAGGAAAGGCACAATCTCGGTGGCGATTTTGTCTTTCTTTTTTTTTCTTTATTTCATTCTGCCTAACTCAGGCGCAGCCTGTCCAAGGGCATTGCTTTGCGATGCTCGCGGGAGCGCCGACACGTGGTATTTTAAAGCAAAGCTTTCTACCTCTACCCCCCAAGGGTTCTTTCGCGACCGTTGGTGTCACCAGAAAACTCCAGCGAACAAATAAAAATTTACTGGCACCGCCGGGAATCGAACCTGGAACTAATAGACTAACAAAGCGAGAGCCCGTCGCCTTACCGATTCAGCTACGAGCCCACGCGAACACGGGAAGACAAATGGTGTACTCACCAAGCACATCTACGGGTTTACCCCCTGCCTTCTCGATGAATGCCACGTGAAAGCGTCACACGACCCCTCACGCCCGTCTAGCGGCCCTGTGCGCACCTTGCTCATGTGCTAAGGATTACAAAAATTAAAGGAATCTCGCACCAATCCATGGAATCTCACTTTTAGTACGCCAATGTGCTAAAGCCTGTGGCCTCCAGTATTCACGTAAAAAATTCCAGCTTCTTGTCGTCCGCCCTCACGCCAAATCAAGGAATACATTCAAATACTCCTTGATGACCAGGCCATCACTCCAAGCCCCAGCATCAAGATCCTGGACCTACATCTCGAGGATAACACCAAGAGTGACGTCTCCTTGTAGCGCCTAAAAACAGCATTAATTAAATCATGCACATGATCAGGCGAGTTGCCACCAAGAAGCGAGGCCTAAAGGAATCTGGTAGCTTTCAATTAATTGAAGCTTTTGTCCTCTCGAGAGTCATTTACGTCAACCCCCTGTCTTCTTCTCGACGAGGAAGACATAGAGATGCTTTATATAATGATTAGAAAGGCGGTTGAGCAGGCCATTGGTCTCCTCATGAGTGCGTCCACACAGAGGCTGCTTAGCACGGGGCTCCACAACACGGTGGAAGAGCTGATACAAGGCCATCTTTCTAACCAGAAAGTCCGACTCAGAACTGCGGTGGGTAACCGCATGCTTCACCAGATTGGCTGGGCAGCCCAGAATGTCACTCCGCTTGACGTACTCCCCGACTCTTGGTGACTAAAACTAAAGATGCTCCCTTTGCTTATAAATATAAACCCCCCCACATGACGAGGGTCACCGAAAAGCACGCGCTCAAGCGCTAAACACCACCCTCGGTGGGGCTCATGCAGTTATCTACAGAGACTTCTCCAAACATCGAGGGCACAACACGATCGTGGCTACCTCCAGAACCAGCCTCCTTGCGTGTACCTCGCTAAGGACCCAACAAATGACGGCAGCAGAAGAGGCAGCCATCACCTTGGCTCTCACTCAACCAGGGGTTCGGAGGGTAGTTTGATTGATTGATTGATTGTAGGTTTTAACGCGCCGACGCAACGCAGGCGATGAGGCGCGCCGTAGTGGAGGGCTCCGGATTAATTTTGACCACCTGGGGATCTTTAACGTGCGCCGAAATCTCGTACACACGAGCGTTTTTGCTTTTCGCCTCCATCAGAAAAGCGGCCGCCGCGGCCGGGAATCGAACCCGCGATTTCGTGCTCAGCAGCGCAACGCCTTAGCCACTGAGCCACCGCGGCGGGTTTCGGAGGTTAGTCACCGATTCCCAGCAATCCTACTGGAATTACCAGTCGGGTTGGGTGTCCTGACCTGCACTGTGCGTGCTAAAAAACCACTCCCCAAACGGTTCCATTCAGCTCATCTGGACACCCCCTCACGCTTAAACGGAGGGCAACAAATACGCCCACCCAACAAGCCTGCGCTTTTACCTCCCGTGCTATGGAGCTGCACCAGGACAGTCACCCGCTTGTCACGTCCAGGGAGATAATCCAGCATTATCGCCTTCTGAGACAGACCGTACCTTCTCCTTACCCTGACCTTTCCAGAGAACAACAAACTACCCTACGGCTCATATAATCCGGGCTCCTTCCCACAGCCTACGCGTATTCACTTAATGCACCCGAAACGCTACGACGCTGAAGGTAAATTTTGCTCAGAAGTAGGAACACCCCGCCCCGTAATCGGGGTGTGCGACTTTAGCCCTGAGCACCCTCCTCTCTTTCCGTCAACTACCCAACAAGAGCAATGGGAGATGCTACTCTCCAGGCACTCTCTACCTACCCAACTTCAGCGGGTGTACAGAACACAGGCCGCGCGGACTGCATATGGGCCCCACAGAAGAAGGAATCACTCCCAAGGGCTGCACTCTGTACCGTTCAGAAATCTGAACAGCAGTATTTCTTCCTCCTCCTTCTCAGCCGCAAGTCTCGTCGCCTCCGTCCGCGGCGCAGAGACGGAGAAGTCAGATCGTCTAACACCGGGTTGGAGCTTACTTTGATTTTATAAAAAAAAGTTTCCACTCTTGTGCTACACCAATACAACTCAACCAAACACCGTTCATGCATCATGCATTGAGTTAACCTTACCGAGAATATCTCTTTGAAGTAATAAATGGTGTGGTTAAGTGCACTTCTCTCTGGTTTTACTATTTGTAGAGTGATGTGAGTGATTTTAAGTGACGTCGCATGAGTAATCGTTATGGGTGCCGTTTACAGCTTTGCTTTCCAACCACATTCACGGGGTGGATTGGCGGGATTTTTTTCATATCTCGCGGGGTTTCTTTATCAGTCAGAATAAATGAGCACGCAATTAGTTCGTCGCTGAAAATACCGCAGTAAGATTCTTCTCGCGGGTACCTACAAGTGTCTCATCGACACTTCAATGATAAGTGAAGTACTTCTCGAGTTAGACACTTAATTAAAATTGCTTAATTAAATCTCATTAACGAAAACAATTACTTGCCGCTACTCCACTGTACTGGAAACATACGATAGGTTTCGTTCGAGTAACGCCATTGCTCTGTTTTAAAACCTTGGTGCATGATAGCTGCGACACCCTAAACCCCGTATAAGATATAATAAGATATATATATATATATATATATATATATATATATATATATATATATATATATATATATATATATATATATATATATATATATATATATATATATATATATATAAATAAGACAGAAATAAGAATTGGCAGTAAGGAAAACCTCGGAAAGCAAAGGGGAGGATGTAGTTGGTCAAGCTAAAGAATTTGGAAAATAAGAAAGTGGAGAAAAAATGCCCGCCAGGTGGGATCCGAACCCACGACCTCCAGAATACCGGTCTGGTGCGATAACCACTACGCTACCGGCGGGGCTACTTTAGCCTCCACTTTCTGGGGTATTTATGTTCAGGTGTTTTTTTTGTTTCCTGCGCTTGGGGGTGGTAGCCAGCGCCACTCGGACTACTCGGGGTGAAGGGGACCTTCTTTTTAACCCCCGGGCCGTGACTCGAGCGTCTACGACATGTCGAGAGTGGTCGACCAGCGTTGAACCCTCTTAAGCTCCCTATGGCACCAAGACTGCCAGAACAGAGGCCCTCGCTATGCATGTAGCGAATATATATATATATATATATATATATATATATATATATATATATATATATATATATATATATATATATATATATACCTAGAAAAGGGAAAGCATGGCAAGGGGCTCCAGAAGGTTAGATGGGCAGATGAGATCAAGAAGTTGGCGGGGATTAATTGGTCGCAGTTAGCACATGAGCGGGATAATTGCAGATCTATGGGAGAGGCCTTTGCCCTGCAGTGCGCGTAAATGGGCTGATTATATATATATATATATATATATATATATATATATATATATATATATATATATCAGTCTGTCGAACCGAGAAAAATACCGGTTCGGTTACGGTTGGGGTTCAGGCGAAATCATTTCGTTCCGCTTCAGTTCCGGTTCGACAAAACCGCGAACCGAACCGGTTCGCGAACCGGTTCGGGAGCTTGAAGCAGTTCGCGAACCGGATCGATGAGTTGAATTATCACAGAAATTAGAAAAAAACATTAGTTTAAAACGACAGTCAAATCAAAATACAAACAAAAATTCAAAATGCTGCTGTTCCGCAAGGGCAGTGGCGCAATTGCAAAGCAAACTTTAAACAATTACGAGACAATAGAAAAAACAGATGAAGTGGCGACGATTTGCCACCTAATTTACCGCCCAGATTTTATGTTGTCCTAGTGACTATTCATGAAGCCACCGCCAAGAGATATGACGGGGGATATATTTTCTGCCCTTTCCTTTTTTGTTGAAATTGCAATCGTCGCTATGGAATAGCCCATCACGCTAACCTTGAAACCTTAAATTTAGGCATGCGTACTGGCGCGTTCAAATACAAGCGCTTAATACGAATGGCACCCATTTTTATATTTGTAACAAAACAGAAAAATCTACAACAGGCACGTAAAATTTGACGCGCGAAGCATGAAATGGGACTTGTTTGGGTAGACGCTCTTTAATTCGTCCACATCAGTACTCCCCTCCGGAACGAGTAGCAAAAGTAATGTAGCGAGTTAAGCAGTCAGTACAAGTGCACCTTCGAAAAAAAAACAGATCTTAAAGAGACATAACTGCAGAACAAGCAGAAAAGATGATCGCTGGGCGAATGGGGCACTGTGAGGTACCAGCCTCCCTTTCTGCACGTGCCACTTTCTATATTACTGTTTCTGCTTCCAAGCCAAGGTCGAGGGCTGCAGTTTCTTGCCAAGGGATTAAGTGCGCACCTTAACAATTTCCCCTGACATATCTGTTGTTATTTGTATCTGTAAAAAACGCAACTTGTCCACTGTACTGTCCTCAAAAACTGACCACGGAACTCACTTCCGTCGCATTGATGACATGTTTGGTTGTGAAAGGCAGGACAAAGAAACGTATAGATCAATATCCAAATTTTGGTGCTTTCTTTTACTTATTTTGTGTTACTTACTTTTTGCGTAATATTTTAAAACAACGCGATTCGCCTTTTCTTTTCTGTCGTTTTCCGTGTAAACACATTAAAAAAAAACTGGCATATTTGATGCCCCGTGCTATATCTCTGCTCCGAGGCGCAGCTTATGTTGCAGGCCAGCAGACTTACTTTAAACAGCTGGTGATATTAAACGTGGATCAAAATCTCGATACACGGACGTTCTCGATTTCCATCTACTTCAGCAAAACGGTCGTGGGGAAGGGAGATCGAAGCCACTTGTGGCCAGCAGCAAACGGCTCAGCCACTGAGCAGCTCCTGCGGTCACACTTCTCAAGTATTAACAATTTGCAGGAGTCGGATCTTTTAAACAAATTGTGAAATGCAAAAAATTTGCACACATCGGGTGTGGGCTTTCGCTGTTGTGCAGTGGCGCACTCCTGCAGCCTGATTGCTTCAATAAAGTCGAAGCTAGGGAAGGGCAAAGTCAGTCGTTTTGTATCCCCTGCAAGCTGCCGAGAGCGGCATTTCCTTTGGTCAGCTTGCACTACGCTCACGCTTCCAGCAGCAACAGACCATTGCTACATTGGTGCTCATTCATGTACTCTGCTGTTACATAGAGCGTGATAGTGTTCAATTGTCTGCAGGGGAAAGTGCGCGAGCGGGTACGAAGTTGATGGTACGTGAAAGAAAAAAAGGCCTGAATTGCATTGACTGCAATATCAACAACGGAGGGTCGAACCGTTTCGGCATGAATCGGTAACCGTTATTTCTTTTTTCGGTTCAGTTCCGGGTTTCGGTTCGGTTTGGTTCCGGTTCGACATATACTCGTTGAAATAATACAGAAATAAGCGTTGGCAGTCAAGAAAACCTCGGAAAGCAAAGGGCAGGTTGTGGTAGGTCATAGAAACAGATAAAGATTTGGAAAGAAAGAAAAAAAGCGGAGCGAAAATGCCCGCCAGGTTGGATCCGAACCCACGACCTCCAGAATACCGGTCTGGTGCGATAACCACTATGCTACCGGCGGGGCGATTCCCCCCCGCTTTCTGGGGTATTTATGTCAATGTATTTTTTTCCTGTGCTTGGGGGTGGTAACCAGCGCCACCCTGACTTCTCGGGGTGAAGGGGACCTTCTTTTTAATCCCCGCGCCGTGACTCGAGTGTCTACGACATGTCGAGAGTGGTCAACCAGCGTTGAACCCTCTTAAGCTTAAGGACGGCAAATCGGGTGTGTATATGTAAGGGGGGAGGGGGAGGGGAGGGGGGCTTTGCGGGGAGAAAGAAAAGATTAAGCGAATTGACGATAACATCCGACAATAATTTAAAATAACCTGGCTAAATGTGAAGACGGCGTACAATGCTAACTTGAAGCGTTCAAGCCTGTTCTTGTCTTCCGTATAAACCCATTTTAGGGCGAAACTGGCGTGTCGGCCCTCAGATAGGAAGTGACAGGTGGAGGGGTGTGGGTTCTGGGGACGTGCTGGGGGCCGCATAATACTGCCCCGCGAGCCGTAGCTTACCGACCCCTGCCCTAATGAAACCTGGAATGACTACGCTTTTTCCTAGCAGACAAAGCATGTGGCTGTCCTCTCCGCTTCTGTGTTATGGGGTGGCTGGAATGGCTTAGGAGCGAGGGTCTCATGTTACAAATGCGAAGTCATCAAACAGCCCCCATTGAGAGTGACTAGGGAGCGTTACATGGCGTTTAATTCGCCGTAATTAAACTAAAGGAAATGACCACACTACTGGGAAATGCCTGAGCATGCACGGAGCCACGTGGTAAACGGAGAGTGCGGCAGCGACACACCCTCAGCATGCTACCCGCTGGCCTCATCCACAGGCCGAGCAGGATGGAAAGTTGGGCGAGTTGGTAGGTCGACATGATGTAAAAACAGCGCGGTAGGACGAAATACACGAGGAAAGGAGCCAGACAGGACGAGCGCTCTCCTGTCTGGTTCCTTTCCTTGTGTATTTCGTCCTACCGCGCTGTTTTTACATCATGTCAACGGGCCGAACAGAAAACAGCGAGCCAGGTCGCACTGCTGCGCGCGGTAGTAGAATTCTCAACAATACTTACATGCAGCCTACCTCAATGTCACTAGTACTTGGGTGTCTACAGCTAACATGAGAACGTAGGAATAAAATATATTCCGCACCAATTTATTTGCAAAATTCGGAAACCTTATTACTCGGAGCGCGAAACGCAAGAAGCACTCGGAGGGGATCAAATGGACATTAATGCGACCGTAGCAAAAACTTGTAAAGAGTGCTCCGGCGTCTTCTGATATTTTTTTTTATTTTATTGAAACTGCCAGAGTTACGCCGTTATACCTTCTGAGATCAAAGGATACTTGCCCGTCCTGCAAGAAAGGTTTTGTCGGACGGCAACAATTCCTGCGATGCCATGGTCCTTGCGGAAGCCGTTTTAATTGCAAGTGTATCAACGTGGAAGGCAAGGGCTATGAATTCTTCATGACCAAGGGTGTGAGTACGTTCAAGTGTCATTCCTGTTCGAGGCGGAATGGAGCGGATGATATGCAACTTGCCGGCGGGTAGTCACTGCCAGCTGGCACCAACAGTCGTTCCGATCCGCGCGGGACCGCTGAGTTGCGTGAATTGGTTACGACGTTGCTCACGAAGATAGAAGAGTTGTTGTCTGCCGTGCGTCAGCTAAAGAGTGAAAATGAAGGCTTTCGCATCCACCTGGTAAAAAACACCGCACTACAGCGCAAACATCTTGTTCCACCGGTCACTGGATCGACTGAATAGTTTCCTTGCGCACACGCCAGCCACGGAGCAGTTTGTGATGCGCCAGTGCCTTTGAATCATACGGAAACCACCCACCTTTTGGGTGGCCAGTGTTCATCGTCAGCAGACGGTTATGGGAGCTACGAATGCTCACCTTTCATTTTCCCGAATACTGCAGAAGTCAGCTGACATGAAGGGACCTACCGGCGGGTCCAAACCACGACTTGTGAAAGCCAGTGTGGGTAAAGAGTCAAGCAAGCTTGACTCTGTACCCTGCCTTCCGAAACTTCCGAAAGAGCGAGCCCTTTTAAAGACGATAGTCTTTATTGGGCTACTTAAACACAGAAATTTTGGTCTGTCTGTCTGTGTGTCTGTCTGTCTGTCTGTGACTCGATTCAGCCACATGGCCAAAGTGAAACTGAATCTGCGCAATAGCCTTATATACCCACAGCCAAACCTAAACACCTAAGTCCTGTGGCAGTCTTCATAGTTGTCGAAATTGTTGAACAAGAACAAAACATTACAAAAATGTGAGGCAGAAAATCAAATCATAAGAAATATTTGCAGTGTGCCTTTATTAAAAAAATTATGGATGCTTGTTTTTTGCGATATCAAATGAAATACTACATCAACTGCACAATATCGTTGCCTGCTGTTGCCCGCGCCACTATAGCTCCCGGCGGAATTTTGAGAAATCGAACGGCACCAGCAACGAAACGTTCAACTAGATAGGTTCCACGTTTCGCTTGGAATGCACGTGGAGCAGGGAAACATGGTTCTATAAACATTGTAGCAGGGTGCCTCGAATCACGCACGTCTCCGCCATACGGCACCGAGGCACCCGGCCTGGAGCAGAAGAACGCGGTAAATTTTAACTGACTTGAACAAACCTCTAGCGTGCTACCTTGGGAAGAACGATACGGGAGAGGAATGGCATGAGAGGTCAGCGGGGAAGAGAAGGGAGGCGTTTACATGGCAGGGGCGCCAGTCGACTATTGTACGAGAGCTTCGCCGCTGCGATATTCCACAATAAAACACAATAAAAACAACACAGTCTACTCTCGCTACCAGACCACTGCTCGGTCGTGATCTCTGCGCTCTCAAGCGTACTTTTTTTTTTCTTTTTTTTGTCTCTCGCGTGATGGCGGCTTTGTTGTAGCGTGCGGTCGTCGTTTTTCAGCAGCGGCCGGTTGACCAACGGATCGCCAGCGATGCGACATGGTGAGTGTGGTGAATACATACGACCAGTCTGTTACGGTTCAATGCTTTTAATACCTCTACGCTTCCTTCTTTGCTGTCCCGCCCCGAGACTGTTGTCGCGAGGTTTCACACTCGATCCGCGAGGACAAATTAAACGAACGATCCTTGGACTTAATACGAGGAAGCGTCTACAGACTATGCACAATCGAAGAGCCCCAATAATATTCCATGTCCTGCTTCTTCCGCACAGTGCATCACATTCGTTGTGGTGTTGCAATGCATTCAGAGGCTGTTAAATATTACTGTTTATGCCTCTGCCAAATATAAACACGTGACAAATTTGTTGTCAAGGTGCGTGCGTATGATCAGCGTGCCAAGCAGGTCCAATAATCACACCAGCAAACGAAGAAAACCAATTATTTATTTATGCATCAAAACATAGAACCTGCGAATTGTTCAGGAATTTTTGCAGTATTAAATAGCGGCAACCCTGTTGCATGTTCTCCATATAAACATCTCATTATGATACAAGCACGTGATATTTTTCGAAAGTAATGGTGGAAGCGAGCGCCTGAATGAAAAATGTGCCGGCAATTTTTTCCTCCCTAAATCCTCCAGAGAGAAAAAAAAACATCAGTAAAATAATGGCTGTGCCTTCCTAAAATATCGTTTTTCTGTTCACTATTTATCTACCTGACAATTAATATGTTCTTACACATATAATTCAGTTCCTCCTCCGTCGGTTATCTTTGGGAAAATGCAGCAAGTATAAAGCGAGCGACACGTTGAACAAGATCCCCAGCGCGCCCCAGAACTATCGCCCCGTCCGGCCTAAGATGTGAGCGAAACGGCTCTTGAAACCCAACAGGCAAGCCGACAGACACACGTCATAGAAGTGGGTGCAGCGTTCGCGACTCCAGAGCAGTGACGTAAGGCGAAATGTCCGCCGGCGCGCACCACATAGCGGATGAGTGGCTGAGCTAAGCGTCCCTACCCTTCCGTGTCAGGCAATGTTTATACAGGCGGCGTTGGGTGGTACTTACTACAAATTGATAAATCTGGCCGAGCTGAAGTGTGAGTACCGTTGGCCTTTAAGGCCTTTAATGAGTAACCCTGACCATTCCTTGATTTTTACAGGTGCCATTCTGTCACGGGGCATGGTGGACGAAAATTCCCATGGCTGACCATTGATGACAATGACGAGGGAGAAGCTGTGTGGGGGCGAAGCCAGCACTGACTCTCTCATGGCCATTTTGTAAATGTTGTAAATAGATCGCTCATAACCTTCAACCATGGTTCGTCTTATCTGCTGTGCCACAACATTACAGTTCTTTGCTAAGTTTCACAGTTGCTACAAATCCTGTTGTAGAGAAAACCTTTTATTCGCCTTAAAGGGGCCATTAGGACAAAATACCAGTTTCACTCACAACATTGGGTGTCTTATAGTGCCCCTACTGCTTGCCAAGCAGCGAATGATGCCTTATTCATTAAGAGATTACACAATTTAAGCCAAAGTTTCAATCCTCCCGCTAAATAGTGTCTTGTGATGTCAGCGATGATATATCCAGGGCAGGTATTTGAAATGAATGTTGAGCACGTTAACTAGGGCTGCAGCGGATAGGGAAACCTTGCCTTGCATCCAACAAGGATGCAACATCTTGCGGTGACAGGCCTCCACGTAGGCGACGCAACTGCATACACTTCATGGATACATGGGCCTCATCATCATTCCCTCTTGGACTTCATCTGCGAAGTGAACATTTTCATGTTCAATTAACTTTGGTCATCAACTCCTACTCCCTCATCTATGCCCTGTGGCAAAATAAATGCCTTATAATTTCATTGCTTCGTTTACCGCCCATCCTCTAGATGGCGCATGAATAGCACTCAGGCCCACTGTCCATACTCACTTTGTTTTTGAGCGTATTTGCACCTCACTTGTATTTCTGGCTTGTCTTTGTTACAGCATGTAGTAATCGTTTCGTGAAATATAGGGTATGCTCAAGAAATAGGGTCATCTAAGACGATGTCGTTTACGCCAATCGGCCAGTGTTGTGAGAAAACTCCAAAGCGCCATACTGCTGAGCAGCTCTAACAAGCATAGTGTGCACAGTACAACAGTGCACACTGGTACTTTTGTTTAGTTTACATAAGTTTTTGAAGTTCCACTGTTCACCCGATTCTTACTATTATAAAATGAAAAAAAAAACCTTGTTTTTCAAGCTCATAAGCCCTGCCTAACAACTTGCGTTTGCTTTTGCTGGCCTCAGCCAGTTGCACTGCGTCCCATAATGCGTGCTAGTGTCATACTGAGGCAGTCATTCCAATGAACCAAACATTCATTTTTTCTTCATGAAAAAATGAAGAGTAAGCCCCTTTGAGTAACAGGGATTTACTTTTTTTGTGGCATTTACAGTGAAACCTCATAAGAACTGAAAAGGTAGCTTTGTTATAGGTAGTCTACTAATAGTAACGTGATGAAAACAAACAACTAAACAAACAACTTGCAACTCCTATTGTATCCCTTACTCCATTATGGCTCATTTTGTCGCCTCGCATGACCTTGTCACACTTGCTGAGGAAGTGACTCGGCAACACCAAAATGGTCAGAAATGGAAAGACATTTATTCTGCACTTCAGCCAGACAAATGATGACTAGCCGGGGATCACGGCATGTGTAACTTTGCCTATGTAATTTGCTTGTGTACAACTGCTCATCCGTTATACTGCTCCTTGCGCGTCGTTTTAAAGTGTAACCGGACAATGGTGGCGGTGGTCAATCCCACGGGATATGTCCCAGGGGAAGACAAAGATGTGGCACGACATGGCCTGGATTAGAACATGGCCAACAGTGCTGGACTAGGTGTGCACAGCGTGACCTGCTGATGATCGGACCTTGGGGGAACGGGACTTCTAGTAAAGGTGTGGTTTTCCAGGGACTCCGTGTCTTTCTTGGGAACCACGGTCGGGTGAAAGGACCCTGGTACTAGAAAATAATGACCTGCAATTACCTCTATGTGATGAATTTTGATCGGCCCATAAATCTCAAAGAAAAGTTTTCTGGTAGCACAGGTAACCATTCAACAGAAGTATTTCGTTATTAAAGTGTACAAATTTATTGCTCCATTTTTCTGCACATCCAAAGATGGCCCAGTGTGTCGCAGTCACCGTGGCCATGGTCAGCTGCAAAAGAAGCAAAGTTTCACTTCAGATGATGGTCAGCTGAACTCTGAATTACATGCAGTAGCTACAGGGCCGTACCCAGAGGGGGGGGGGGGGTTTGAACCCCTCCTGAAACCTTTTACAGGCAGCATGTAAGCAATACTTACTGTTGCCTTCGGGAAAACTACCCCCTTCCCAAAATCCATACCCCCCCCCCCCCAAAAAAAAAATCTGGCTATGGTCCTGAGTAGCTATAATGGGAAGCACAAATTGGGTGCCACATGAAGACAGCACCAAAGAATGGTTGATAAACCGGAAGGATAAGCAGTCTAATTTCGGGTTTAACACACCAAATAACACTTTCACCTGCCTGCCTAACTGATTTGCATGACTTGCACACACACACGCACTACTTCTCAAGCAGCTCTTAGGTAGACAACAGGGGCCTTAGCAGTTGGCCAACAATAACTGAGCAGAAGGCTGTACAAGATGTTCTCCAAGCTGCGGGTGGGTCTGGTGGCCAGCACACAGCATTTGATCACACGTACTAAAGGGAGCACTAGTACCAGAGGCCTTCATACCAAAAAACTGAACCCTGAAATTTCCGTTATGACCAGCAGCATGTTTAATTTATTTGCATGAACGGAAAACAATTTAAACTTATTTACCTTTTTACATTATTTTTTCTTCACCTGGTACAATGCTTGAATAATTGTTTGTGGGGTTTGTGCCAAAGCTACACCTTCGCTAAAGGCACACTGTAGTGGAGGGCTCGGGATTAATTTTGACCACCTGGGCATCTTTAGCATGCACCGAATCTCGACCACACGGGCGTTTTTGCTTTCCGCCTCCATCAGAAAAGCAGCCGCCATGGCCGGGAATCGAACCTGCGTCCTTGGTCTCAGCAGCACAACACTATAGCCACTGCAGTGGGTCCCACGTACATTGCAATGATGCCTGAATGGTTTACCCAATCTCAGCTCCACCCGCTGCAGTCGATCGAGCGATCGGCACAGTAGGGAGGTAGTTTTTATGCCGATTCGCAAACTTCAACAATGAAAAAATAAAAAGTAGAAGCAGCAAATACTCAAGACTGCATAAGACAGGTGTATTGGCGTGCATCACTTGCACCATCAGGCAGAGAAATTGAACTGAAATTCAATTTTGCAATGGCGCATGGGTTGATGGGTGTCTGAGCGTGCAGAATTAATCACACGTGATTACCCCTTTATTTGTTCTTTTTCTTTCTGCACAGTTTTATTTGTCCTTAGGTTGTTTTTAAAAAAGAGTGTCTGTATAATAAACTGCAGTTGTAGTAGCGCACTTGTGTTGTCCTTTCACAGTCCCTGTCCATTTTATTGCCCTCCACTGTTCGAGCAATGGAATATCAACTAGGCCAACCCGTCACGTTACTAAATCATGCAGGGTTCCCAGTTTTGGTGAGACTGTCCTTGTACTTTCAAAAATGTTGCGGGTACCTTAAAGTCACTTGTCAAAAATGATAGCTAACTTAGTTTTCCTTTCCCTCTTTGTCACTCCTTTATCCCTAGCTCCTTAACCACCGGTGATATAGTATGTACAGAGAGCAACACACTTATCTATAACACAACTGTCATACTTCTAGCCTCATCCTTCCTCGCCCGAAAAGGATATAAAGAAAACTACTATGGTATGGCGTTCTTAAATCTTACCCACCACTTTTGGCCTTACAGTTTTTGTAAAAGCTTGTTTCCGCCGTTTTCAGAAGTAGTTCAATGAAGATGAACTCGCTGTTATAGACAAGTGTGTGGCACGTGCACTGTACTCTGTTTTATTGTGTGCTGGTGGGTATAGCAACGCCCCAACATTATTTCCGAGTAAGAGCCAAAGGGGTTGCGAAGTCTTTCATCGCGTGAAAATCCGTAGGCTTGACTTTAGCCGTACGAGTGCATACTAGACTAATGCCGCGACAATATGCCCTGCGAGAGACTGAAAAAAGCTGCGAAAGTGAGACGAAACAGCGTCGCGAACAATGTACAAAGCAACGTTTGTACCTTTCAGTTAAGGAACACAGATTGCGAGAATGTGGTTTTAACGTGATGGATGGCGATCGCTATAGCTCATCAATTTTCTTGGTGCAAACATTTTGCTGTAATTAAATGCCAAGGCAGCCAGTTGTCTCATCCGCGTCGCTGGCTTCCTACCTACCTAATGTGTGCTGCGTTTTCATTCGTTTGCATTCAGGTTGAGCAACCAGCTTGTCTGCGAAACACCAAAGACTGGCACTATTAACAGCTAATGCCAACGGATTCCAACAGTCATTAGATGCTGCGGTAAATTTACAATGATCGTCCGTTTAATTTGCCCTCGCGGATCGAGTGTGAAACCTCGCGACAACAGTTTAGGGAGGGACAGCAAAGAAGGAAGCGTAGAGGTATTAAAAGCATTGAATCGTAACAAACTGGTCGTATGTACTCACCACACTCACCATGTCGCATCGCTGGCGATCCGTTGTTAACCCGCCGCTGCTGAAAAGCGACGACCGCACATACGCTACAACAAATCCGCCATCGCGGGAAAGACAAAAAATAAAAAGAAAGAAAAAAAATACGCTTGAGGGCGCAGAGATCACCACTGAGCAGTGGTCTGGTAGCGAGAGTAGAGTACGTTGTTTTTATTGTGTTTTATTGTGGAATGTCGCAGCGGCGAAGCTCTCGTGACTATTGTCTTCCGTCGGCATTTGCAATGAAAGGAGCAGATACGCGGCCATTTTTTTTTATATCAGAGTTAGACCCTTCGACAACGTTAACAGATATCACTGGCGCTCTCCGTGCATCGCTTCCAGAGGTCTCGGTAACCGCCATAATATGTCTAAGGGTGGAGGGAGAGACGTGTGAGGGGGAGGTAGTTCTAGCCGCTGTAGGCGGTAGTGTGTGGTAAGGTCATTAAAGGTAAGCAAGGGTTCGCGGGAGTTTCGTGCGCCGAGCTGCGAGACGTCTACTTCTGGGGCCATTCCCTCCCCACCAGACACGTCCTCCACCACATCTATCCCGCATTATATCCCCACCCAAACTTCCAGGCATGAGGCGCTCGAGATACCACGCCACACGCCATTTGGGATTCGGAAATGCCCCTGTTTACCCCCGCTCCGCTTACCCAACCCTCCCACTACCTGGCTGGAGGTGACCGGGAGCTCCTCACCCGAGCTGCAGCTCCTGACCTCCACTAGGGCTCAAGATTACCTGGCGCGCCTGTCCCACCTAAGGGACGCTCGCTAGGACTGAGCCTCTCCAGAAATAAAAGTTTTCTCTCTCTCTCTCTCCCTGTCTCTCTCTCGCTCTCGGTAACCACACGAAACTGCGTTCGAAGTATGGTACATACTCTTCCTTTCTTCCTTTCACACTTCTGTGAAAGACGGACATTTCAGCTTGTTGCATCTTTCGGCCATTTTTTCGGCCATATTAAGCTGCATTCTAATGGAAAAGCTAATAACTTAGTCGATAAATGATCTTCCTGAATGAGCATGCATGATCACAATCCTTCGTTATCAGAATGTCAAAGGAATGACAACAAAGTCCTGCCATTTTTTTTTTGAAAATGTGTTATCGAATGAATACGACGGGATTTGTATTACGGAGACGTGGTTAAAACATAACTTCAATTCAGCAGAATATTTTCCTCCAGAATGCGAAGTGTTTAGAGTCAATAGTAATTGAGATCATGTTTCTGCTAAATATGGAGGCGGCCGGTGCTCTCATTGCCGTAAAGAAGGTGCTGAACGTTGTTCGTTGCAGGGACTTAAAAATCTACACCGAGAGTGTATGGGTTGAGATGCGCACAACATGCGCACAATTATCTGAAGCTTCATATGAATCTTTAAATGAAGCTTTTATATGAAGCCCCAAAATATGACTCCTGCGCATTTCGCGAGCAACTCGGTGATCTTGGAAATGTTCGGATTCATTAAAACTGTCGCATGATTGTAGTTTAGTTTCCCAGGGATACAGTTAAATTATCTTGTAGGCACATTACATAGTTCAGATTCAAAAGAGGGTGCCATACACGAGTTTGTTTATTTACCAAACCTCACTCAACACAATTTCATTGTAAATCCAGCAGGTAATACACTTGAACTCGTATAATCACACTTTGCGTTCAGCAAGTGTCTGATCCCTGCGGAACCACTTGTTACTCCAGATGTATGACATGCCCCATTAGCTATATCGTATGCATTTTATAGCACTCGAAGCCAACATCCACGCAAGCGTGCCTAGCAAGTATTTTTGCCTGGCACACTTGTAGGGGACGACACCAGCGTGCGTCCCTGTGTGGTACTTGAGGTCGAACGTGTCGTTGAAGTACTTGCTTCAGAAGTCCTTGACGCACGGGTAGTCAATTATGGTGGCAGATCATGATTGACCGCCGGGCGACCACAGGAGCTTGGGTGAAGGACTCCGGGTTCTGAAGGCTGGTGCCCGTTGCGTCGAGACAACTCGGTTCTTCGTCGATGGTCGTGAAGGAACAGAAGCCGTCGTTTTCGTCTCCGTCGGGCGGAGACGAGAAGAAGACCGAGGCTGCTGCTTCGACGGTGCCGACGCTCTGCACGCGAAGCTCCGATCGAAGGTTGACGGTGCGTGGAGGCGGCTCTTGCTGGTCCGCGTGCGGCAGCCTGTACTTGAGGACTCCACAAGTTCCTGCAGCCCATCAAAGTCGTCAGGAACCTGCTTGATGCACTGCGACAGTAGTCGCGTAGTGACAGAAGTGCACAGGCAGTGCTTGAAGTGGCTGTGGCACTTGAGATGCTGTGAAAGGAGCTGATGCAACTCCATCGTTCTGCCACACTCCTGGTAGGTCGGTTTGTTGTCGGAGTGAGTACCGTCTGCGAGACGGGGCTCTCGCTGTTGCCGGGAGGGTGGCTCCTGCTGCGGCAACGGCGGTGGCGGTGGAGTGGGGCCACGGGAATCTTCTGCGGCCACCACTGCGGAGGGCTCAGCGGCCGCTAAGAGATCGCGCTCTGATTCCTGCTGGAGTCGTGCCCCTACAGCGACTGGCGGCTGCGGCGTCCGCTCTCGCTAATCAGCGGAATCTTTATGAAATAGCCTCCACTCACCAACTGGATGAGCAGGTCCTCAAAAAGGCCTAGCTAGCCACTGGCTAGCCACTGCCGCAACGGCAGAGGGGTTGCCCTCGGCGGATTTTTGTCGCCCAATATCTTGTCTGTAGCGGCCTCCTTAGCGGTGCTGGCGCGGAGTGGCAGCGGGAAGGTTGGCACCGGGGGGCGGTAGGGCTCGGGCGAAAACACTTTGGTGCGGGCGTCCAGTGGCAAGTCCGCGGGAGGAGGAATTGGGAGCTTGACCGGCGAGGATCGGGATATGGGCGAAAAAGTGCGATCAGCTTGGAACGCCTGACAGCCACTGTTTTTACTTCCTCATTAACAACACGAACCACGCGCTATCTACGCGTTGCCATCAGCCTCCTCCTCTTTCTTGTTGCGAATTAACGGGAAGCGTGGCGCATGCCCTACGGGGGGCTTAGCAAAAACAGTAATAACAACAGTAATAATAATAATAACAATTTTAAAATCTCCGTTGTAGTCTACGTTTCGAAATGAGTACCTTCGTTTTGTACCTAGTTTGCCGTTTTCTCTCCTAGATTCTGCTTCTCTTGAGGCTACTGCTGTCTCTTTGATTACCGTCGTTAAATCGTCATTTTGTTATATTTCCGCCATGCTCATTGTCCCCGGTGTACAGCGGTAATTCGTTCTGAAGTGTTATTTTAAACTCTTGCGTGTGTACTGGCTCTACTTTACTCCATGTTCGGTTCCGGTTTCCGTCTTTAGGTTTTGGTATCCGTACTCATCCTGCAGCATACCATCTATGGTCGCTGCTCCTAACCTTGCCTAGCTCCTAAACGTCTTCACAATACCTGGATTGTCAGTTAGAGTAATGCCAATTTCGTTTTTAGTTATACAGTGTCCGTTTTCTACTACTCCGCTTGTGGATGAATGTTACTCATTATACTAAAATTATTTGTCCACCCAAATCCAACCAGTAAATCTTATGGACTTTTGCGTCTGCCTATTCCAAAATTTCCGACTGCCCTTTCTCCAGACCGCTTCTACCCTTGTTTTAGTTGCAAATTTCAAGTTTATTTGGCACCACACACTTACATAAGAAACAGTTACGCGAGGGTGCAGGCAAAAAGCCTTTTTCCAGACTTGAGAAAGGCCTACACCCTTGCTATCCATTGCTAGAGCGAAAAACGGAGCGGTAGCTTGTTAAATCCTAAGTTAAACCATGAAAAAAAAAACATTACAACAATGAGAACGTTGACGCACCGCACGCTCTGTAACAGAAAGAAAGAAAAGGAGAGAAAAAAAACGAGGAAAAACGAAAAAAATACCACAAACATTTTGATGTATATAAAAAAACAAGTGAAGGTGATTCCTGATGAATTCCTGTATGTACGGATCATTTCGTTTTAGAACAGCACGATAACGTGACATAAGATTCGCTTGGTGCAGTTTGGGTACAGGTTTCGGTACAAGCTTATCAAAAATGGGCCCAGTGTGAGCGTGATAAGGCGAAGCTGAAATTAAGCCAATTGTATTTTTTTGTAGTCTATGAAGCGTTGTAAGGTTAATGTTAGTAGTACAGTGGACAGTGTACAGTACAGTAGTACAGTTAAGACGAACTCGGTTAAGATGAACATTATGGTTAAGACTTTTTTTTTCTATTGTAACGTCTACAATGCAAAAAAACCCTTAAGACCAATTTCTGATACACGAACAAATCTTTACAGTCCCTTCGAGTGCCTCTTAACGGTAATCTACAGTATTTCCCCATGCCAAAAATGAGAAGGTGAGAGTGGAGTAAAAGGGCGAGTTATAAATCAGGAAATTAATGTTTTTGGGTAGAAAACTTACACGAGATAGTATGCGGTCTGTCCTGGACAGTTTAGTAATTACTAGCGCAGTGTCATCATTCCAAAGCATATTTCCATGAAAAATAACCCCAAGGCTTTTGACTACTGGAACCAGCACCACGCAAGAAGCACCGAGAGTAAGGCGTACGACCAGTATAATTGCTTTGTTTTCTTTTTTTTGCCTAAATTGCACTGCCCTTGTCTTTGAAGCATTTATCGTTAATGAATTTATCGTACTGCAGTTGTTCAGCTGCGCAAGCGCACTGTTTGCTCTATGTATAAGTCATCTCAAGCCCGGTCTGAGAAAAAATCGTTAGTGTCGTCTGCGCATACAATGATTTTAGTGTTTTCTGGAATGTTTACAATGTCATTTATATATATTGTTACGATGGAAACGGAAGAAACGAAACTTGGAGAGAAGACGACGAAAACGAACTGGCCGGCCGCGAATGGTAAAGAGGAGGAAGACGTTGGTGCTGCGCGCTACTCGCTCTGTGCTCACCGCTCCCCGCCTACGAATTCCCTGCGCACTGGCCGCCCCATCTTTAATAAAGCCCATCTTATTCCCTACGACCGTGTCAATGGACCTCTCCCTGTATGTAAACACCGTGACGTCACGAAGTGCACGTGCGCGACGGGTGGCGCCTGCTGGCGGCCGCGAAGTGCGGTGGCGGTTGGCAGAACGCGCCTGCGCCGACGGCCCGGCCTGGCCGCGCGGCGCCAGAAAGGAACGATGTGCCGTTGGTTCGGGCCGTCACTGGCCGCCTACATTGCAGGTGGGGGTCTAGCTATCCTAGCTGTGGCCGTCGCACCTCCATGAAGCTTTCCGCATCTACAACCTCCGCAATACTTTCGTTTACCGTAAGGTCAACTGAAGGGCGACGCTTTCGGATAATTAGTGCGCGACAGAACAGCCTAAATGAGTCATTCTGAAGGTTGGTGCTGTTGTGACGCATTCCAAGGATATTTTTTAAGATTCTTTGGGTTCGGACACATACCAAGGAAAGCTCATCAATGTTGCTTTCGAGGTCCGCTTAAGCTAAGCGCGGTTCCTCAGGCAGCGTATACGCTCCCTGTTCTTGGTCCCTTTGTGTCGCCCGGAGACAGTGGCGTACACACGATTTCATGTCGAGGGGAAAAAAGAAAGGTAAAGCATGAAAGAATTAAAAAGTAAAATAAGCAGCAACGAAACAAAAATTTGAAGACCAAAAGCCAAAAATTATTCCAATAAAAATATCGCGATGATGTCATTCTCTACGTGGTTGACCGATTGTTTTGTTACTTTTTTTCCCAGTGAAATCGCGAAATGGTTCATCGTCATTGTGAGAGTAACATAGCTACCACATATGGTTAGTGCGTATAGCTTGCGACAGCGCATTGAACTAATTTTCATTATTTCATGATAGTTAAAGTTAGTGTCCTTGTACGCCCGCTGCATACGCCAGCGTCGGGAGGCCACAACAAAAGAATACATTCACTGAGT
This sequence comes from Haemaphysalis longicornis, assembly GCF_048455015.1. Classification (NCBI taxonomy): domain Eukaryota; kingdom Metazoa; phylum Arthropoda; class Arachnida; order Ixodida; family Ixodidae; genus Haemaphysalis; species Haemaphysalis longicornis. The sequence goes on from NW_027526203.1 coordinate 315,083,974, forward strand.
CTGTTCGCTTAGGGCAAACACATTTTTTTAGTTTTTTCGAGTCGCGTGAGCGGCCAATCTCGCGCCGAAGGCACAGGACTTGCCCAGCGCCTGTAGACGATAGTCTGCTGGACGCGCCACTGCTGCTGCTTCACGAAGATCCACGTCGAGGCTCCTCGCTCTTGTTACTCGCCTACCTATCTCTCTATCACCCCCTTTCTCCTCTCTAATCTTTATATCCCCCTTCTCCCTCTCCCCACCGCACTGGGTTGTATGCAGGTGAGCCCCCAGTTGGGCTCAATAATACCCCAGTGCACTTCCTTTTCCTTTTCACCCGAACCACCTAAGAAGAAGAACGATGCTACATGTGAGCACGGCAAGCATCTCTGTTTTGCCGAATTCTCAAGGCAGAATATAATTGATCAAGGTAAAAATTTATTGCACTTACAAGGAATGAATTTCGTTCGTCTAGAACAGATCCCCCCAAAAGACCAAAGTTGCCGTTGTCGATCTGGCGGCAAGCGGCTATCGCGGATCCGTCGTCTAAACATTTATTTCGCGTCGCCTAAGAAGGTTAGGCATTCATTGTGTTTTTAATACACTACTCTACCTCCTCAAAACATGACAATATTTCTCAGCAAGAAAATTTCCCTCTGCCCCCCACCCCCGGCACTATATATTTCGCTTGACCAAATTTCAGCTGGTGCTGCATGATAGCAGATGGTTGGTAAACAGCATCATTTCATGGCACGAATCAGCGCGGACTGCCAATGTAGACGGTATGACTGCGCTTTGGAGAACAGCAGAAGTTCGAGAATGGGAAATTTTGCTATGAGTAAGAGCATACCATGTCGCTGCTTTGGCTGCCAGCCTTTTCGGCACATTGCGCGCATCCACAATACACGCCGAATTTACCTCTTTGGTGACTGCGAAAAGTCTGATGCCGCTGATTCTGCTCGCAAGATTTGCGTAGCGGGAGAGCACAGCAGCCCACTGGCATCAGAAAAGCCAACACATAAACAAAAACTCCACTTTTGCGCGCGTCTAATGCAGCCTCACTGCATACGCTCCGCGCGCCGGTCCGAATGTTTTGCCAACCATCCTCCCGGCCACACCCAGCACGTGCGCTTTCCGTGACGTCACGGCCTCCGCGTGACGTACCCCGGGAGAGGTCCATTGGTGGAGGAACCGGGTATCGACACCCCCTGGAAACAACCGACGACTCTTGACGGAGCAGGCGGATTGCTGGGCTACCCTCCAGACAGACCGGCATGCCGAACACCCGAGCTACTGACGTCGCTGCACCAGGGTGAGCATCTGGCCCTACCCGAGGGAACCGCGCGAGTTTTTGGGGGCTCCGGATGAGGACGTAGAAGATTGGCTGAAACATTATGAAAAGGTCAGCAAGTACAACCACTGGGACCCGGCGTCATAGCTCGCCAACGTGCCCTTTTGTCTCGATAAAACCGCCCTTGTGTGGTTCGAAAACCACGAGGAAAAGTTGACTACGTGGGATAACTTTGTTACCGAGATTAAGAAGTCTTTCGGGGATTCAGGCGCCAAAAAGAAAAAGGCTGAGCAAACTCTCGCGCGACGAGCCCAGGTTCCTGGAGAAACCTGCACAACGTACATCGAGGAAGTGCTCCAGCTGTGCCGCTTGGTTAACCGTAGCATGTCCGATGAGGACCAGGTGGGTCGCCTGCTCAAAGGAATTGCTGAGGACGCGTACAACTTTTTAATAACGAAGGAAGACCTTGTGACTGCACAGGACGTGATTCGCCACTGCAGGGCGTTTGAGGCACTGAAGATGCGACGAATTGCTCCCAAGTTCGGTCGTCTAGCAAACGTCACCACCGTAGCGAGTGTGGACTTCAATTCGAACCCTTCCGAAGATATCGCGTCACTGGTTCGCAGAATTATCAGAGAAGAGCTTGGCCAGCAAAGTGTCTGCCGCGACTCGCCCTGACATCATTGTCCCGCTCCAGTACGCCCCGTCTACCATCAGTGTGCATTGCAAGAGTCACCAGAAGAGCCTCCGATGCCCTGGTGTGAGGACAGTTCGAGGTGTCGGCCAACCACTTTTCGGAATGAACGCTCTGGAGCCCGGGCTAATCGGTCCCCGTTTCGGAGGTTTGCATCGTCCAATAGTGACCCTCCGCGCCGACCTCCTGATGATCACACGACCCTACCAAGGATATGTTGCGCCCCGACCGCCTCCTGTTTGTTATAACTGCGACCTCCCCGGTCATATATCCCGATTTTGTCCCTATCGCCTACGGCAGCCTCAAGGACACTTCGCGAGACCACCTACGGCAATGCGCAACAACCCGCCTTACGACACGACTATACCGACTTCAAATTTCTACCGGTCCAGCCAGTCGAGCAACATGCGCCACGACTCGCCTGCGTCCGACCGCAGCTTCTCTCCTCCACGTACGCACCAAGCCCGATCACCCTCGCCGCGCGGAAGGCGAGGATCGCCGACGCTGGGAAACTAGCTTCTGCGACCCACGGGGGTGAGGTCGCAAGACGGTCGCTTTCACCAATTCCCCCACCTGTGATAATGTCAAAAACAAAGCGATCGTTAGTGTAAATGGTGTAGAAACGTTAGCTTTAGTGGACACTGGTGCCGCAGTTTCGGTTATGAGCCTTTCTTTCAAGAATCGTCTTGGACACAAAGTTATGTTTGCGTGTGATCGCAACGTTCATTTCCGCAGTGTCGGGGGCGAGCATCTACGCGCTATCGGCGTTTGTTCCGCGACAGTTACGCTTGGTGAAGAGGCATTCCGGACGGAGTTTATTGTGCTGGCGCAAGCTACCCATGATGTTATTTTGGGTATAGATTTCCTACGCGACAGCGGAGCTACGCTCGACTGTGGTACTGGCGAGATTTCTTTCCGGAGTGAAATTCTGCCCACACCAATTGACGATCCCAGCGAGACCAGCGCAGGTGTGCTTTCAGTTGCTGAAGACACCCTGTTACCAGCTACGGCAGCTTCGTTTATTCCGGTGAACTCTGCTCGTTTTCGTTCGAAAAGCTGCACTATTTTAATTGAAGGCGATGCGAACAACATGGTCAAGAAAAATATTTTGGTGCCCCGAGCTCTGGTCCAGGCCACAGATGGACGTAGTCATGTGTGGACGGTAAATGCATCCAGTGAGCCAGTAGTCCTTCCCTGTGGATTCAAGATAGTCAGCTTCGACGAACAAGTCAACGTCGTCATTCAAGCGGTGAATCACAACCCCGACCATACCACGACAGAAAAACCTGACCGCCGCCTTTAAGCGCATGATCAACAACTCCCTTTCGTCCGTCGAACAGTGCGAACTACTGAAAACGCTCGCTCCTTATGCCTCGACTTTCGACTTTGCCCAGGGCGATCATTCCTTTTCCGTTCCTGCCTCCCGGCTACAGCATCGAATCAACACCGGCGATGCGACCCCTATACGCCAGAAGCCATATCGAGTGTCGCCTTCCGAACGAAAAATAATCAATGACCAGGCGCAAGAGATGCTAAGAAAAGGGGTGATCCGCGAGTCCTCAAGCCCTTGGGCCGCACCCGTGATCTTGGTCAAGAAAAAAGATAACTCATGGCGATTTTGTGTCGACTATCGTCGTCTCAATGCTGTCACCAAAAAGGACGTATATCCCCTACCGCGCATCGATGACGCTATCGACTGCCTTCATTCCGCTTCATATTTCTCCTCTCTCGATCTCAGGTCAGGATATTGGCAAATTCCGGTGCACCCATCCGACAAGGAAAAAACAGCCTTCGTGACACCAGACGGCCTATTTGAATTCAACGTCATGCCTTTTGGGCTTTGCAATGCGCCTGCGACGTTTGAAAGGTTTATGGACACCATTTTGCGCGGCCTTAAATGGGAGATATGTATGTGCTATTTGGACGACATCATAATCTATGGCACGACCTTTAGCGAGCATAACCAACGCCTTGGAATTGTTCTCGACAGGATTCAAAAAGCAGGGTTGGTTTTGAATTCAAAGAAGTGTCATTTCGCAGAACGTCAAGCAATCGTGCTCGGGTTTCTCGTCGACAAGGACGGTATTCGGCCCGACCCGCAAAAGATCTCAGCAGTTCGAGGCTTCGTCACACCACGTTCGTTAAAAGATCTCAGAAGTTTTTTGGGCCTTTGTTCCTGTTTTCGACGTTTTATCAAGGATTTCGTACCACTTTCTCACCCCCTGAATTGCCTGCTACAGAAAGACACCCCTTTTGTGTGGACGCCAGAACGTGCAGCCGCCTTTCAGCAACTAAAGTTTTTACTTACTTCGAGCCCAGTTCTTCGCCACTTCAACCCAGCTGCTCCTACCGAACTTCACACCGACGCCAGTGGAGTCGGCGTTGGTGCTGTACTCATCCAGCTCAACAGCGGCGCGCAGCAGGTCATCGCTTATGCAAGCCGATGTCTAGCAAGTGTCTAGCTGTGATCTTCGCCGTTCAAAAGTTTCGCCCATACCTGTATGGGCGTCACTTCTCCATCATCACGGACCACCACTCACTATGCTGGCTCGTTGGACTGCGGGACCCATCCGGTCGGCTCGCTCGCTGGGCATTGCGCTTACAAGAGTACGATTTCTCTGTGTCGTACAACAGCGGACGCCGACACACTGACGCGGACTGCAATACGCGGACGTATTGCGAAGCAATACGTTGCCGGCTGCCTGCAATGCCAGCGTCATAAACGCCCTGGGAGCCCTTCGCCGGGACCTCTGCATTCCGTGACTCCACCTACGTCACCATTTGAAAAAGTCCGAATAGATCTTCTTGGACCTCCACCGAAGTCTTCGACAGGTCACCGGTGGATTATCGTGTGCGTCGATTACTTGACACGGTACGTCGAGACGGCCTCTCTCGTTGCAGCTACAGCTGAGGACGTCTCAGCCTTCCTTCTGCATTCTGTTATCCTTCGTCATGGCGCTCCGCGCGTTATCAACAGTGACCGCGGGCGACAGTTTACGGCAGACGTTTTAGAACTACTATTGAGACTTTGTGGCTCTGTCTCTCGCCATAGCACCGCATACCATCCGCAAACTAATGGTCTGACGGAGCGGACAAACCGCACGCTGACCAATATGCTATCAATGTATGTTACGTCCGACCAGAAGAATTGGGACACTGTGCTACCATTCGTTACGTACGCCTACAATACCGCACAACACGAAATTACTGGCTATGCTCCATTTTTCCTACTGTATGTCCGTGCTCCACGTACATTTCTCGACAGCAACTTGACCTTCTCACCACATCACCACCTTTCACTCGCCCAAACTTTGTGCCGTGCTGAAGAGGCGCGCCGGCTCTCCCGTATTCGTACTCTGAGCTCGCAAGCTCGTACCAAGGCTCACTACGATGAGCGACATCCTCCCGTCGCTTTCACTCCGGGCGAACAAGTTTGGTTATGGACTCCGGTGCGCAAGAAAGGACTGCACCAAAAATTCCTCTCCACTTAGTCCGGACCGTTCGTGGTGCTCTCCCGCTTCAACGATGTCAACTATGTCGTCGCCAAAGTCACGTCTAATGGTCGCCGCTCGAGCAAGACACAGGTCGTGCATGTAGCTCGCCTGAAACGCTGTCACTCTCGCACCCCTTAACTCGCTCAGCGAGCTTCGTCTGCCCCGGGGGAAAATGTTACGATGGAAACGGAACAAACGAAACTTGGAGAGAAGACGACGAAAACGAACTGACCGGCCGCGAGTGGTAAAGAGGAGGAAGACGTTGGTGCTGCACGCTACTCGCTCTGTGCTCACCGCTCCCCGCCTACGAATTCCCTGCGCACTGGCCGCCCCATCTTTAATAAAGCCCATCTGATTCCCTACGACCGTGTCAATATGTTAAACAGTAGCGGCCCCAGAATGCTTCCCTGAGGAACACCAGCCCGGAGTCTTTTCAAGTTTGAACTGAAGCCGTTGATTATTCCATAATGCTTCCGGTCCTCGAGATAATTTTGTAACAGTGCTACAAATACACCGCGGAAGCCATAATGAGCCAATTTTTTAACCAGGATTGTGTGGCTTATCCCATCGAATGCTTTTGAGTAGTCGATAAATATTCCCAGCGTATACTGTTCACGTTCAAAGACTCTAAAATTATTTGCTTTCGTAATAGCAGTGCACTTTCTGTTGAACGGCCTTGAGTAAATCCAAATTGAAAAGGTGTTACAATCTTGGGTTTTCTTAAGAAACCAGTCATGCGGCAATATAGTAGTTTTTCAGTGCCCTTCGAGAACACCGGGAGTATAGAAATTGGTCTGAAATTTGATATGATATTGTTGTCACCCCTTTTAAATACGGTCGAGACCTTGGCAATTCGTAATCTTCCTGGGGGAATGGCAGACAGGAAAATTAGGTTCCAATAAAATTATACGTTCCAAAAAAAAGGAGCTATGGTCAACAGTTACATGCTTCATTGAAGCTGTTTGTCCATCGTCTCAAACAGCAGATTTGCTATTTTTTAGTGAAATAAATGCGTTAATAACTTGTGTATTGTTTACGGGATATAGGTGCGCAGGAATCAAGAGTTCTAGAAGGCATGTAACGCATGCAATTTCGATTATGTGTGATGTTTCCAATGGAAACGAAATATTCAATTACCTTATCTGACAGCTCTGTACTGGTCGGCGACTTTGGCTAGTTTCGGTTTCCGAAATTGTGGCGATCCTAGCGGCACGGTGCTGCGGCGTGGCCCTTCCCTTTCCCTCAGTGTTTCTTTCTTTCCACACCGTCAACGCTTCCGCGCCTCCTCACGCATGCGCAACAGCTCACCGGCGCCAATATTTTTTTTTTTCTTTCTCTCGGCGCGCACGGCGGGCCAGTTCGGTACGTGCGTGAGCGAGCCGGCGTGCGAAGGGTTGCGCGGGTTGCCTAAACGCTTCCACGGGCGGAACGTTTCGCTGCATTATAAAATACATTCGAATGTATTCTAAATATGGGGCAGCGGAGGAAGGAGTGTTACCACTCCTGAGCAGCTCTGTGGTGCAGCAACACAGGGTGGTACAGTTCGACCAAGTTTCTCGCCTTCTCCAAAGACGACAGGTAAGCAAATTAGCTTTGTACAAGTTATAGTGAATTCCTTAAAAGCCGACTGATTGCACTCTTCTGTTTTCAAAATAATTCGCGCATGTAACGTGAAGTTAATGAGACATGTCACTCGTCTTGGAGTGGAAACTAATGTGCAAATATATCCCAGCTGTGCAGGTACGCAAAGTTTTAGTAGAAGTAAACGCGTCTTTGGCACGCACACACTTGCTCGCAAGATCAATTTGTGGTGGCATTGCCGTTTTTTGATGATTGCCTTAGTAACTGCTGGAACGTCGATTCAGTATACTTATCAAGGTATTTTTTGTTGTTTCGTGCAGCAGGTATGAGTCTAGGTTTGGGCCCCAAGTCGAGGACGGTTTGCGACTTCATTGGACGTTTCCTCCGGTGACTCTCCTCAGTCCATCCAATGTCATCACGACGCACCTGCTCACAAAGAAGGCAAGCTCAACTGTACGCGCTTCTTGCCTTTCATGGCGTACATACTACCACATCGATTGATGGCGTGGAGGTGCTGCGCCCTAAGCATTTTTTCCTCCCCCGTCTTGCTCCAAAACGTATATTTGCGGCGAAACTACTGCCAAGCGTTGCTTCAGAGCTCCGAAAAATCTGACGTATCTCCGCGGTGTTCAATGCAAGTCGATTTTCACATGAAGCAGTGGAAGGCCAAACCGAAATACATGCGTTGTCTGCAGCCGCCATTGCAAGCGTTTCGCTCATTAAAAAATAAATAAAACCAAGATTGCCGGCTTTGCTGTTCAATCTAAACTGCGCGCCCGCGCCTTGTCATCTTATCGCGAATGGGTTTGGTGTTCCATAGTTCTGAAGTTAGAATGGTCATGCCGTATCGTACAGGATGAGATAAGAGGCGCTGCCCAGACACGAGTTAGAGGGTAGCTTGTAACAACCTGGCCGATATCTGCGGCTTAAAATACAGGAAAGCTTCTTTTTTTTCTGGGTGTCTTCTCCCCCCCGCCTTCCCTCCCACCCCCGGTAAGCAGACTGTTAATTCACGCGCCATTAAAAGAAAAGACGGGTGCGTTCGATTTGTTCTGTGTTCTACGACATGCACATGGTTGGGCATTGTTTTTGTACGTAGATATAATCCAGCAAAGAGTGTCTACAGTGCGGTCATTGTGTTGCAACAGTTTTTTATGGCTGCATTTTGTTGGTGTGAACATGATTTCTCGGAAGTGTATGCAGGTTAATTGGGCGGGTCAACGCTTTCTTTCAGAGTTTGCGTTAACTCGCCCGAAAGGCAGGGATTGAAGCATACGTGTGCGTGCTTTCTTTTAACATATAGATTCCAAATTATTGTGTCTCTGAACTGAAACGAATTTTTTTTAATGTCTAAAGAACATTCCTGTCTCGAGGTGAGCCCAAGAAATAAGTATACATTGAGTGGAACTTTCAAGTTCTTTTCTTCTCCCGCCGAGGTGTGCGCGAAAAAAAAATCTGTGTAGAGACTAGAACTTCCGAAGTTCTTCTTTCGTAATCAAGTATTGTGTACCTAAATGTGTATTCATGGCTGTAACTTTTGCGCAACTTTAGACGGAGACCGATACAAAAAGGGACTCGAAGACCTGTACAGCTGTCACCGTGTAAAGTTGCGCAAAAGTTACAGCCATGAATTCAGAATACCAACTAGCCCGCCTAACCGTGTTATTGTAAATGTGTATGTAGCACGTTTTTTTCCCCATTGTACAATATTGTATGCCTAAATTTGCATATGTCATATTTTTGCTTAGTCCAATACTGTGTACATAAAATGTACAGTCGCGTGCGATTTGAAGGTAATCACGCGGGCTTCTACCGATAAAGACGATAACGCCCCCGCGCGGCATTTTTCGCTGCGCCTGGGACCATGTTTATGCATTCTCCCCTCCCTCGGTCGCTGTTCCTTCAAGCAGTCATCACTCCCACGGCTAGTAAATCACCCTTTTCGCTTTGTGGTGATGTTGCGTGATTGTAATCACGTGGGCTTTCTTCTTGGTTACCGTGATGAGCGATAGCACCCATTGTTATAAATGTCCGGTATTTGCCGACAATATGTTTGTGCGCACCTTTCGAGAGCCGACAAGTGGGATGTCGTCGCTGGGCGCGCGATAACAAAAGAGGAAGGGCTTACTGGTTTTGCCGCGGGAGTGATGGCCACTTGAATAAACAGCGCTCGAGGGAGAGAAGAATGCCTAAACAAGAAACCAGGCGCAGTAAAACAAGCCGCGCGGGGGCGTTATCGTCGTGGTCGGTCGACGCTCGTGCGATTACCTTCAAATCGCACGCGACTGTATGTGCAATATATGGGTGTAGTACATGTGTTTTCATGACTTCGAATCAAAGACGTCCTCATATGAATTTTGAATAAATGCATAGCAAAAATAATGTTTGTGTAACACTCCAATTATTATCGCCACAAAGACAACAATTTGACACCAGAAAACGTACTATTACCTAGATGTTTTCTTCGTTCAATTATTAAACACGTTACTGCACACATAACAAACGACGGGCGGCGGCCATTTCGGCGCCGCTCGTCCAACTTTCGCGCCTGGTGCCATTGCCGAGCGGCCCATGAGGCAGCGACCGGCGGGAGACGCGAAAGTTGGACGAGCGTCGGTTTCAGGGGCCGGCGCGCGGCGGCACGGCGTAGCTGCCGCGGGATAAATGACGTCAGCAGCGTCCGCGACGTCACCAACACCCTTTCCCTCCTCGCCACTCGTTGCCATGGCGATTAATGCAACGTTTCTCAGAGGCCACGTACTACTAGGGGAGGATTTGGCGCTGCTGGAGCGAATTACGTGGGACCACGGTGGATGCGAGAGAGGCCGCCCCGTGGCCCTGTCCCGAATATACGTTTACCAGTCATGGTTATATCAGACGCACATGACTGAATACTGTGAGCGAGGGCGATTTAGCGATGCACTTAAAATTTTCCACATTAGATCAGGTCTCTGTATTGCTAGACTATTAAAAAGATTTTAGAAATAAAGTTTCTTGCTTCTGCGCAGAAGGCTGTTTGTTCTGTTTGGTTGTGTCATGGATACCTTTAAATCCTGAATATTTTTAGATTTAATGAAGCAACTAGTGCCACTAGATAACCTGAAGCATATATAAAGGCGTTTTTCTCACGTATTGCTTGCAATGATTCTGATATAACCCACGGATTGCGGGCGTTCCCAGGTTTAGTTCTTGTTTTATGAAGAAAACATTAATTAAAAGTACAAATATGCGAATAAAAGATTCATATATAGATTCTGCATCAGTACAACAAAGAACACTTTCTCAGTCGATTTTAGATAGCGCATTTCTGTAATGTTGTATACTCGTATTATTTATGCTCCGATAAAGTAAATGAGCTAAGGGTAGTCGTGCCTTCAGCAGTTTTAGAGCATTTTAGTATCAAGCAAATGGGTAGATCAAGCACTTAGGTGCGTCCTTAAAACGTCGTTAAAACCATGCGAACTGCCAGCTTTGTCTTTCTTTTTCGCAATCGTAAAACCCAAAAGCTGTTTGAGCTGAGGGAAACGTTGCTCATTGACATAAATAGGAGCAGTCTCAGTATACGACTTGAGCGCTGACTGTAGGGGCGCCACTGAAATCCCCCGAGCGGTCCATTGCAAAAGTAGTCGCGGGAGACTCCGGCCAGCTCACCACTGTCGCTTCTGCTTTTGCGGCACGTTCACGACTGAGATTTACCGTTTTTATTCGTTGTAAACACATATTTATGTGGATCAGTTACTCTGTTCGCAAATTGGGAGTATTTACCAGGCTGTAAATGTTTCTGACGCGATCTTAGTGCGGTACATCGGGCCTGTATAAGCGCCAGGTGTGTGTCGCAGGCCGGCGTCGCGAAACCGGTATATGCATGGAGCCGATTGTAATTCCACTGCCCTGAAATTTACTAACAATATCTCCGTAAGCAGTGTTTCTTCAGATGGTCATGCTACAGATATATACAATATGATGTAAATTGGTTTTGTGTGCTTACATATTCTAGCGGAGCATTCATAGTTGAACCAACGCCGCCTGTATAAACATTGCCTAACGCGTCGCCCGCTTTCCAGTGGGGGCAGTAGGTACGCTTAGTTAAGGCACTCATCCGTTATGTGGCGCGCGCCGGCGGACGTCCCGCCTCACGTCACTGCTTGCGAGTCGCGAACGCTGCACCTTCTTTTACGACGTGTGTCTGTCAGCTTGCCTGTCGGGTTTCAAGAGCCGTTTTGCTTGCTCACATCTTAGCCGTGACGGAGCGCTAGTTTTGGGGCGCACTGGGGATCTCGTTCAATGTGTCGCTCGCTTCATACCGGCTGCATTTTTCGCAAAATGACTGACGTAGGCGCAACAGAACTGAAATAGTGTAAGAACGTATTAATTGCCGGATAGACAAATAACAAACATAGAAACGTTATTTTAGGATGGCGCAACCAGTATTTTACTGATATATTTCTCGCTAGAGGATTTAGGGAAGAAAAAATTCCGTATACATTTTCTGTCCAAGTTCTGACTTCTACCATTATTTTCCAAAAAAATAGCACATGCTTGTAAATTTCAAGAGATTATAGAAAACAAAAGGATAAGCAGTTGAGCGTTCAGCCACGACGTAAGGGCGCTTCGACAGTACAGTCCTGTACTGTACCGGTGCGGAGTGCAAGCAGCGTCGACAAAACAAGTCCGAAACGCAGAGGGGAGGGGGGATGCCAACTCAGAAAATTTCGGGGCCCGTGATCCCAATACGTCAGCGCGAAAAGCCGGCACCACAAGTGGTTTTGCGCCCGCCGTGGCCCAGGCGGTTTTATCAGCGTCAGACCAAGACAGACAGGCTTAGTGATAAACAAGAATTTTAAACAAGGCGTAGGAACGCCGCCTGGGGAACGCTAGACAAGCTGTCAACTATTTTGCATAGTTTCCGAGAAGCGGCGCTGGCTGGCGGACATGAAAGCACGCAGGAAGGCTACGGAGCGGGAAAGGGAGAGTAGGTGTTTGGCTATTTTTCGCTCACGCGTTAGGCAATGATTATACAGGCGGCGTTGGCTTAACACACCAGTTATGCTTCAACCCTCAGATATTGATCACTACCCTGGACTAGCCAATGTGGCATACATTTCACGAACATTCTACGAAATAAGTACGATGGATAATGCAAAATTCTACGCGGGAATCAGCACACGACAAAAATTTAATGGTGGGTCATATTGTCGCCAGGTCAGCGCTAGCAATCGATCATCTGCCTCGTATATCTTCCAGGAGCAGCGTGGAGAAGGACTTATAAAGTAATCCGCGTCCGCGACTAAACGCTTCTTCGAAACATCGTCATGTGACACATGGAGCCTAAATAATCTAGCACAAACTTAAATCAGAGGGCCTTATCAGATAACACACAATTCTAACGACACCGTTTATCGCTTGTGAACTTATTTATTGATTGTAGGGTTTAACACGCCGACGCAACGCAGGCGATGAGGCGCGCCGTGGTGGAGGGCAAGGAATTAATTTTGACCACCTGGGGATCTTTAACATGCGCCGGAATCTCATACACACGGGCGTTTTTGCTTTTCGCCTCCATCAGAAAAGCGGCCTCGCCTTTTCGCCTCCACCGAACCCGCGACCTCGTGCGCAGCAGCGCAACGGCTGAGCCACTGGGCCACCGCGGCGGGTTGAACTTACTTGTTACTTACTTACTTGCTTACCGTATACTTTAAGCAAGTGTCCTGTGTTGTCCGTTTGTGTTTTCACCAGCCCAATGCAACCAACGATGTGTAACCAACTAGCCCGCAATGAGGCGTTACTAAAACTTCAAACGGTTTGGCGCGTGAGCGCAGCGAGCCCGAGTGCTTGATACACTGCCGCTGCTTCCAGTGGAGTGGTCCTGCGTTGCCAGCTTGTTTTTATAGCGATGTCCTGCGAAACTTGGGACACCTTGAGGTGGTTTTTCGCTGGTGATGCAGTAAATTCAGTTGATCACTGCGCACTCAGTCCGGTCATCACGTGCATGTTTGCTGGGGGTCACCAGCAGAGGCTAAAATCTCCCGTCACAATCGTGAACAGGGATGTTCACTTATTTACTGCCTATTCGACACCCTCGTAGAAAATGCCTATGGCCTCATCATGAATCATGAGCCCTCTCATCCTTCTGTATATCCAGAATCCAACCCCGTGCTCTCTCTTTCCTTGAGGTCCTCGCTAGCCCAGAACACGCCCGCTACTCAACTCTTGTGAAGCCTTCTCCGATTCTTCTAACCTTGCTTAATCCTATAATATCCCACCTACTTTCGGATATGTCTTTCAGTAGCACAGATAAGCTTCCCTCGGTAGACACGGTTCACGCGTTAAACGTTTCAAAGTTCCAGAATCGGCCTGTCAAAACCGAGATTCTTAGCCCCCTTTACAGTATCCTAAACTTCGTCGTGATCAGGTGATCTACAGCTGCTGGGGACTGAGGCCTGTTGCGACATCCGTCATCAATGTTCTAGAATCAACCACCCAAGCCTACCGTCTGGCCCCTCATAGATAGGAAACGACCCATCGTGTACATAATGACGCCGCGGCGACCCGTGCTTTTGCTCTTTTGGAGACTTCACGGTCACCGGAGCGCCCACGGGGGAAGGCCGCCTCATTGAGTGGGAGCGTTCAGCATAGATGGCGACAAAAGCATCGCGCGGCGCCTCCCTTTTCAGCAGCAGGCTGGTGGTCCCTTCGTTTTTCAGCGGCGTGCCGCGTATTTTTGTCCTATCGTTTCCGCCGTGTCTGATGATGCTGGAGATTCCGTACTTGAACGAGCTGCCCGACGCCGGATTACCAGAGGGGGATTCCAAATGTCCTTCCGACGCCGCAACATCGGTGGTCCGAAGGGCTGCGACCCAATAGGCAAATTGTATCAACAGAGTCAGCGTGAAGTCCACCTGTGTGAGAAAGAAACGTCTCTTCTCAGTGTGAGAGTGTGGGTATCAATATCAGCCCCACGGTTTTTTTGCGATTGGTGCGTTCCTCACAATAACGGGGAGAAAGGGAGAAAGTAGATGGACCCAACAAGCTTGTTTAATCTCCCGCGCGAAGGAGCGCACTGCCTGTTCACCGAGATCGAGAATGTAAATACATGTACATAAAAGTTTTTCTTTCTCCTTCGACGTCGTCATCATGACTGCCCCATCCCGGCAACAGCCACGGTTCATTTCGACCACGCTACCCCGGTTCGCAACAGGGTCGAGAGTCAGGTTGATCATTCATTGGAGCTCGGCGGGGTCCAGGTGTCCAGGACCTGGACATGCAGGTCCTCCGGCGAAGGATTGCCGTTTGTGTCTGAAAGAGCCTCTGTATATGGTTGCACCTGGTTAGTATAGCACCCTGCGGGGCCCTGTTATGTTACCAAAGAAGTAGGATGGATGTGGTGCCAATGGAACGCTGTGCACCACATTGTAGCTGTTTCTGTGCCCCTATTGTAGTGGTCCTTGCTCACCCAATTTCTCAGGGGCCTCCGGCGTGAAAATAAGAGAAGCAACAAGCTTGTGGTTAGGTGTAACAGATCCAAGATTAAGTAAAAATGTTCCAAAACACTTTTTGCGTAACCAAACTCCATTTAATTCAGTGCACGCGCACTGGTTTTTAGAACTAACTACGCTACTCCACTAGTTTGGCTACAGTGGAGGATACTGATAATTTCTTAAGTTGACGCCAATTGCCCCATTCCTTCAGTGGTGACTTACCAGCTCCAATATAAGATCATCCATTGCGCCACAATGTATGTCCGCCTTCACAGTTATCACACAAAAAAATAATTTTAAAAAGCTGAACCGATGCATTCCCCGAAAACAGACACTCACCTCTTGAATACCACTTCAGGAAGCGAGAGAAACTTCCGGGACGCCAGTAGGCTATTGTGCAAAACATACCTTATATTAATTTATTTTTGAAACACTAACAAATCAACACACACAAAGGGCCATGAAAACACAAATACATATGTACATTCATAGGACCATGACAACGTTTTCCAGGGTGCAGCTTTTTGTTGACGCACGTGTGCTGGGAACAAATTTGGTAACTGGGCAAACGCTACCTCCGAGCATAACCTCAAGCAGCAGCTCAACCCTTCAAAGCATCCGCATCGGGAACAGACTCTGTTGGAACTTGCGGCTCTATTTTTTTCCATTCTCACTTCGCAGTTGTTTCATTTTTGTCCTATTGTCATGCCTCCCACAATATCCAGTTGATACACAGGGACCGCAAATAACCAAGTTTTCAAGACGTGCTGGTGTGTACGACGTGAGAACATTTAACCAACAATCTGTACGCCAACGAACTAAGGAAAAAATACTTGCTGCCAACCAGATAGAGCTTTTTTTAGTGTAGCCGCCATTAACACAGTTATTTCTTTGGCTTCCTCATTAATTAGCCAAGGTCGCCACGGCGGAGGAATACACTGGAAAACAATGAGCTGCACTGCGCTAGTCAACCATTGTTCCCGAAGTTTCAATAGCACTGCCCAACCCGATTTGGTTTATGCGCGTCTGGTGACACCGCTTTATTACGAACGAGAACAAGAAAAACGCAGCAGGATGGAGAACATATTTTTGGCATCAGCATTGTGTTCCTTGTACAAGTTCCATAGCCAACAACACGGTGTGCGCACTACTCGCAAGAACCGCACAGGCTTTCGCCAGATCTGCATGGTAATATCACGTTCTTAATTGCGAAAACACTGAAAAAGTGGATGCCGATGTGGTGGAAGCAGGTCCGTCACATCGTCACTCCCCCTCATGCTAAAAGCCGCTTCTTTTGACTGACGATCGGTCACGGTGATTCGCGTCAATGCTAAATAAAAGCGGATGCAACCGTGTACGCATGACACCTCCAAACAGAGCAATTACTGCTGAACAAGGAGACCAAAACACCCTCCCCCCCCCCCCCCCCCCCGAAAAAAAAAACGCAAATCAATGGTAGCCATACCCTATTTCCCTACTTAAAAACTAGTCAGGGTTCGAACATATTCAGTTAAGTGACGCTGCTTTCATAGTTCGTTGGCCGTGTTAATTTTTTCTTCGCTAAGTAAAAAACTTGTGATAAACACTAAGTGTTCCCGACATATTTCTCGAATAACTGTCGTTCTTCCATAACCTGATAACCTATTTGCGGTGTTCACCTGCACATACATATGTGCGTGTTTGACGGCAAACGTGCGCATGGCCACTGCCTCGCGAAACACGCGCCAGCGATACTTTCATTCTTGTCTCGTGTACGTTACTCTAAGCCCCCCCCCCCCCCCCCCCCCATGTGGTTACCGCACCATGTGGTTACCATGTGGTTACCATTTCTGGAATGATCGTAGTGCGCACAGACTGACCTAGTACTAATCCCTGCTGAAGTATATGTCCGTGATATTTGCCTTTCTAAAGACAGAAACCTACCGCATGGTTTTCTTTTTCATGAGCAGTATAACTGCCACAGCATGCGTATACATCACACATCAGCGGTCATTGTAATTATTTCCTGAGCCTTTTCAAACTGTCTAAAAAATTACGCTTGTTAGCCCCGCATTAACACGGACATATTTGTAGTGCTATTGTTTTTGTTGTTGCTGTTTTTATGCATGAGAGAAGCTGAAGGGTCTAACGTGAAACTCGAACATGAAAAATAAAATGTGAAAGCTCGAATTCATAGCTTGGTGCAGTGATATAAGCCATTATTTGATGACGAACTAGTGCTCGGTAACTACAGTTTTCGCAAAGTCCACTTATATTGCTGATATTACACATGCGCTGAATAATATAGCATGAAACGTTATTCCCCAGTGACAGCCAAAATAATGTTTTAGATTCTCCAGCTGATCAGCGAACAAACGTGCAGGCGAAAGACAAAACGAGCAGACAATTGAGGCCACCCTTAATTGGCGATATATACCAGCTATGTACATACAGAGTTGTCCTTTTGTCACACTGAAGCCCTAAAGGGATGCTGAAGTGAGTTTCTCAAAATTCGATTTCTGCCTGCATTGTGTCGGTTAATTCACGTAGTTCGTAACATGCCTGTTTAGTGGAAATCTAGAGCATTCGTTCATCGGTAATCGGCAGCAGAAAATAAAACACCACGCGCCGTTTGTGGCCGCCAGCCACCGCAGTGACGTCATACGGGTTTGAAAAGTGTTTTCACGCTATATAAGCATTTAACAATAATAAGTTTCCATTCTTTCATCGGTAATGGGAACTTTTTGTTTGTTGGTGCACATGTTGTGCAGGACAGACATGCTAGCAATCCTCTAAGCATAGCCCTGCGGGCTTACCACTGTGTCGTCTTAGTCGACCCGCAAATCGGCGAGGAGGAAGGTGCGAGGGAAGCACCACTTTCGCACTCTTTAAAAATGCGTGCAAATTGTCCTGAAAAGCTAATAACACGACCTGAAAACCCTAGACTTTAATCCGGAAAGGTTTAAATCTCACTCCAGCGTCCCTTTAAGACTAGTAAATGTTTGAAACAACCTCACGTTTGACAATTGCTTACTTCGGGAAAGGGGCGGTTGTAATTTGAAGTGAGCTTAGTGGGCGAATAACAGAAGCTGGTGAAAGAGTACGACCACCAAAGCTAGGCGCCACTAGAACAACAAAGCAGCCTGTGCACACGTACATACGGCTACACAGTAATACGAGGCCAAGGAACAACACAGTGGGAACGGCCGCAACACTGGAAAAAATTGTACTCTCAAGGCTTGTGCCCCACATTCCAGACAAGGAAACTAAACCCAAAACTCAACAAATAAAACGCTCTAAAAATAATTTTCCCCTCATATAATACTCATCTATGTGCGGCCCCTTCATACAGCTTCCCATTCCTCGTTGGCCGAATTTCGCTAATGTCAACAGAAGAATACAATTTGCGACGCAAAGCTTCGGCATACCAATGTATTTACAGGCATCGCGCATACAAAAATAAATAAGTACTCATTTGTATGCACAACAGTATTCCGCATCACACGGCCAAGAGAGAAAAACAAGGAGTGGTCCACCCACCCCTTGGGCGGCGTCAGAGAGAGAGAGAGAGAGAGAGAGAGAGAGAGAGAGAGAGAGAGAGAGAGAGAGAGAGAGAGAGAGAGAGAGAGAGAGAGAGAAGGCAGGGAGTGAGGTTAAGGGGCAGAGAGGGAGCGAGTTCACGGATGGCGGCTCCCCATGGTACCCCATGCTCTCGATTCCCCCAGCCTGCCCTACCAAAGACTTAGGGAAGCCGAAAAAGTAACCTGCCGCGTCGGCCCCTCTGTACAAAGAAAGCGCGTACGCAATGTTTAACGAATAGACTAATACGATATACAAAATGACTACTGCCCCCCATAGACCTCACGAATCACGAGTTTTTTTACTCTCGACTCCGACTTTTTTCACACACTGGGTTTGTACGGAATTAAGCTCAGACACTGTGAGGGCGAAAGCGTTCAAAGAATGCTCTTTCTGGGTGCAAAGCGTAGGTGAAGCCACGAATTTCTTCGAAGCCTAAGCCAAGTGTGGGGGGCTCTCTCTGCTTCTCTCTGCCCAACGCCAGTCCAAAGCGGGAGGGGGGACGCGTGACGCAGAATGTTTCGCAAATGCGTGGAGTGTCGGGGACAACCGGGACATCTTGGCGGCTCTCTTGCCAACGGGCTGTAGCGCACACACACGGAGGTTTGTACAGCTGCACATAAATGTTCTACGCTACCTGATCTTACACGAATGTCACAGTTTAAATGTTTGAGCATGTACAGGCTTTCGGTTTAAAACACATTCACGGGAAATGTGGAAGAAAAATCAAACGCAAAATCTGCAACGTGCGTGCAATGGCTGAAACGGTATAGGGACTCGACTCCCTGGGTGCGTTGAACAACCGTTTGGGAGGAAAGTTGACAAAAATAAGGGGGAAAAAAACGACACACGAGGGTTGTCGCCAAAATCTACCCGCGCACGCTGAGCTGAGTCCACGTGCAATCCCACACGCACTGCAGCCCACGCAGGCGCCCCCTCAACACCAGAGCGGACAGGACTTGGCTGCGAAACGCTGCATATAGATGCCGTCAATCCCAGATGTGCGCCTTTAGTGTCGTGAAACTGACAGATCAATGGCCGCAAATTAATTTAACGTAACAACATCAATGTTAGCAGCTCGGGTCTAAATAACAGAAAATGAGAAAAGCTTTTAACCATCACAGCTCTTAAGCTAATCATCCTAATTCTCGCTAATGCGATAAAAAGCACATACAGTGGTATTTTCGCTCAGTTAGGGAGGTTGCTTCCAAAACAAAGTGTTTCTCGGCCTTTAAAGGGGGCGCGAGTCGCACAAATTGTTTGAACAGTTCAAACGCCCAGCCGCTCGTAAACGATTGCCGGCGTGTTTCGCGCGATCCTTGGCAAAAACAGCTTAAGCTTCTAGTCTACAGCCATAATGCCCTTGGTGTATGTACAGCGCAATAGCTCGTGTATAGCAACAAGGAGAAGAAAAACCGTTGGTCGGCAAATTACTTCACGCCGCAAGGAAAGGCAGTCGTGTTGCACGTCACATACTCGGAGAGGTTTTGTCTTGGGCTAACTGCTGATGGGTTATGATGTATGTAAGGGGTCAGGTAAGGCTTACACTGGATGAACTTACATGACGGACATGAGCAGGTGTTGTTGTGTACTTCTGTTCTCTTTGGTTTCCCAAAACAGGGGCATGCAGCATGAACAAGGGAAATAATGTGCTCTGCACTGCACCTCTCGGCCACAGAACGTCTCGGTTCCGAAGCCACAAGCGACGACTTAATGCGCGCGCCTCGGCCGCGCGTTTGCACGCCCGCCCGCTAGCTGAACCACAGCGCCGCAGCCGTGACGGGATGCCGGGCTGAAGCTCGCGTACAGGACACTTCACAGTGACACGGGGTTGCTCGACAAGCGGACACTACAGCGATACGAAGCAGCAGTGGAGTACGATGTCACCGTTTTTTTTAAAACATGCCTTTTCGTTTGCCGCTGAATTAGGTGGATCAGTTGCAGCGCTAGCCGCAAACGAGAAGCAAAAGCAGAAGTGTTGGGAGGGAGGGGTGTGTAGTAGGCAGACAGAATGAGAGGATAAAAATATAAGGCGCAACAAAAAGGAGTGGGAGAAGTGTCCGTGATCTGCGAAACGCACAAGGAAGCGGTCACATCACGCAATGCTGCAGCCAGGAAATGTTTTGCGTTTTTTTTAGAAAAGGGTTAATAAAATCAAACAGAACAAACATATGCAAGTACCAAATGAAAGTAAGGTAAAGCGGGGTAAGGGGAATATAAGAGTCTGCGGCTTAGCTGTCAAGGCTGAGAAAAGCCGAAACAGCGGGACTCGGACCTGAGGCGCGTTGAGTGCATATATCTCAACAGCGAAAAGTAAAGCCATGTGCTTTGAGCAGCAGGGCAATTCCTGCTCAATAGAAAAAAGAAAACAGGCGAGAAGTAACAAATAAGAACAACAACAGGAGAAATCGGGATATTCCGAAAGCACGGAGGAATACTTTTTAAGCTTATAGCGACGCTCGACAACGTCTACGTCAATTATCCATATATCAAGACATAACAGCAATAGTTATGGGACATCTTAAAGCCCGGTAACACATGAGCGACCTCGGCATACACGAAAAAAGCACTGCCAAAGTACGTCCGCTGACCCTGGTGGCAATCGAGAAAACCAGGGTATTAGATAATGCATTGACAGCTGCGGCATACATAGGGGCGAACATACGACATCAATAGTCACTCTTCTCCTCTCCAACCCGAAACTAAAAAAAGCAGAATAATATTTAACACCTCCTCGGCATTTAGAGGCGGGAACTAGTAGACGGAATGCAATCAATTTGTAGTACAACGAAGACGGCCGGCGTACTTCGACGCTGTTGCACTAATCAGTGAGATTTGTGCTATAAAATGCGTGCCTAAAAAGCACGAGGCGTGCGTACAGTTTCAAGTCCTGAAAAAAATGGCGTAATGTGCGTTGATAAAGTTGGACTTCTTGACACCAGTCCTGGTCGGTAAACGCAAAAATGGGTAATCGTGCCAGGGGTACCATTTTTTGGATGACCTGGCAAGCTTTTCTGAGCAACGATCAGAACTACAGGAGTGTAGCTGTCGCTTCTGTGCAGGCTGCACTGCGTTGAACTAGTTTGCTAATATAAAATTTAAACAAAAAACTTGCAGTTTTTTCGCGCTTAGAAATATGGCATCTTCGACAGTACGCACGCCCCGAAGGCAACATAAGGTCCGGCGTTTTGCAGCACGAAGTCGGACAATAAATGAAGCGCCCTATGGCTGCTCATCTAAGACTGTTGCACTTGCTGGTTATTAAACACGAAGCATCAGCAAACTTGGCAATCTTGAAACGCAAAAAAATCTTCTGAGCATCGCTCTCAGAGACACACTGCGCAGGTGTCCCACTTGCGAAGCGCCAAGAGGGCCCACGTGAACTGCTAGCTTTGCGTCCGGTAGCCATCACCTGACAATCGGCAATCCACGGCTGCAAGTTGTTTCACTTTTAAGCAGTTCCAGAAAACCAACGCAATGAACTTGCTGGCTTCGAATCAGCTCGCTGGCTTCGACATTTTTGGGGCACCCTTCATCTATGACCTTGCTTCTGTGAGATGGGCTGCAAGAGAGCGGTCAACCTGCAGGCTACAGACGGATACAGCAGCCAGTTATTTTTCTCCTAGTGCTGCCAAGGCTAAGGCTGTGAGCTACAAGAGGGTCTAAATGGTGACTGAAAAAGTTCAGTCTGCTTCGGAAATTCATGCATAATAATCAGGGACCAGGAAAAAATTTGGGCGTACGATTGTCATGCCAGCAGTTTACTGCCCTGAGCACAGACATGACTTACTTTTGTTCTGGCTGCAATCAGCAGACGGGAAGCACCCTGCACTTGAACCGTTCACAGCGCAGAAGGGGTAGTAATAAAAAAACTGAACTTTCTGCGTAGGAAATGAACCACCCTTTGGAGCTAGTACTTTGACAAGCTGGGTTCGAAGCTTTAAAAAATTTACAGTGATTACGACAAGGCCGGGTGCAAAAAGGAGAAAAAAAGCCAGCACTCGACTAACCGCCCACTGAGGCGAGTTTGTGTGAACGGATAACGAGCAGCCGCAAACGTTATACGAACAATTCAAGTGGGCCCTCTGCGCTCATGCGGCGCGGAACACCTCCTCCATACGGTGCCTTGTTATGTACGCCGGGTGTGGGACGAACAGAAAGGGTCTTCGAGTGTCTCGTTGACCTTGAAACGGGGAAGTGCGGCTATCGACGCGTCTCGTGGCGGGGCCCCAGCGAGCAAGGAGTCTCGTACGCAGGGTTGGGTGGCGCAGCCAGAAGAGGCATGGCGCTAGGCGTGGTTGTGCGGACTGGGGGGAGGGCTAGAGCTGACGCTCTTGCCCAGGCCCGAGTCCGAGCTCGCGGAGTGCGTGTGGTCCTTGTGGAGCCCCGGCCGCTTGGGCGACGCCGATCGGCATCCCGGCAGAAGGAGTGGCATCTGGGGCACGGGAGACGCTGTGGCGCTGCGACTCGGACGCACGTCTGGTCGCAGCCGCGAGCCGTCCTGAAAAAGGAAGGGCGCACTCTTTGAGCGAACGCCGCCTTGGGCAGCAACGACCAGTGTAGTCAAAACACCTCGCCGTCACATCGTTGTAAGCAGCGGACTCCTGTTTCGTTACTTGTTTCTTGTTTTGTTTGTAGGCTTGAGGCACCATACTTGGCTCTAATGCGTATCCACATACGGTCACATTTAAATTTGTAAGGAAACACATTTCTTTATATGGCGTGAAAGAGGCAAGGTATAGCAACAACACGGCGCTTATTGCGCCTTATACGATTTATATGTGAACCTTGCAAAGTGGGAAAAGTAAGCATTTAAAGAACGCTGCAAATGATGACCTTCCACTCCGGAGGTTCAGTGGATAAAGCATTGCAATAATGAGCATGAGGCCATGATTTCGATTCCCGGCTGGCTGTTTATGATAGAGGGAAAACGTGGGTAGATATATATACTGGCGGAGGCTGAAAATATACAGGTGGTCGAAATCAATCTGGAGCCTTTCACTACGCGCTACGGTGGACCTAGGTGGAACCTATGTGCATCTTCGGCGCGAAACCCCAATTGGAACTCTATTTCTTTTGTAAAAGGACCGATGGTGGTTTTGTCTCCCTTATGTCACACATAAGAGCGCAGCGATGGCGTAGAGGTAGAGCATCCGCCTCGCGTGCAGAAGGACCGTGGCTCGAATCCCGGTGCCGGACAATTCCCACCGGATTGAAAAAAAAAAAAAAAATCCGCGTACTGATGGAATTGTACAAAGGGGCGTGGGGTGCGGCCTGACCCCGGCGACCATTGCCGGTAATGCACTCCCTCACCAGAGCAGGATTGGCCACTCTGGTGTCGTAACGGCCACAACCTCCCATGAATACGCCAATTAACCCTCGGCCCTCAGTTCCCAGCGGCTGCGGAGCAACTGACCACGGCGGCGGTCAGACCTGTGACGCAGCAGAGGGTGCTAAGAATCCCTGGATCCGGACAGGCCGCCAATGGAATCTGAACCTGGCAACGTTTAACACGCGAACCTTATCTAGCGAAGCAAGTCTCGAGGTGTTGTTCGAGGAATTAGAGGGCATTAAATGGAATGTAATAGGGCTTAGCCAGGTTAGGAGGGCAGGCGAAGCATTTACGGTGCTGAAAAATGGACACGTCCTATGTTACCGGGGTCTAGAGGACAGAAAAGAACTGGGAGTGGGATTTCTAATCAATAAAAGCATAGCTGCCAACATAGAAGAATACTATAGCATTAACGAAAGGGCAGCAGGTCTTGTAATTAGGCTCAATAAGAGGTACAAGCTCAAGGTGGTGCAGGGCTACGCGCCCACATCCAGCCCCGACGACCAAGTAGTGGAACGCTTCTATGAAGATGTGGAATCGGCAATGGCCAAAGTAAAAACACAGTATATCGTAGTTATGGGGGACTTCAATGCTAAAGTAGGCAAGAATCAGGCTGGAGACAAGGCAGTTGGGAACTATGGTCTGGGCTGTAGAAATAGTAGGGGGGACCTACTAGTTGAGTTTGCAGAACGGAATAACCTACGCATAATGAATACTTTTTTCTGTAAACGGGAGAGTCGGAAGTGGACCTGGAGGAGCCCGAATGGGGAGCATAAAAATGAAACAGACTTCATATTATGCGATAACCCTGGCGTCGTGCAGGATGTGGAAGTGCTCGGAAGGGTAAGGTTTAGTGACCACCGTATGGTAAGATCTCGAATTAGGCTAGATTTGAGGAGCGACCGCAACAAGCTAGTACGAAAGAAGCCGATAAATGAGCTAACAGTAAGACGTAAAGCAGAAGAATTCAGGATCGCGCTGCAGAACCGATATTCAGCTCTTAACGATGAAGCCGAGCTTACGGCACAGGAAGCCAGCGATAACCTTACACTCATTATCACGGAGTGTGCAGTAGAAGTCGGGGGCACTATGGCTAGACAGGATACTGGTAAACTTTCACAGGAGACGAAAGATCCAATTAGGAAACGGAAAACCATGACAATCTCTACTGCAGCTGACAGAATAGAACTAGCGGAGCTTTCGAAGTTAATCAATAAGCGCAAGACAGCTGACATACGGAAGTATAATATGGAGAGGATCGAATACGCTGTAAAGAACGGAGGTAGCCTGAAAGCAGTGAAGAGGCGTCTTGGCGCGGGGAAAAATCAGATGTATGCACTTAAAGATAAGCAAGGCAATGTCATCACAAATAGGGATAATATAGTCACAGTGGCCGAGGAGTTATATAGGGACCTGTACAGTAGCCGGGACATCCAGGATAATGCCGAACGAGACAGTAGTTCAGAGGAGATAGACATCCCACCAGTAACGACCGAAGAAGTAAGGAAGGCTTTGAAAGAAATGAAAGGGGGCAAAGCACCTGGCGAGGATCAGATAACAGCAGACCTCTTGAAGGATGGCGGAGAAATTGTACTTGAAAAACTGGCAAACCTGTATACGCAATGCCTAATGACCGCAAGTGTACCGGAATCTTGGAAGAACGCGAACATCATCCTAATCCATAAGAAAGGCGACATGAAGCACTTGAAAAATTACAGGCCGATCAGCTTACTGTCAGTTGTCTACAAGGTACTTACCAAGGTAACCGCTAACAGAATTATTGCAACCTTAGATTTCAGTCAACCTAAAAAACAAGCAGGGTTCCGTAAAGGTTATTCAACAATAGGCCATATTCACATGATCAATCAGGTGACAGAGAAGTGCGCTGAGTATTCTGAACCCCTATATATAGCCTTCATAGATTATGAGAAAGCATTTGACTCGGTCGAAACCCTAGCAGTCATTCAGGCATTACAGAACCAGGGGGCAGATGAGCATTATGTAAGAATACTAGAGGATATCTACAATGGGTCCACAGCTACCATCATCCTCCATAAGGAGAGCAGTAAAATACCTATAAGGAAGGGTGTCAGACAAGGAGACACAATCTCTCCAATGTTATTCACAGCATGTTTACAAGAAGTATTCGGAACGCTGGATTGGGAACAGGTGGGAGTAAGGGTTAATGGAGAATACCTCAGTAACCTCAGATTTGCTGATGACGTTGCCTTGCTAAGTAACTCGGGGGACGAATTGCAAAGCATGCTTTCCGCACTGGACGAACAGAGTAGAACCATGGGCCTGAAAATTAATATGCAGAAAACTAAAGTAATGATCAATAACCTCGGGACAGCACAGCGGTTTGAGATAGGTGGTGAGACAGTGGAAGTGGTAAGCGAATATATCTACTTAGGCCAAGTTGTGACCCCAGATCCCAACCATGAGGCAGAGATAATTAGAAGGATAAGAATGGGGTGGGGTGCATATGGCAGACATTCTCAGATAATGAATAGCAGCCTACCATTGCCGCTGAAGAAGAAAGTGTATGACAGCTGCATCTTACCGGTACTCACCTACGGGGCAGAAACCTGGAGGCTCACTAAGAGGGTTAACTTAAATTGAGAACGACTCAGCGTGCAATGGAGCGTAAAATGATAGGTGTAACATTAAGGGACAAGAAGAGAGCGGAGTGGGTCAGGGAACAAACACGTGTTAACGACATATTAGTAGTGATTAAGAAAAAGAAATGGACGTGGGCAGGGCTTGTAATGTGAATGCAAGATAACCGCTGGTCATTAAGGGTAACAGAATGGATCCCTAGAGAAGGCAAGCGTTGCAGGGGGCGGCAGAAAGTTAGATGGGCAGATGAGATCAAGAAGTTTGCGGGGATAAATTGGTCACAGTTGGCACAGGACCGAGGTAATTGGAGAATAATGGGAGAGGCCTTTGCCCTGCAGTGGGCGTAGATAGGCTGCTGCTGCTGCTGCTGCTGATGATGATGATGATGTCACACATGGTCCATTTTTCTTTTGTAAAAGGACCGATGGTGGTTTTGTCTCCCTTATGTCCCACATGGTCCAGTTTGCTCATTTATTTTCACTTTTGATAGCCTTTTATTTTATAGGCGCTGACTCTTCGGGGATCATTTGACACGGCCGGCTCAGACATTTTATGAAGAGGTATTTAGATTACGGATTAGAATTTTCTATCACCTTCAGCTATTATCCGCCCTGAGATATTCGTAAATGGACACTAAAGCCTGAACAAATTTTTTAACTAAGCGGTCATGAGTTTTGTAGTTTTCTCGACTTTTGCTCAGCTGCCAACGATGCCTTGTCTGCGGAAAAATAAAGATTCAAAGCTGAAAGTTCTCTCTACCATTTCGCGTCCATTTTTGCGACCCTAAAGATAATTTTTTGTCCAGAGCAAGCCGGGGCCTTATCTTCAATATTACTCGATCGTCGCCTTCGTCTATGGTGCCTGTTCTCATTGGCTTTCGCTTTCGTCGCAGAGATTGGAAGCCAATCAGAAAAGAGTTGTTTTTGACGCCATCTTCGTATGGCTGCTGCGCGAGAAGTTGACCATCAAGCCCCGCCCTCTATGTGCAGAGCCTCCAAGGAGGTGCTGGCGCCTGGGAGCAGATGTAGGAAATGCGCGCGCAACTTCCTAAGTGGCGTTGACCGTCTTGTTTCAAAGCAATTGCGCTAATAATCTCTGATTTTAGGTGCAGAGCACTTTAGGGGCTCTCCTTGTCGTCGTAGTTCGCTGTAACGCTGTAACTGCCGGAATCAGGCGGCGCAGCGAGATGACGGACCCAAGTAGAGCCCGGCGTACCCGTCGTAGGGCGTCCCGCAGAGGCTTCGAAAACCAAGCGGTTTAAATAGTCATAACCGTTCGAAACTCGTGAACCGTTGGCGCTTGTCATACATCTCCCCGTTGTTTAGCGCAAAGAAAACTGCAGGTACATTTGAGGCAAAATATACTACATAATTAACCGGCACCGAACGCGTTCATTTAGTTCGGAACGCTCATTGGGTTGGTTATTGCCATAGTAAGCGAAAAAAAAAAAATGGCAGTGCAACGCCGGCACGTGCGGGAGAAAAAGCAAGCACAAAAAGAACAGAACTCCCACTGGCGCTGTTTCAGGCAGGGAGCGCGCGAGCACTGTGGAGGCGGGAAATTTGAATTGCATTAGGTGGTAGCAGTGAGCGGATAACGGCGCTAGCCCATTATGGCGAATCACTGCTCTGCACTTCCGACAGCATTGACGTTGAGTGGAACGGCTTTAATTTTTTTCCACTGGCTGTTGCATATATATGCGCTATTGGTAAACAGGTACGTTGGGCTCTATCGTTTACACGCACGCATGCATGTTTTGACTGCGTTTGTAACATATCGACGAAATCAAAGCTGAAACAAAGCATACCGCGTGGACTTTGGCATCCTATTTTAGGTTTGTGTCTTTTAAAAAGCACATGACAGGCAAATGTCCCTGCATATATTTATTTTACATTTACATGTCCCTGCTGTCTCAGTATTTGTTAATTTCGGAAGGACGCTTCGGCAAGGTGCCCCAACCTTGCACTTCACCATTAAAGATTCGTGATGTCATAAAATGCGGCGCGGGAACGCGTATGGGGTGGCGACACCTATTTTCATGCTTTTGGTACTTTCTGTGTTAATAAGCAACTACTGCGGTTGCGAGTGGTATATTTGTATTCACGACACTCTGACCTACCGATATGCGTGAACTTGCTTTTAAACTTTAGTGTTCCTTTAATAATAAACAAGTTATTTCGATTACATGTGCAAAGTTGCTTTCTGACCACTTTTTAGCACCGGCATGGGAGAGTTTCGAGCTGAAAGATGCGCGCGCGCGCAGAGGGGTCATGCGTACTTGCCCCCCTCCCCGGGGCCTCACGATGTCTCCCTAGCGTGCATCTAAGGGGGAGTAAGAAAGGGCCGTGGCTCGTGGGGTATCTTTGCGCAGACGTGCGGACGCCAATACGTGCCACAATAATGGCAATGGGTTACGATTGCATGAGGAAACGACACTTGTGGCCACGACGGCGCCAGGACCCTTCACGGGCTGTGAAAAACATGACCCCGCGGCCTGTTTCCTGCCGGGAGAGGAGATAAACTTACGGAAAGGAGTGGGGCAGCGTTTCACCCCGCCATTTGTTTATTTGACGGGGCGAAACTGACTAATCAAATCTCGCGCGCTGCACACCATGTGCACGAGGTTGATTAATTCACTCGTAAGACGCTCAGTGCCAGACTGTACTTAGATATTCGAACCCAGTAGCGAGCCTTCGTGCAATGCACGTAAAACGTCGTATGCCTAGGACGTAACTGGGTAGCAAGTCGATCGCAGAGACAGTGGTACTTTGTCGTTACTGCACAAATATTCACCAGCGAGAAGTGTGCTAGCCGCTGAGCTCAGCCGATTAAATAATTTGCTGTTCCGGATAGAGACAGTGTTGAGAGATTGGTCCCCACCATCAATTTCACACAAAGCGACCGAAACTTTTCTTCGTTTCCCTAACTATAAATGTATAGACGAAAGTCCATGGTGCCTGAGAAAAATTAAGGATTATGAGTGCGCGTGCATTTACGCTCCTATCTCTTCCTTTTTGTTTGCTTTGTCTTAAATTCTATGAATCCCGATCCCCTAGTGGAGAGTATCAAATCAAGTTCTAGGTTAACTTGGTTAACCTAGACTTTGGTTGGGTGAACCTCGTTAGCAAATCGGCCTCTCCGTGCACTTTTTTCTCCTATTAACATCTCCCAACTGTTTGAGGCAGATTGTAGAGGTGTTAGAGCTTGTTAGAGTTCCATCCTAGGGATGATACCACTGTTTTTACGCCAAACAACATGAAAAAATCAGCCCATCCACTTAGACTTCCAGAAAGCAAGGGGTCACATCATCAGCGAATTCAACGCCGTTATTAACGACAGGCGCGTCATCCGGGACCGTCATTTCCCGTGTTGTTTCCACTGTTTCCCGAACGGGGACATACCTGAAAGTCGGGTGATAGGTAAGACGACCCAAAGGACGGCGTGGCCAGCAGGGGCTGTGGAGACGGTAGAGACGGCGTGGGCACCCGCCTCTCGCACGGCGAGTTGCCGGTGAGGCAACTGAACGATATGCGGTACACCCGCAGGGGCTTGGCGCCGTCGTTTGAGCCGGTGCTGCCCGTCGCTGCAAAGTAGCAAAAGAGGCACGGGAGGCTCACCACGGCACGCCGTGTCCTGACAACTGAGGGAACAAGCATTTATCGTAGGCTACAGACGTGAGAAACGGCGCTTCGCGTAATTTGGTTGGCCCAGACGTTAGACAACGTCATTGTTTAGAAATACCAAAAGAGTATGAAACTGGTGACATTCCCCCTTAGTGCAGTCGGCAGTGCACCGGGGACGTAAGTAAATTCAACGAACCACGCTCGCCTCCATTTGTTTTAGCGCTTGTCTTCTTGCGAAAAATAGAGAGCGCAAAAGGACGGGACAAAATGGAACAGGCACAACGGAAGCGCTCCTCACCTAGCGTGGCAAATGTGCAGCGATTCTTCGACAGGGGGAGGGACATATTTTCTCGCACGATCAACTTTTTTGGATTTGAGTTTTTTTTTTTTTTTTTTTTCCAAAATGAGCCAAATCCATTTTTGATGGAATTGAGAAAAACGTCATTTTTTGCTACCGACATAACGGTGGCACCTATTGAAATAATCTCTGGCCAAGGGAGGAAAGGATCTTATTTGAGCACTCATATAGAAATATGGCTGCATTACTTCTCTTGGTAGGTACTTGTAAAATTCCCATGTGGCACACATAAATGTGACACGCAGGATTTGACCCATTTTGAATAAAAAGTTGTTTATTGCACCGGTCCTTGCTAGTGACAACCGGTTGGAACAGTATTACTTGAGCACTTTTTGAACTAATATGCATAAATGAGTGACATGACTGTCATCTTCTAGCTGCAATCCCTTGCTGCACTGAAACAGAAGTCACTGCGTGCCGTGACCACGGCTGAGTGTGGACAGGAGAGTCTCCTCGGCAACATCCGCACTCTTCCTGCTCGTCAGCTGCCCTTTCCTCATTTCGGAATCTCGTGCAAACGTCGGAAAAATACTTCAACACTTCATGCTGCTGCCATGATTCTCCAAATTGTTTAAAAGCAGACGTCCCGGGACGTCCAGAAGGGCGAAACGTTCAAATAAAAGCACCACGGTTTCTTCGGAGGTGCCAGAAATTTGTACTTGAAACTTATTGCTGCAGGTGGCGAAACAAGAGCTCCCTTGAACGTTTTCTTCCTGCGCGCGCATTTCAGTAGTGGTACGTTTCGCGCTCATTGTGCGCTACGTAGCATAGGATAACTACTTCTTTTAGTAACGGACCGGCCACCAATCTCTTTGTTACCGCCGTCTTCCATCTGGAACGAGTAAACTCGTCAGAAAACAGCAAAACAAGCCAAGAGCTGCAGAGGCGAAGCGGAGAAGCGACGGCCATGTTGGCTGCTTGATCACGAGTCGTGCAGAGAGAGCGCACATTGGTTGAGTGTATTTGGCTCATTTTGATTCAGACAGGTCGCGTTCTTGGCTCGTTTTTGATAGAGTTCCTGTATGTAGCTCCCCTAGGGGAGCAGAGTTGCGCGTCCATCCGCCATCTTGAGTTCAAGGTCGTGCCGGAAGGCCACCCGTCTCGCATGTACGATCTGTCGCCGGGCCGCCGCGCAAGCGGCAGCGGCGAGGAGGAGTGGCGAGGAGGGGCGCGGACAAGAACTGGCGCACGATAGTCGGCTGATTAACAGCTGAGCGGCCGCCGCTGCCGCCGCTTCCGCAGCCACCGATGCTCAGTTTAGCAGAACTGACTGATTTTGAATCGAAATAGCCATTTTGAGTTCGTGTTTCTCTGTATATTTGGCTCATTTCGTTTTGAACGGGTTTTCGTATGAACACTTTCTAGAAGTACTGTTTATTATCCCCAAATTTAGCTTAGTTTCGGTTTCGGTATTTGGCTCATTTTGGAAAAAAAAAAAAAAAAACTCCTCATTTTCTGCTGACTTGTTGGCGCAGTCCACATTTGCGCTCTGAACTCTACAGCCTAACTTTTTACTTTCGAAACAACATTGATCCACGTATACGGAATAAGTTCTGTGCTTCGCCCCTTGAGGCTCACGTGGCATTGTCAGCGCTCATTTTTTTCGTTCACTTGAAATGAAGGCGACTCCGCAAATGTCTTTCGTGCGTCCCATTTGTTTATTAAAATGAAAGACATGCAGGTCAAACGCAATATGACACACACTTGCACCTCACTTGGGCGAATGAGCAAGAGCTTTACTTGTTCTGTCCACAGAGCAACACGCACCATGCTGGCGTAAATGCGCGCTCAGCATACCGTATACATTAACACCATGAAGTCGCAAAGAACCTCCTTTCAACCTCGCTCTCCTGGCTTTCTGTTCTTAGTTCTCAAATTTTATCATTCTTTGAATATATGTTTCTAATGTAGTTGCCAGTTCTTATATTTTAGAAGCAATCGAAATGCATTCGGTTAATTTAGCCATTAATTAATGAAGAACTTGCACGAGACGTGGCGGGAATCAAAGCGCTCTTCCCATGAGGTTGACGTGCGCCTACACGGGCAAATCATGCAGCGCTGCAGCCATGACTAGTGTGCGGTAGTACATGCAGGAGAGTGGTAGAAAAAAAGTGGGCACGCACACTCACAATGAGGCGAGGACGGAGGCGACACGCTGGAGTCACGCTCCACGCGATCCTCCTTGATTCGCTCCTTCCGAACTTGAAAGAACTCGGGTGCAGTGCTCACGAAAAAGATGTCGCTCTGTGGGCAAAGAAGGAAGCAAATACGCAATTCAACAAATCGGCCAAAGCAAGTTCCCCAAAGGCACTCGACGAAAAAGACAAATTCAAACTTGCGTGTAACAACATTCGGGTGTAAGCAGACAACGTGTAGCGAATGAGTTGAGTTAACGTCAAGGGCGTTTTCAGAAGCCACGATTGGCAGGGGCTCACCTAAAGGTGTTTTATTTTCATTTTCCAAGTCAGGTTTGCCAGGTACTGTTAGTCTTCGGGCTGATTTAATAGTGCGGCGCTTGCGAAATCGTGCACAGTATGTACGTATAACTTGCAACACACAGCTTTACCTCTTGGAACTTACCAATAAGACGAAGACATGCTTAAAATTTGAATACGATGTGCACGCACCGACTGTGTTGCTATTTTATTTTACAAAGACGCAATTCGTTCTGTTCACTATGGGCTTAGGAACCGCAGAATTTTATTTTTGCTCGCGATGTATTAGGCCTTGAGAGAAGGTTAAGCATCCGTATGGCCTATCGATAGCTCCTAGACAGATCAGGCGTCAGTATTCTTTACCTCGTGCTCTATTGTGTACAGAACAATCTCTTCCCCGAACGACTGGAGGGGGGGGGGGGGGGGGGGGAGGCAGTCTCCTAAAAGCTCCACTCGGTTGACACGGACCACTTCGCAATAGTGCAAAGCTTGATGTTATGGCTGCATTTGAACTTTTATGAATTGTGAAAGAAACGGCCCAATCATACACAACCCTCATACTTTCCATTTGCATAAAACCGCATTCCAATATGTTAACTGCGTGATTGTGGGGTTTAACGTGCCGAAGGCCCTTGGGCTATGAGGCGCGCCGTAGTGGAGGGCTCCGGATTAATTTTTGACCCCCTGTAGATCTTCAACGTGCGCCGAAATCTCGACAAACCGGCGTTTCGTTTTCCGTCTCCATTAGAAAAGCAGCCACCACGGCCGAGATCAAACCCACGTCCTTGCGCTCAGCAGCACAACGCCTTAGCCACTGAGCCACTGCGGCGGGTGCATTCAAATATATACCGGCAATCTAGTTGTAATGGTCGGTTAAGGTATGTCAAGATTTTGTTTGGTCATGCTGACGTTGCTGCAAATTACTAGAACGTGGCCGGTTTTTAGCACTGCACATTACCGCGTACGGGATCAACCAGATTACTGATCCCATGTACGACATCAGGAAGGTTCTGGCACGCCATCCATATGTTTTTGAAGAGACTGACGGCTACACGGGACCACTGGCGCACCTGGAGCGGCGCCCCACTCCCAACATGGAGAGGCTGTAGTGCGGTGGAACAATTGTGCGACGCAATCCTGCGAAGACCAACCTCGAGGGCCCACGCAACACCCAGAAACTGAGTCTAAGGTGCCTGGACGTTCCCCCTCACCCCCGCTCCGTGACGGGGGAGGAACCCTAATGGACTCGAGACCGTAGCACCGCCAACGCAAACACCCCTTAACTTTGCTTTTCTCTGCCCTATCCTATTCTCCCCCACCCCCGGACGGGGCTGTGTGCTGGTGAACTCCCAGATGAGTTAAAAATATCCCCAGTCCATTTCTTTTCCTCCTTCCTTTAAAATCGAACCACCCTCCCAAACGCAAATACCGTTCATTGAAACGATACGGTGATCCAATTTAAGTATAAGAAGGGCTGTTGTGTACGTCGCGACTCAAGCAACACACGCCTTCCCCCTCACCTCGTCTGGCGATTACGGCCATCCCATATTCTGTTCTCTGGCGCATATCTCGCGTGATATAAACACTCTCTTCCCGGCACCTGTGTCGAGTAGTCCTCGCTGCCCGATCTCCCCGGGCCTTGAAAATCGCAGTTACTTTTATGTTTAGCTTACCTATACATGACAAGAAACGCACAATGCGTCGTACGTCGAGCTGTGTGAACTGAAACGTCGAAGTACAGGATGTGTTAGTCAGCCACAGTCATCGTCACTAGCCGACCCTCCTGAGTGGGTACCTTGCTATGTCTTTATTTAGCTGTAATGTGTGGTTACGTTAGTGCTTAGCCTACCGACGTGGCAAGCAACCTCTCACTCGTTGTGCGTCGAGCTGCGTGCACCGGTTGTCGGCGTTTTCGAAGTCGAATTGCACAGCCCATGCATTAGGCCCGCCTTCAGTAAGCTACAGTCATGAAGTCCACAGGTTTGTGGGATGCCTGCTTGCATGATTCGCATTACGCAAGCGTGGGTTTTATTGCCATCCAGAGTTATAACTTACTTGATTCATTTTTCTTCCCAATTTCTTTATTTCTATTCCCTTTGCGCCGTCGGCGGTTTAAAGAGCCGTTTCGCAGCTACAGACGCCGATGGCAGCTTATACGCTCAAGGAAGGATTTATTGCTGTCGCGTTAGTGGGGGACGCGGGGATCAAATGGCGAAAAATAACCAAAAGATCTTTTTTTCGGAAGTCATAATTTCAGATTGCACGTTGAAGATTCTATACGTTTTCAAACTTTTCCCGTCGCAAACCATCGCACAATGCTAAAGGAAAACGCTTATGTCAGCGGGGGCGACAAAATATGAGCGCAAGTTTGTGAAGAAACTGCAGTTTTCGGAGCTCTGTGGTTTTCGAGGTTGTAAGGGGAAGGCTGATGAGGTGCAAAAACCCGTCACCTTGTTTTGAGCAACTTTTGCCGGGGCTGTACACTCGTTCGTACAACAAAGCCAAAGATTACAAAATACTACTTTCAGCCTTCAAATAGTAATTTAAAAACCACCTGAAGGTAGCAGCGTTTTACAATCTGATATATTTATTGGCACATTGCGTTGTCTTTTTGTCGATGTTCGAAGGATTTTTTTTTTGCCTGAAGGAGAAGAGCGTGGTTTTATAATATTAATTAATGTTGTAACTGTGTACCTAGTGAACTTGTACACATCTGAAGACCTGCGCATGAAATTTTCAGTGATTCAGGAAGGCATCCCAGATGCACCAAATCAAAGGGCAGAGGTCTGTGAGGTTGGCCCCAAGCAAGGACAGCAAGGACTATACTGCTGGTGCAGTTGGAAAATCATGAAGTCCTTGTAATCTTTAAGTGCATTTCAAGAGCTCTTCGTTGCTCGTGGAGAGGATAGCATGGCAACCACTGGGCGGATTTTGACCCTGTCTTATTTTATTCCTTCAAGCGTTCTGCATGGCACGATAGTCTCGGATTTTCATTTTAGGGCCTAGTTATTTTTTTATTCGATACTTACTTCTTAGTCAGTTGTGTCCTACTGTGCACGGGTCAAAATACTGTTCTATATAAAAGAAATACAGGGTGCGAAAATTGTAAGACTGTTGTGTCCTGAAGTGTTATGTTTACTACAAATCAAAAATATTTAGAACTTTTTGCCGTGTTTCAATACCTTGCTAGCCTTTCCACGAGCAAGCAACATGCAAGCCTCTGTAACACAAAAAGTTCTAAAATATCATCATCATCATATATATTAAATTTTACCATTTCGAGTGTTTTAGTGTGATCGCCAAATTTCGTTATTCTAGGCCAAAAAACGAAACAAAAAAAGTTCACTCCGATCCCCACCTCCCCCCTTAAAAGGCGGAGTGCGCGGAGCGACGGTGCTCATTTGGTACGGACAGGCGTCTTTACACTTCAAACATTGAGCTGCCTCGATTTACCAGTCCTGGACGGTCCACGGGCCGTCCGAGGACTGTGTTAGGACCGGAAGTCGCATAGGAGTACATGGGAAAATCGACCGCCGGACCGGGTCTCTGGCAGCCCGCGGACGATCCAGGACTGATAACCGAGGAGGCCCGTTGTAAAGTGGCCAGGTTTAAACACATCAGCCGTGCTTATTGTTAGCGACATCGATAGTGTATTTAGTCTCACCTTAGAAGTGATCAATTTCAGCTTGGGCATAACCATGTTGTGCACGAGATTTCCGTTGATGATGAGGCGAATCTCGATACTCTCGTAGGTGAAGGCCATGATGTACGGGAATACGCACACTGGGAAACAAAATCGACAGAACAGGCGACACTGAAACAACTAGACAGTGATTGTTGAAATCTGCACGTCCGGCATAACTCGGGGAACACGAGGAGCTTCTAACATGCATAAGGAGACAGCCAGACATACGCCAATAATCATTAGCGAAAATATCTTTTTGCTAAAAATAATGGTATACAATAAACTAAGCAGAAATGCAACACTGTTACTTTTTTCAGGAGAAGCAGCTTGTCGCATACATCGCTTTTTTTTTTTGGAGGGGGGGGGGAGGGGGGGGGGGGCACTATTTTACTTAGATTTAGAAACGGCGCAGAAGTACTCTTCATGCATCTCACTTCGCCATTAAGCACAGGTGACGGTTTTTTTTCCGCATTTGCGGCGTGGTTCCCAGGGAACAAGCACACTGCTTCAAGCAGCAAATAATCTCACTGATATTTTTTAACGGTGTTCGTAGGGATGGGTAAACGTGAAAATTTTCCTCGGCCTCTCTGTCAACTGAATCAGTCAAAAATGTTACTAACGGGACTTTTCGCTAGTGGGTCATGAACCCAATGACGATTTATGCATCGCTGGTTACACTAACGACCAGTCAGTGAGCCAAGCATGGGATGTGGCGTCACAGGTAACTTGCGACCCAGGAAATAGTGACCCACCCGTGAACCAGAAGTGACCTACCCATACATCGCCCATGGGTCACCGTGAAGTCACGTGACTTACGGGTGGATCCTGTGACCCGAGGGAGGGAGCCGGATAGGGAAAGCGAATAAAGGATATAGCAGAGCAGCGCAGCGGAATGTATCGGAGAGAAGGGGGAGGGAGCTGGCAGAGCCGATGCATGGAGAGGTCAAGAAAGAGGAGGATGAGAACAGGAGAGTAGTGGCAGAGGAGGAGGATGGAGAGGAGAGGTGAATGAGGACGTGCAGAAGGAGGAGGCACGCAGATATGAGAGGAAGGGGATGGTATCTACGGAGAGAAAAAGAAGGCGAAGAAGAAGCATTCAAGAGAGGGCAAAGGCATCGGCGGAAGGAGATGGAGCGGGAGGGGAGCAGGCATAGGGAGAGGGAAGAAAATGGGAGGAGGGCCTGGGGTATAGGAGGAAGACGAAGGCGGAAGGTGAATGAGAGAGAGTGTGAGCGGAAAAGGACAAGGAAGAGGTAATCGGAAGGCGAGTGGAGCGGAGAAGTGGAAAGGGGGAGCTGGATGATAATGGGAATGGCATAAAACGAAAAGACGATGGGATGGGAGAGGTGGCAGTGGTGAGATGGAAAAAAGAAATAGGACGTGGGGAGACAGACAGACAGACACAAAGAGAGCGAGGGAGGGAGGAAAAGAGACGTTGTTTAAGCAACCCAACTTCAGGGCAGAATGTTAGTGCTAATCCTGATTGTTTTCAAGACTCCTTTGAAAGAAGTGGGGACGGTAAGCCACGGTATAGTGCCTGGATGTGAGATAGAGTTTAGAAGAAGCAGGAAGCTTTGAAGAAGCAGGGGGTTGTTCGCTCCGAGAGCAGGTCTGCAACTTTTAGAGAAGGCGTTCTTTGCCACAGTTTTCCAGCCAATGCATGTGCTGGTTTCACGTAGCGTTAAGCAAACTAATCATGTTAACATAAATGCTCATTTTGTGCCTTTATTGTCTAAGATTTGTCCTTGCAGCCATTTGCTGAGAGGTCTGCGTAGCCATATGAAGAAGCTGAACTGTTCACGTTGCTTTCTTACCAATGTTGTCCGGCACAGCGTTCCATTGGAAGTCGAATTCCGTGGTGCTCTCGTCACTTAGCTTCTGAAAATGTGTTGTATCTGAAAACAAATAGAGAAAGCGACCGTTAAAAAATTGCTGCAATATGCTCTCGCCATTTTTTTTTTCTCTGACAACTTATAGCCCTTATAATGCACACTGCACTTACAACATTGCTTAACAATATCTGCGGTTTGTACAGTGCACATTAGGTGCTGTACCCGAACTCGTTCTGTTATATCGAACAAGCGCAGAATAGCCAACTTGACAAGTTCCTTCTCACCGCCTTGTTCAAATACAGCTTTTGAATAAACATTCAATAAATGGGTGTCTTCCAAACTGAATGATTTAGCCATGACAAGGACCCCTAGCACCAACCAGAAGTGGAAGCCACTCACCTGGCCAAATACACTTGGGTTATGATGACGAGCAGCCATATCGCCGTGCGACCACTTTCACTCATTCCGCCATTTGTTTTAACGCAATGCTTTCTATGTCTCACAAATGGCGCCCCTGCACACCACAAAACGTATTGCAGGAAAGCCGACTTGCTCTGACGATGATGATGATCGTGGGCGAAGTTAAGAAAAAAAAACGCTTCCGTGCTCGGAACCGAACCTCGGTCCCTCGAGGTATGAAGCCGACGTCTATCCGATTGCGCCATTCCGACCCGGCCGGAACAGTTTAGATTTGGAGAGGGGTGCATGAACGTGCAAAATTAGACAGAAAAATCACGCACCCCTCCGTCTAACGACGACGATGGTTGAACGCGAAGCTTACTTCGTGTGAAATCGAATTGCGAAGGGTCGAAGTCAAAGCCACTGCGGTCAGGAGCCCAAACTGCGTGCGAGTCAAAGACAAAGCTCAACGAGTCAAAATCCAAAAAGTCTGCAAGTCTAAGTCCAAACTCAGACGACAATCAAGGAATCCCTCACGAGAAAGCTTCATGTTCAACCATCGTCCTCTTTGGACGGATGGGTGCATGATTTTTCAGTTCGCCGTGATAGACTCGCCGGTAGTTTAGAAATTATTTACAGGCAGCTACTTTCGGAGTGGTTAACGGCTTTCAAGGACGTGTGCATACAAATTGATTCCTTCTGCTGGCTAAATTGTAGAAGTTAATCATAAGAAAGTGATGGGCCGCTTTTTAAAAATTGTCCTGAATGTAGTAGCACTGACGGGAAACGATAATATGACATTGCATCGCCTGGCATGCTTTGTTCCAGTGAGATTCTACTTTAAGCCATCTTGAATCTGACGCAGCAGATTGCACGCCGATCATTTGAAAAATGTAGGTATCAGTCTGATGAACCTCGTGTTTGTGGAAATATACGAGATACGCGTAACACTATGGGAGCTACATTAGTGTACGTGATAACGCGCTAATGTGGGTTAGTAGGTTGTTGTCGTTTAGAAGCATCGTAAGCAGCGCGTTAAAAGTCGAAACACGAAACAAAGAGTACATTGGGCAGACGCTGGCCCTTGTCCTTGTACGCAGCACAAGCGCTTGCCCCGTCCTTGAAGGCTCTGCATACAATTCTTAGCAAGGTATGCGTAGCGTGAAGAGGCACTTACGGTTGTAGCAAAGCAGGAGCTCGGCCTCGTCGTCCTCGTATATGTCGAGCGCGGCGACCAGGTGCGCCTTGGCCGCGTCCACCGAGTGTAGGCGCGTGGCGTCGCCCGTCTTCTCGCTCACCAGGTCGAACTGGTGGCGGTAGCCGACGCAGATGTGGTTGTCGGGGCTGTCGACGAGCGTCAGCAGCGCAGGGGCCTCGGGCACCAGCAGCTCGCGCACCAGCTGGAAGCCGTCCACCGTGTCCGTGTCCGAAGCGGCGCACCAGGTGGTCCAGGCGGCGGAGTGGCGCCACTGCAGCACCAGCAGACGCCGGCCAACGGCCGCCGCCATGCGCAGGTGGCTGCCGCCCGGCCGGCTGAGAGCGTACAGGTGGCATCCTGCGTGGACAGGACAGTGCGCCCGCATTACGATCTCCGACGCGTCCTTCTTCGTTCGCGCTTTCGGAGAATGCGAACTTTCGAGGGCTGTAGAAAACCGGATGATATATGTTACATCTGCTTCGAAGATCGGTCCTTATATGGGGTTTAGCTAGGTAGTCAAGCAGCGTACCACTACCCATACTCGGATAAATTAGAACCGTATGTGCACATGTTGCGGATTTGCACATGTTGTGTATTGTGTACGGGCGGCCAGCCGCCTGACCTGTATCGGCCTCAAGTGACCAACCAGAAACGCGCCTTGCCTGCGCACACAGTGGCGCCCAACGGGTACAGTACCGATTTCGCTGCCATCTATTTTCCTAGTTTCAGCCGCCGCCAGAAATGATACAGCTTGGGCTATGCACGAAACCGCCTGGAGGTCGCGCCACTACTCCGCTGGTCATAGAACTAGGCAGCGCACGTACTATGTGCCTTATTTTTGTCCTTTGTTTTGCGGGGGTGCAATAATCGATTTTGGCCACGAAAATCCAGTGCTTTCGTGCGCCTTGAGGCACGCTCCTTTACACCTGCGGGCGGGGTTGGTGTCACTAAATCAGCTTTTTAGTGACTATAGTCTTGGTGACCGAAATTTCCTTCGTCAAACACCTCAGTGGTTTTTGGGCGTGAGAAACCTTATGGGGCTGCGTCGTGTGGCGATGGCCTGAGGTCCAATTTTGCAAAGATATCCGGCGCTTGCCAAGCCATTTACGTTTACTGCATCCACAATGGCGCTCTCTGGTGAACTCCGTGGAAAACTAATGTTTGTACTTTGTCAAGAATGCGAGAGCCTTGTATACCCTCGACGATATGTTGGGGTGTAGACCCCTGGGGCAGTTCTTGACTAAAGGTCTGTATACTCTGTGTGCGGGAGTGTGCGGAGGTGGGGCGAAGGTGCCACTTTTTATGTATGGTTCTTTATATAAGACGTTTCCCCTTTTATGGCAAACACTATGTTAAGTTGTGTCTTGATTCGGCAGTCTGACATAGCTTAGTGGAACAAGTCGTTCATTCTAAGGCAATCTCGTGGTTCAGCTTCACCACAATGCACCGGATTGATAAGTCCAATGCGCCAAGAATAAAATTTCATCGAATGACGATGGTGAACGTACGATTTGACTGAAAAGTTCGGTCTGCGCTTTGACATCATGCAATGAAAGCACGACGTCCTCCATTGCGCAATGACCCGGCGCAGATGCGATTTTTTATTCAGAATGTATGCTCCTTCTTGGCATTCGCCGAATTTGCTTTGTTTTAGATGCAAAGCATCTCATGCTCGGGGCTGTGTCCCTCCCTCCCTCCCTCGTTGTCGTTGTCCGCCGTCCGCACTCTACTGCGCATGCGCGTCTCTTCAGCCCCGTCAGCGTTTGGGCTGGCGTCAGCGCAGTCCACCATAAAAAGAAATAGTTAGGCGGCGACCAGTTGCGGTCCCACGACTCTCTGGCCGCAACGGGAGGTACGTGGCGCTCTTCCCACTGCGCTACAAACCGAGACGGGAGCATGTGCTACGAACGCGTCTTATGTCCTTCACTCATTTAAACTACGTGAAGAAGCTACTGATACAACGAAGGCACGCGAAGCTGAAAGTCAGCGGAAACGACGAACTGAAAACTAATGGGAACTTCAGTCGACCCCATGGCTGCTTCGCATACTACTCAGGGTTCCCCTACGGGAAGATGGTGTAATTTTTTTTTACATGTTTCGGTCACTGGAGCGCATTGTGGGAAGCTGAACTACGGTATTGCCTTAGCGTGTATTTTGTATGGGGAGGGGGGTCCACGCCGAAGCACTCATCTGGCTCCCACCACAAACCTGCAGCGAACTGCTCCTCGGAGCCTTTTATGCCAAAGTACAATGCACGAATCTACAGACCATGGGAGCGGTGGCGAAAACTAACCGCTGCGCCGCCTGGTTGCGCGGCACCTGCTGTCGAGGCCCACGCACTGCGCAGGCGCGTCCAATCAGTATTACGTGCATGTCACTATCACTTGCCTCTTCGAGACTGCCATCTGCTTCAATAAGTCACCGCCAGGAGAACTACGCTGGTTAGGGGAACACTGCCGTGCATCTCCCTATCTCTGAAACCGATTTTCTTCTGCGTCGAAATATGTTGCTGAGATGTTTAAAAAAGCTACACGTACGACATAAGCGCTAGCGCACCAGTCCTGCCCATTGAACAGGGTTAACACCGATTACGCGAGCGTTTCCACAGAAGGTGTGTTGATAAGCACCCTAAAAGGCCAGCGAGGTTCTCCTGGCGCCAGTTTGTCGGAGCGTAAGGCAATCGCAGAGAGAGGGAGCGATAGTGGCACAGGTGCTATACTGTGCCTGCGCCCTGCGCGGTCTCGACAGCAGGAGCCCCGCAACCAGACGGCGCAGCGATTAGTTTTCACCACCGCTCCCATGGTCCGTAAACTTAAGCTCATGGCTGTACATTTGTATCAAACATCGGTCCACGTCAAAAGAGCACGGGTGGCCAAATTTATTCCGCATACTTCCACAACGATGAACTTTAGAGGCAAGAGGTATCTCCGGCTTGTTAAATATGAAACAGGTTCTCTTAATTTACGTACTTACATGAGATAATATTGCGTGAGAGGGGGCCTTCTTACCCTGCAGTCGAATATTCAGCATATGATTAAACATGGCAGGTGGTTAGACAGCAGGCTGTACAACTTATTTGTAGGTGTTTTTCCTTGATGCCCCATCGCTGAGGTTTGCTGTTGCTCGTAATTTCTATGCGTGCTCTTTAAAGTGATTTTGCAATGCAAAATTTTGTTATTCTTTGGTGTTTGCTAACCCAGATTTGCGATTTACACATAACTGTCGGGTACTTCCGGATACTGGAAGTCCAACCTCGTTACAATGACATAGCCACAGGAGCGACAATTCCTCGGTGAAATGCAATATCCGCTATAACAAGACACAAAAATCTGAAAATAAAACGGGAAATGAGCCCTTCCCGCCATAGGCGCTTCAATATGCCCAAAAATTGCGTTTAAAAAACGTTACTGCAGCACGTGCGCTGCATTTTAATTGGATGCTGCTGCTTTCGTAACAGCGCGGTGTCTACGGGATGATAGAAATGGACGACAAAAATACATATGTCGGCCTGCAGGGACCCATTGAAAACTTGTGTCATTACAAAACCGCATGACTGAAAAAATGTTACAAAAGAGCTTAGATGAAAATAAACTGCCCATTTGGATACCAGGCCTCCCTTGAGCAGGGAGCCAATCAAAAAGCTCGTATTACACTGAAAACTAGGACATGAAGATATGCTCGCGGCTTCTGTCTGAAAACGGACAAACGAGTAAAAAGTGGTCGACGAGACAACCTATTTTCTCTTGAGCTCCAAATACCTTGAACAATTTGGCTGTACGGCAGCGAAAAGCATTACAGAAGATATTTAAAAAAAATATGGTTGATTCCTTTGCCATAGGAATCGGTAAAACACGAAAGTGTAATGTGCAGCGAAATCTGCAGCTGAGCATGATTTGCGGGTCAGCGGCTGTCTTGTGGGTGTGCTTGGCGGGCGCCGTCCTACTGGAGGGTAGCTTCGTCAAAGGTGCACTGGCGTCATTTCCGTGACGGATATGACGTCAGTGAAATCTTGGTGTATCCCGGGATAAACCACTTTCGTATTAAAGTATAAAACCCGAAAACGAGCAACCCGAGGTATAACGTACTCTTTAGTACTAAAGGTTGCTTCCCCGTAAGAAGACCCTGCATGCAGGGGTGCACCCTTTACAGGCCGCTTGCTTTGTTGTAGTGGCGTCACTTTCGTGACGGATATGACGTAAGTGAAATCTTCGTGAGTCCCGGAATAAAATACTTTCGTGTAAAAATCATTGAAAAGGCGTACGATTTCTGCAGCACTTCGTCCTCCCGCCTTCGAGAAGCTGACTATGCGGGAATACTGCGATATTTCGCATCTAGGGCAACCGGAAATCGTCAAAGCTGCTTCGAAGCAATCGTCGGGAGTGAGGGAGTGAAGTGGTCACCTTTAGTACGCTCCAGCTTGTGGTCTCGGAGGTCGGACCGCGTGCGCACTAAGGAACTTCCCGTGTCTCCATCGAAGTCGCTCAGTCGGAACACGTGGATCCTGCTGTCTCTTCCTGCACAGAAATTCAGGAAGAATCGAGATACACCGGAGGTTCGCCTAAATAATTTGAAGCGTGCTATAGTTAGCTGGTTTTTGTTTTGTTGTTTTGTTTTGTTCGACGTAAACTATAGCGTGTCTGGCTAGCACCAGCTCACCACTACGCCATAACCCAACAGTAAACAAGCACTGTAGACAAACTGCGGTTGCTACAATGAGAACTCAGTGAAAATATACGCACTTACGAGTTACACTTGCTAATCCTGATTTGAATTTTTTCACAGTAGGTGCCTAAGAATGAGATTTCTCCCGACATTCCGCACATGTATGCTTCGATTTGAGAGAGATTTAGAAGGCGTTTTTAATGTCGCAAAGCCGAGAGAACTGTACGTTGATTTTTAGGTGGAAGTAAAGGCATTTCTACGGTATCAGTAAGCATGTACTCTAACCAGGGCTTAAAATTGTCACCTTCAACATTATAAAACCTCGAATATTATCGGCATGTACGTC
The DNA here is from genome assembly GCF_048455015.1 of Haemaphysalis longicornis. Taxonomy (NCBI): domain Eukaryota; kingdom Metazoa; phylum Arthropoda; class Arachnida; order Ixodida; family Ixodidae; genus Haemaphysalis; species Haemaphysalis longicornis. The sequence goes on from NW_027526203.1 coordinate 315,128,535, forward strand.
TAGCCACTTCTTTAGTTATGTCAAGGGAGCGTCGCCGGGTGGGTGCGCCAGCCTTGTCACGGCGCCAAGTGGTGAAATTACCGACGGCAGACGCGTGTGCCGAATCCTAAAGTTCTGTATACACATGGGATACCTGCCCGGGCACGCTGAAACACATTGAAGAAGCCCGTCAGTGAACTGTGGGGCGCACGTTCGCAGGTTTTCAAGATTACGTTGTTGCGTACTCCTGTTCTAATCTGATGCGTACTCATGCTCTTATCCGAGGCGAATTCACCCATCCTGGCCGTCGTCTGCTTCTCCGAGGCGGGTTTTTCAGCTAGAGATTAAAGAAAAATGCTCGAGTTCGTGCTTCATGAGCCGACGCTATGCAGGACGCTTCACGCGAGGCACCACCATTGCCATTCGGCATTCAATGTCGATGAGCTGTGACCGCAAAGCCTCACGCGACCATCTTCCAATCACGCTGCCAAAACCGCAGCCTTTTGTCGTAATGGCACATATAAGGCTTTTGACTTCAAGCAGGGAACCGGGTGCACGGGCACACGGACCATTCGTCGAAAGACAATTCGAGGGCAAGTCGTAACAGGGCGATTCGTTGCGTAGGGTGAGTCGTCGCGTAGGGCTATTCATCGTTAAGGCAACTAGTAGTTTAGGAAGAAAACTTTAACGTTTAAAGGCTTATAGGTCACCTAAATGAGAAATAGGTTGAGGCACGGAACATGTACGTATAAAAGATAAAATTCAGAAACAAAAGTTCAATTTACTCTTAAGCTGACCATTCATCGGGGCAATCTCATCCCTCAAGGCCAAAGGTTCACTGGGCCAGGAAGCGTGCAGCTTCTAGAACGAACTCTCAAGGCATACAAGAAGACGTTCAACAGGCAAATGGTAGAAAATCATTTTCTAGGCATTTATTTTCCTTATACGTGAAGGGAAAATGTATGTGTGCAGTTATGAAACCCAATCAAACTCTTTTCGTGAACTAACACCTGTGTGGTTGCCCTATCAAATTAGTAAAACATATTTATAACTTGCTTGTGGGGTATTCCCACAAAATTAGGCAGTCTACTATGAAACTACAGCAATTAAGCCAAATCTAGACATTTTGCTACTAAGAAAACACTAAATCAGGGAAAATCTTCACCCGTATTTACAAATTTCAAGTAATATTGCCGCGAGCAATGCCTTCTGATTTCTTTTGTTACCAGCGTATAGCCGCGCCCGGCTATATTGCGTACGAAGCGATGCGCGCGTTTCCTTTTCATATGCTGCACAGTCTTGTTTGATAAAGAAAGAGCCTAGCTTAGCGGTCATTATCTGAGACTGTTCTTGTTTGATTAACAATGTTCTCGATCTAATTCGGTGCTTGCGGGAACGAGAGAAAATACTACGGAAATCCATTCCCTGACGCTCTGCTATGCACGACATTTTGTTGGCTAACTTTCGAAGTTTGTTTTTTTCTGGTTTATAGGGGGGCACCAGTTCGCACCAGCAATGTCATTTCTACAAGAACTTTGTTTCTCCCCACATTTCGTGACAAAATACTTGATAAACAATAAACTCGATTACAGCGAGATAGCTCTTCTTAATTTTGGATTAGAAGAATCAGGGTGCCTTGAGAGGTACTTGTGTTGAACCATGACCTACGTTGTTTGCACTATTTTTATCCTTTTTAAAACGTACGAAGCATTCATTGTGCGCAAGGGCGAAGGGTTGGACTTTTTTATAAACTGCATGCTTCCTTAAGAAAGTTTGTTGTTAGTCTGCGCTATGTCGCGTGTTGTGTTCTATGTTCAGGCTATGCTCAGACTACCGACGCAACAGCCATATCGTGAGATATGGACGTAAAGAAAACGGCGCGTCACGCAGTTCGGTTGGCTGAGACGTGAAATGACGTCATTCTTTAAAGATATTGCGACAGTTGCGGCAACAGTCTGAAGCCGGCCTAGAACGAACCAGTACCTTGCAACTACCCCAGTTCATAGCACTCCCTAACCTATGAGACGTGTTTAATACGGTGACGAATCGTCATCTAGACGAATTACCATACTACGAGTTGCCCTGCTGCGAATTGCCTTTCGACGAATAGTCCTACAGCCGTATGCGCGTGCGCGAACTCGCTGTCACCATTAGGTGGTGAACAGAGCCAACCGACGAACAGCGGACGGGGATGCGTCGTGCTTGCGGGAACAGCAGGCGATGCTCGCACTGGGGTGAACGATCTGCGCACGTGCCTACTATACTTGCTTCCTCACTCTTCGTCGTGACTAGACGCTGCTGGCCCCTCCCTCCCCCTCGATTGCCCTATAAACTTTTAATGGCTGTCATAAAGCCAATAAGAGAAATATTTTGTGATATTCACAAATTCTTGTTCCAAATACTTGTCACGGCACCTACACATCCCGTTTACGCGAAATATGAATTCGGGCCGCACTGCATGAAAACGTTCGTCGCTGTTTGTTCATTGTTTGTCGTTAATGATTCAGGTATTCAAGTCCCTCCGAAAAAGCAGCGCTTTTAAAGGGCCGAATGCGCACGTTTCTGTCTTTTATTGGTGTTACGCACGTGTGTGGACGCATGCGTGCCACTACAAAGAGGCGCGAGGCGAACAGAGTAGACACGATTCATGCACATACCTCGGTCTGTTCTGAAGAGCAAAATGCCGTGGGCTTCAACCACGCTGATTTGTTTGACCACGACGGTCTTGTCGAATATCATCCGGTGTGTGAGGCCCTCTTCAATCAGAAATATACCGGATTCGGTCCCAAGGACTAGTTTGTTGTTGCCTGAAATAGACAGGAGAGGCAACATGTATTGCACGAGGGCCATCGATGAATGTCAAACGTCGGCCATAGTTCTATGACACACCACTGTTCACACCACCAGCAAAGAATACCAATCTTTTGAGAAGAAAGTCGTGTGACGTGATGTTGAGGCGCGAAGCGTACGTTTTTAAAATTTTATGAACATTTATGTCGCCGCAAAATGACTTCAAATGTAGAAAGGTAAAGCAAAGAATATGATCTATTAGGCAAAGAATATGATCCCAGGAAAAGAATATGATCTATTAAAATAACGGAGCCTACAAAAATGATGGTGTTTTCTTATCAAATGTTCTTAAAAATTCACTTACCGAAGCATGTCACTTGGGTGTGAACACCAGCAGCGCATAAACGTTTCTTAGCAACCATCGAAATGCAGTGAGCACCAAATCTTTTTTTATGGAAGAATCGGATCCCTCCGTAGCATCCCTCCACCCCTCTTAGCCATTAGTACACTCAAATGCTTTTCTGCAGCCAGAAGTCGCATTACCGTACTGTGCCTAAAATACCCAGAAAAGTTCGCTCGGTTGCAGGTACTGATTCAGAAAAAAATTCACCGCGACACCTTCGGCCTATTTTACCCGCCATTTTGGAATGTTCAGAACTGCTCCAAAGCAGCTTCGTATTTTACTTGTCTGTAGAATTTTTATTGCGACAGCAGTTTTGAACTGTCCAGGAACTGCTCAAGACCGTCCTTGGCAGGCAAATAAACGAGACCCCTAGTCAGTTTGTGAACACACATTCACGTGCCGTATGACTTACCACGTGACCGGCATTGCCGAAGGGGTTACCGCAAAATTAGGCAACTGTGCTAGCCTACTCTCCTCCCGTTGAAGCATTTCTAGCCACATGCGCCAAAAATTACGGCGGCTGCTCAGAACTTTCTAAAAATGTGAAGGCGAAAGCCTAGTCGGACCTTCTGTTGAACTGCTGTTGAACCGTTACCACTTGACAAGCCCCCCGGACAGCGGCCTCCAAAGCTCGGCTCGGCTCGCTCGCTCGCACGCCAGGAGCCTCCTGTTCGAGTGCATCGCTACCTTCGCCCCTCGGGGCGGCTCGTATTGCGCGTGCGACAGCGGCCTACTCTCCTCCGGCGCTGCTGTCGCCCTTTCCTGGCGCACGCTTTGTCGCCCTTCCTCAGAACCTTCCTCCATCGCTGTTGTTTCCCTCTCCCAGCATGCGCTGCTATTTTCCGCACGTCGCGATTTTTTTGGTCCTTACAATGCGCGTGCTTGAAACAAAGGAGCGACACCATTTTTAACCTAAAGATGCCATGGAGAGAAAGCACAAGTTTGTTTTATGAAAACATTTGGTGTTTTTTTACACCAGTGCCTTCAGCCCTTGTCCGGCAGCAAGCGATGCTTTATTTACTGAGAAATTAAACAATTTAAGCCAAAATTTCAATTCGCCCGCTAATTGATGTGTTGCAAAATGAAGCATCCTAAATGTAATAACAGTCAAAACCAACCTAAAACGGAGAAAACAACCTCAATTTAAAAAAAAACAATCGTGCACATACGCTTACCGCAGCTAGACTTTGCTGAGCTAGCTACGGAGCAGTTGCACCCGACCTTGTTAAAGGGGACAAACCACCCCAGTTAAAAAAATACTCTGAACCAAAACCTGCCTAACCCCGGGTAACATCACGTTAATGTACAAAGAAACTGAACCGAAGTAGCCGAAACCAACATAAAAAGGACGAAATCACTGAAAAGTACAAAAGAAAGTACAAAACTATCGTCGGAACTGGCCTAAAGGGGACAAAACCACCTGAAATTTTGTATATAATGCTCAAATTTGCCGTGCATAGATATCACGCGTGATAAAAAGAAATGTTTCAATTAAAACAAGATTAAAACGAATAAACAGCTGCTTGCGGGGTTTGTACTTGGTTCATGCGATTGACAGCCAGAAACGCAACCTCATCACCAGGAGACCACACAACCCGGGTTCGCTTAATTCTTTTTTTGGCCTGGTTACCGTCTGCCTTCATAGTTGGCGTAACAATACCGCATTCAGGAACCACTTTCCATACACATTTTCTTTCTTTTTTTCTGACCGGACTTGCACCTGGCTCATTGTTACCGTTGATAGTAATCGTGTCGTGAAATAGTGGGTAGGACTTTACAGGAATTCGGTCACGTAAGTGGCATTTTCGCTTATGCCAGTTAGCCAGTGTCGCGTCAGACAAACCCAACGCGCTCGGCGGCTGTGCAGCGTCGGCCGGTATAGTGCGCGCCGTACGCAATAGTGCTTCTATGTTTGCCATTTCGTTGGTACATTCCATTGCTTAGCTCAACATTCTTACTACTACAAAAAGAACGTGCACTAAATTTAAGCGGCAATGGCTCGTTTCGTAAGCTTATAATCGCTGTTTAACCTGTCTAATTTGCGTTGGATTTCGTCGACCTCAGCCAGTCACAACAATGTGCCCATAATACGCCATAGGTTCAGTGCGGAAAAGTCGCCAGTGAGTCGCAATGGCATTCTCTGTTTTCTTCGTTATACAGCTTATTTTAGTGAAATTTTCGTTGAAGGTGGTGTCAGTGTTATTTCAACGAGGCAATATTTCGAATAAACCAAGCTTGCATTTTGTCTTCATGGCCCCTTTAACTACGACAAACAATGGAATATGCATAAAAAGAGTATTCAGTGCATTAAATGCAAGTTACTACTCTGAACATAAAAATTATGGGGGTCATAAGTACTACCAAATTGGCTAAGCAGGAGCCAATTTTACTAGAGTAGAACTCAATTAGTCTACAGTATTGTGCCGAAATCCCTGAAAACGTGCCAAGTGTTTTTGTCCGAACTGAGGCTGACGAAAATGTTGAGGGAACTTCGAGAAATGCTGCATATGGTCACTAAACATTTAGACACGTTTTGGGCTAGTCAGCGAGACTGCTGCTAAGAAGCGAATAAAACAACGAGCTGAGAGAGAAAGAAGGGACTGAAAAACTTCGCACAGAAACACTGAATTAGGGCATTCATTTTGATGCTCTGATTATCGATTTCGTTTACCTATAACCGCAGGTGAGGCGAACGTGGAGAAGTCTTCGTGTTCTGACCCTCTTTAAATTTTTTACTTTAAAATACAGCACTGAAATTTACGAAACTCTATGCGACCACACGCAGGAATGCGCGCTCAGCGTTGTGATGGAGGCAATCCTTACTCAAAGAGAAAACATTCACTTACCCCAAGAGTCACCACAGACGATTTCATGAGGAAAATCTGGGTAAAAGCACTGGGGTTCCCAAGGCTGTCGCAAAGAAAGAAGTCAGAAATGAGAAAAGGGGAAATTACGTCAAATGTCAAATTACGTTTTCTAGCACAAATTTGTGGCCATTAATAGCTTTATAGTCATTAGCTACGTTTTTATAGACTTCGAAAGAAAGTGGCGTTGATGCTTGCCGAAAGCAGCGTTTACGAAAACCTAGATATCAAAGCTTGGCTTTGCGGACTATACTCATAAGCACTTGGCTGTCACGGCTGACTCCATTTTCTGGCGGTATGTCTCGACGTGTACCAGCCAAGGTTCTGGACTCAGCACAATGGGTAGTGTCATGAAGGCACTCGTAAAGCGATGAACTGAACCATTTTACTTTACCTCGAAAGGTTAGACGTGCATGGGTAACTGAGAGCAGCGATTCTACATGTATGGTATCGGCAGGCATGCAGGCGAGAAAAACACGTACTTCCCGTTTGAAGAGACTAGTAGTGGCAAGACTGGTTGGGGCGTCCCCCTTTACGATGGTGTCCAGCTTCAGTGCCTAGTAGTAGGTGGAACAAGAAACTCAATTAGCTGGAGACGTATGCCTGGTGCACGGTTGAGTGGCAGAACTGTCCGTCACCGTTGCGCGTGGCAACAGGGAGTCTCGCACGTTGCAAAAGCAGCCTCTCACCTGTCCTATCCGCACAAATTCCACTTGTCTGGCCTCTTCCTTGCGACGCGAACCTCTGGGCGTCTCAGGGAGCACGTCACTGAATGCTCGCCTGTTCAGCATGTTCTGCAAGGAATAAAATAGTGTTTAACATCAGTAATAGTTCCCACAGTGTGAGTAAGGGTACTCGTCGCGACGCTTATGAAAGGCAAAATATCCTTATGCAAAAAATATCTGTAATAGGATTGCGGTAGTTTGTTGATTTACTTTATGTTGATTGCTGGAGAAACTGTGCAGCATGCATATTGCCGTCTGCTGCTTAGCGGCAGAATTGGGCGGACGGGCTCGTTAAAGGAGCCATGAAGAGAAAACAAAAGTTTGTTTTATTCGAAAGATTAGGTGTTTCATAGTACCCCAAGCGCTTTCCCGGAAGCAAATGGTGCTTTATTCACTGAGAAATGAGGCAATTTAAGTCAAAATTTTAAATCTCCCGCTAAAATTGCACATTTCGTCACGTGAACAATGGCGTCATACGACCCGGTCCATGGAACAGATACTTAGTATGTCGACTCCATATAGCACCCACACGCGGGAGTCGACCGAGACGGCGGCCATTTTAAAAATACTAGTAAAACCTAGTGCACCCGCAGCCCTAGTCATGGAATCGCCTGATCCGGAGAACAAAACTCTCGCCGAGGAGATCGGGCTTGCATTTAACAACCTCACACCACTTGAACGCTCAATGCTTCTAAGTGCACGAGCGGCAAGAGTTGTGGGATACGCGGTGGACGGGAAAGCGACCATTCCGCGATAGCCACAACAGACGAACGCCCAGCCGTCGGCACTGCTGCCTCGTCAGCCCCGTCGCGACGGACGAATACAGACTGCTATGTATGTGCCGTATTTTCAATTTCAGTAGCAGTATCGCTTATGCCAGTTGGCCGGTGTCGTGTATGGAAAGCCGTTCGCTCGAGCTCTCTGCTCCGACCAGAAAGATTCGAGCGTCAATGCGCGGTGTGTACGGCAATTTTTTTTCCCCAAGGTCAGAGCGCTTTGAAAGGCGATTTGACGAAGTCGGCGACGAGCGCCAGCATGTCCGGGTCCCTGCCGTAACCACTTCCTCGGAAATGAAGCGAGCACACTCGTACTTCCTTTAGCTCTCTTTCTCCTCCGTTTGCCAAGTTCACAAAACGTAGCCAATTGCTTCGCCGAGGTTCGTCGTTGGGCAGCACATGAAAGGAGATCTCACCGGCGGGGATGTCGCACTCCCTCGACGACTTGCCCGTACTACATGGGCATTTCAAAACACAGCAACGAAATTTCATTGTAAAGTACTCGAGCAAACTGAAGTTTTCAGTGGTTGTAAACTGTAAACGAGCTCATAACGACAGCAGCAAGCCAACACGACCTCCGTATACCGAAACCTGTGCGACGAGTGGCACTATCTCGTTGCTGCTCTGTGTTCCTTACTCCCCTTGTTTCTATTTTTACCTTTGCTGGTTGGCGATATGACGGCCAACCTCCTGTGAAGGGATTACGATACCAAGCAAGGTCGCGGCTGTGCGTGCTGGGACGGTTCGTTGGCCCGAAGAGCCTTGAACCCGAAAATTCGTCTGCGCGACGGTGGCGACGGCGAGATGTCGAGTTCGGCTTGGCGGTAGTTTCGTACGCATTGGCATACACGCTTGCGTGTTCGTTCGGAACTTCAACCGCTTACTCCACCGTTCTTTTTCATAAAAAGAATGTGCAGTATGTTTCACGGGCATTTAGCTCGCTATGCAAACTGTAAGCCCTGCCTAACATGCGTTTGCTTTTGCCGGCCTCCGCCAATCGCAGAGCATTCCCAAGTGACATCATAGGTTCTGTTGCGGAAAATGAGCTGGTGGGGTCGCATGGTCATTTCCTTTTTTCCTAATTATGTAGCTTATTTGAGCGAAGTTTGCGTTATAAGTGGTGTCGTTATGGTTCTAACGAGGCAATCTTTCGAATGAGCCAAACTTGTGTTTTCTCTTCATGGCTCCTTTAAGCTCTTTCTATGCAGCTTTTATCGTCGGCCTTGTCATGCGCAGATAGGGCGAATAAAAATCCTTGAATCCTGGTGAACCAGTTTCGCGGGAAATTCCTGAAGCCTGCTTCGTAAACTCTGTTTCGTGAAACCAGTTTAGTGAAGTCTCATTCATGAAGCATCCCGTCACATCTCGGATATCACTTGCTTGCGCAAAGGTTTATGTGCTGCAAAGGGAAGGCGCCACATAGCCATCAGATGGCTCGACATTAGGCCTCACGTCAGGCTTTGAGTTTGAGTGCCGTCGAAAGGTATCCGCAAATCAACGTACAATTGGTATGACGTTAAGCCTAAACGCTAAGCCTAAACATTGGCAGTTAGGCCTAACTTCACGCTTCAAGGCTTAGCGTCGTCAACCGATACCCAATGAAGAAAGTCCTAAATGTACACATCGCACGTCAAGCTACGGGTACCGGTTGACGTCGTAAGACATCAAGTCGTAACGTTGGGCCTAGGATTTTGAACTCTGATACATACTTGACTGTTGGTGCAGTTAATTAATCAATTTTGAACTCTGGTGCATACCCGACAGTCGGTGCCGTTAATTAAACAATGTTTTATATCCACCAAACCACATACACGCACTGGTGTATTGGACAATGCTCCCTAGAAACCTGCGCGCGTACTCTGAAGCCCACTAAAGTGTTAAATAACCACAGCGTAGCACACAACCACAGCAAGGTATTTGAAAGCGTTTTACAACGAAGGTATTCTGCATTTGCACAGTATTATCTGGTTGTCCCAGCCAAACCGTCTTTATATTCTTTTCCCTCTGACGTGTAGCATGTGGCGATATAAAAATTCACGGACGTTTAGTGCCCAGTTAGTGACCATTTTATTGATAAAACAAAATCAAACAACCTTTCTCTGGAAAATTATCGCTTCTGAAATCACAGCCATTTCTTTAGCTCTGTCGACTCAGGCAAGAAGAATAGAGCACTTCCCGGCGTTCCCGCGTTGCCAGGCTGGTCAAAGTGCGGCTCGCCTAAACAGTGTATAGTGCCCGATTTTTCTCTGCTACTCGTTAGTGTGAAACTCTATGTTTGCTAAACCGACAAATGCATAAGTGCGAGTTCAAGGAAGAGTATGTGCAGTCAAATGGGCTCGGAGCTCACTGGATGAATCAGTTCAAGGTGGGGTCAATGAAAGACATCCTACCGGCAGCGTCGAACGCAGTATTGATTAGATGAGTAAACACCTCTGCCGCTATTAGCTCGCCGCGATTCGTAACTTCCCATTGGACGGCCGGGGTCAGATAAGCGCTAATGGGTTCCCGCGATTCCAACACTGCCAACTAGTTAACCGTTGGCTAACAAACTAAGCAGACGCGAGAAGAAGTATAGCGCTTCCGACGTGCTCACCGTCCTGCTCTCCGACATGTGCTCGTTGTAGAGGTCCTTGATGAGCATGTCCAGCGTTCTCTCCCGTTTCTGGGCGAAGATGGGCGTGTTGAAGGCCGCCTTCTCGCCGTTGATCACTGCACACGAGAGGCACACACCCGGCTTGTAACGAGCGCTGTCGGTTGGCCGCAACACAACGCAATCTCATGAAACAAAAACAAGAACAACTGACATCGTTTGAGATTCCTTAAAAACATACGGACCATAGACATTACCATTAACCATGCTTAAAAAACGGCGAAGCACTTTAATGAAACCGCCTGCATGCGTGACTTCTGTCCTGCAATTTTGCCTTCATACCGGGACAACTTAACTGAACTCTCAATGATTAAAAGGTCGGTCATCATTTGGAATCCTGTACAGAGCTTTCGGAAACATTTGTCGCACGACGATAAATGGACGGATTTTAACACGTAGGTGGGCTTGTGCCTGTCGCAAGGATATGCGTCGCGTATCACCGAGCAAAGCCCGGTTCCTCATGTCGCAAGTAAAGCGTACAAGTAGCGAAAAGTTGGTTTTCGACGATTGAAGAGAACTGAATTAAGCTCACAGTTACGAAGGAATGTTCAGTGTTTTTTTACTCATCAGGAAAGAGCAAAAAAGGTAGCGAAAAGCTTTATCCCCATGTGTTCGCAGTGTTCCATTTGAATATTTTGCCCGATTTCCGCAGGTATTGCAGAACATTCTTCGGGGAAGACAGGGATCATGCGAGCGGACGCTATTCTGTCTGCCATCGTTGCGTCCTATCTCAGAATTCCAGTGCCCATCGACGATGCCTAACTGAGATCTAAAAAAAAATTATATTTAGTGCCTACTTCCCTATAATAGCGCGCACTTCACACATGCTTACATAACTACTAACGCTTGTGGACAACATCGTCTCAATAAACACGAACTCCTCCGCAGCGGCTTTTATTTTTTCAATGAAAGCAAAACAAGCACCAAAGTTTCCGCCCCAGCGGCAGATTACATGTCAGCACCGTAGTTTAGTTCAGTACTGCGCCCCCTGGTTGTCACCGTTACCTGCTGTAATGCTCAGTGAAAACCCCCGACCAATCCTAGCGGGACATCAGAAAGCACGGTCCCGCTTTCGAAGAGGGGGAGGACGGCATCTCGCACCAGGGAAGCTAATGCGTTATTCCCACGCTAACGTATGGTGCGGGCACCGGATGTCTCACTGAGCAGCTCAAACAGCTATGTAAAGAAGTGTGATGCGGAAGAAAACTAGCGTCATGGATTCCACGGACAACGCGTGTATAAAACATTCCAGCCTAAATTTACAGGGATAAAATAAACGTAGTTGGGACGACCATGTGATGCGCAGATTGGACAGCAGATGGACCACCCAAGTAGCCGAACGACGACCGAGTGGCGGACTGAGAAGGGAAGACGGAAGGCGAGAGTAGTGACGAATTAAGAAAATCCGCCGAGGCGAAGAATGGATGGGGTGGACGCAGTATCGGAGCGGTGTTTTAATTCTTAGGGAGGAGCCTCCGTCCCTCTGTCTGTGGGTGTGCGCGTATGTGCACGTATGAAATTAGGTGTACTCGGGGCTAGAAAGCTACTCCTCCACAATAACCAGTATATATGGTTGGGTGTGTTAACCAGCTTCTAGAGAGTAGCACAGCCCCCACGATTGAACAACAACAAAAAATAAAGCTTCGACGTCGTGGTGAACAGCCCTATGCGCCTCAAGCCTCATATGTGCTTTGTGGATTTAGCCAGTGCGCCACGGGGAAGAGCAGAAAAGTCCGGGCGGAGCTTTGGGGGGCGCGATTCATGACGGCGGCACGGAAGACATTCGTGTGTGCCTTGGGGTACCTAAAAATACTTCAACCCTTGGGACTCTCAGGGAGAGTAGGCGCCTCTCTCCAACGGTTCTCTGCCAGCAAGAACTCCTTCGTGCACGCTTGCGGTTTGTGACCAGGACTGTCGACCATCGGCTGGCTTGTGACTCGGAAGCCGAGGTACGTGCCTTATTACCAGCAGTGTATTAGAGCCCACCAGAGCATACCCAGCCACCATGGAGATTTGTCTCCTGGAAAATAACATTAACCGTTCCCGGCATCCAGAGCAAAGCTAAGTTGCCTCTGCCTGCTCTTAAATTCTTTTCATTGGAGCACATTGCTACTACCTACCAAAATTACACTCCCATTTTCACGGATGGATCAGTGATGGATACGTCATCTGCCATCGGAATATGGATCCCATCAACCCACACAAAAATTACCGCAAAACTAGGTCACAAAACGTCGTCGATGCTTACTGAACTCACGGCCTTACGTGCTGCATTGGAACACATTTTAACTGCTCCAGTTCAGGCATGGGCAATCTTCACCGACTCTCGAGCAGCCCTTCAGCACCTCATGGTGCTGCCACAAGAGCAGCTTGCTCAAGAAATTAATGGCCTGCACACGCAGGCAATAAACAACCACCACGTCGTTGTTCTGCAGTGGGTTTCCATCTCACTGCGGTGTGTCTGGCAACGACGAACCCGACAGAGCTGCTGCATCAGCGCATTCCAGCCCAATCATTACGCCAGTGCCTTTCACAAGGCGAGACGGAGCGACTCTGGCGTCATCGCTTGCCAAGAGTTCTCAGCGATTGCTGTGGACCGACCCAAATAATACCTACTATCCGTTGCACACAATAGACCCAGAGTGTCGATTTCGGATGCCAAGCGGTGGTCTGTGCAAGCGAGATGAAGCTGTCCTGCATCGAATACGACTGAATGTGGCGTACACTAAGCATTTCCTTTTTAAACTACGCCGAGTTTTCTCACCTCTGTGCCCTACCTGTGCAGTTCGCGAGGACCTGAAACACGTTCTCTGCGCATGTCCTCGCTACGAACTTGAGCGTACCACGGCAAAGCTTTCTCTGGGCCTGCCCGCGTCCGCCCAGATCTCTTCGAGTCACCTCCTTGGGCCCTGGCTTAAAACCGGCATGGCAAGTCGCGCAACAACAGTGCTCCTAACGTTCCTCCGGAGCACTGGACTTGCCAGTGAGCTATGAACTCTCAGACAAATGACTATATCGCCTGATTGTGTGTGTGCTTTTTGTGTGCGTCTGTGTGTTTGAGTGTTCATGTATAAGTGAGAGTTTTCATTAATCTTCATCACACCTTCACCCCCATTTGGTGTAGCAAGTCGGGCGCCCCGCCTGGCTGACCTCACTTGTTCATTAAAGATGTTTCTCTCTCTCTCGCCACTGGGTTGACCATGAATTATCGTGTAATCTACCCAGCGATTTGTCTTGTTTGCACATCCAAACTGGTTTTGCTTGGTTTACACTGACTCGTGACAAGCTTCGCCCGCACCCCTGCTCTCTTTAGGGATGAGTTGGTTAGTTTATCAGCCTTCCCACTCTCCTTTTGTCGCGTTCTTTTTTTATTTTCGTAGTAGTTTTTTTTGTCCAATTTTCGTTTCGTTGAGAGAGAGAAGGCTCTTTATTGAAAAAACAGAGAGTTTTGCCGGCGTTTGCGATCGCCTACATGCTTCTCTGCTAGGGGTCGGGGATGTAGGGAGATTTGTTTCATGCATTGCATTGGTTTGCATGTCCACCTGTTTTCTTTGTCCTTTTCTTCGTAATTGAGCACCCTCTTCGTGTCGATACCCAATAATAGCTATATTCCTCTGGAATCACCACTAGTCCAACGACTTTTCGCCGCAAAATCGGCCTGTAGCTGGTGGCAGCGTCGAGCTGCTAGTGTGGATGGACACTGCCGTAAGCAAAGCTTCTTGCACGCTTACCTTATAAAGTAAGCAGAAATTTTTGTTAGGACTGCACCACTTTTGATTCCCCGTTTTTTTTTCGTGCAAATCTTACAGGTACATGGAAATGCGAGATTTGACCGTACTCTTACAAAACGTAGCTTACACAGCAAGTTAAAACAGCCCTCAGTACCCAAAGCATGAAGATGGCATACTTCCCAAGTTACAGTCCCGGTGAAAGTGGCCGCCACCGTTCTCCAATTAAATAATTGCGTAACTGGTTCCCAACAAACTAGGCAGCGTTTATTGCTTTCAACTAAATCTTGTGTTGCTGTAGGCGTTCAATATTTGAGCTTATATAAGGCACGAATAAAATTGTGTGCGTTAGTAGCGGTTTTCTATGTTGCAATGTAGTTTAGAACCGGAGCGACCAAGGTTTTCGGGCGCAGAGCGAAGAGAACGCAAGTAACGCGAAGAGGCGGACGTGATGGAAACTATTCCTTTCTGCAAAGTGTTGCGTAACTCAGAAAGGAGCTGCCGGTCCGAAAACTTAGGCAGATATATTAAATTTAGTATGTGCGAAAACTTATCCATGCATTTTTGAGAAGGAATTGCCCCGACATTATGGCTCATGATTTCCAGCTTAGTATTTAAAGCCCGCAGTACGGGACACACGGAAGTAAAGGGAGGAAAGAAAGAGAGAGAAAAAAAAATAACTAACGTGTCGCGGGACACGCCGTGCGCTAGCAAAAAACGCGCATGCTACAGGAAAAAAAAATCATGTCTTGCTCGATTGCTCCGGTGAAGTCTAGCTCCGGGATCTTAAATCTTTAAGCCTCAGGTCCACTTTGAGCGCTATGATGAAAGCCCTGGGTTCTTTTAAAAATTAGGTTATGATGACCAAAACACGTTGTTAGACGCGTTGACTGGTGTAATGGTTTAAAAATTTTGCATGAAAGCGAGACAAGAAAGACCATAGGACGGGCACATACTCAGAACTGCTCAGTTCCAGCGAACGATGCGTCCGAAATAGTCTCGCATGGACGTAAAAAAGTACAAAATCGCGCAGTTAACAATGGCGACTGCCTGAAAACAGTACTCATGTTCTGAAAGGAACTCGTAGACTCCACGCACACCTTCGTTTGTGCAAAATACGCCTCCGTGAATTCACAGGCGATAGAGCCATGGCTCCTGAACAGATTTCGTTTTTTTTTTTCGTTTTTTTTTTTTTTCACACACGAAATTCTTACAGTAGTGTGGAAAATCTATGAGCCTGCACCGGACCCACCGCCTTTCTTGCCCGTTTTTATGTAGCCTAATTTTGTCTCGCAAAACAACTGCCCTTCAACAAGCACAATGTCCCGTTCCCAAGCGGACAGCCGGCGGGTGATAGCACTCATAAGAAAACCACAAATAAAACTATCAAGGGTACGTATTAACGTGTTTCACGTGGTAACCGATCACCGCGGCGATGATGTTACCCTGAATAGGACGAGCGCGTTATCCCGCAACTTCCGCTGATTAACATTTTCTCGGCAACACCCGCACACATAGCGCAACTAGGCCATTGCTTGTTGCCAGCCTCTTGCCTTGTGTCAGGCAAGCAGACATTTTTGTATTTGATTGTGGTCAGCGCACGATTTTCTCCGCACGCAACGTGGATGAGCAGCCCACAAGAAAGTGCATACACAAGCAATGGTTCGTCGTTTCGTCGCCATAGGCCGACTGTGTTCGATCTCCAGCTGCCGGTCCCTTCAGGAGGAAATGGCATGGTGATTGAAACTTCGCATCGACATGGTCCTTAAAACAGTACCGACAGCAGTTGTCGTGGTACTTAGAATAAAAATTTAGCATCGTTAGCGACGCTTATATATCCTTGAAACGGTATTCTGTAAAGCGCGCCATTTTTCAGGAGCACCTCACAGAAGGCCTGCACCCGGTGCTCCCTAGCAAGTAGCCAACCATGGCGTCCATATCCAAGTAGTAGATGTCAGGACTCAAGAACAAAACATCACGATTTAGTCACCTGTCGCACACTCGAGAACACCGATTAAGCATGCTAACCTCCACTACCACTAGCAACAACCACACCGTCGTACTCTTCGCCGCCGCGACAGCAGGCTAGCAGAACCTGGCGGGTCTGGACGCCCACGCTCGCGCGTCCAGACCGCCCGTGCTTGAACTGACAAAGGACTGATCTCTTATTACCTTGCCAGCAATTTTCTGCCGATCTTCTGCTTTACGGGTTTACACTTCCTGTATACGATCTTCGTGAAACGTATATATCGTGCATGCCCTTGAGCGTTGGTAGGGCTAGTACACCATAAAGGTACACTTCGACGTTATGTAAATAGGTTGTGCAAAGTTACAACAGGAATTTGTGAAACAGAAAGGCGGTAATTTGTGTGGACGGAGTTGTTCCACAGATATTAACTACCAGGCGGCCACCGCAGCATAGTACACCATAAAGGTACACTTCGACGTTATGTAAATAGGTTGTGCAAAGTTACAACAGGAATTTGTGAAACAGAAAGGCGGTAATTTGTGTGGACGGAGTTGTTCCACAGATATTAACTACCAGGCGGCCACCGCAGCATGTCCACAAAGCTCTGCTTTAAAAGCCGCGTTCGAATCGCTGAGGCCTCGCTTCCACTTTTACTTTCTTTTAGTTTTTCACGGGCTACCAAGCTTTATTGGCGTTCTTTGAAACGCTCCGGCTGCGACGACGCCGCGCGCTAGTGACATTGGCTGCGCGAAACCTCTTTTCTTTGTTCTTTTTCCACTGTATACAGTATTGTATGGCCCCCTGTGTGCGCTGTTTCCGCCGAATTTATTCTTCACTCCCCAGAGAATGAGGAATCAGGAGAGAAATGCACAACGCGATGTAAAACGACGAGCTCAACGACAGCAGATTTCCCCTCTGGCAGCGTAAAGAATGCCTTCAGCAGGAAACCAAATTTGAAAATGAATGAAGCGAAGGAAAACGCCAAAATGGGAGATGTGCTAAAAAAGAACAACGTCAACAGCAGCAAGGGCGGTCGCTCCGGCGAACAAGCACTACGAGCGGCAGCGCTGACGACAGGCGTT
Organism: Haemaphysalis longicornis; assembly: GCF_048455015.1. NCBI lineage: Eukaryota > Metazoa > Arthropoda > Arachnida > Ixodida > Ixodidae > Haemaphysalis > Haemaphysalis longicornis. The sequence goes on from NW_027526203.1 coordinate 315,145,501, forward strand.
GTAAAGTGTGCGTGTGTGCGCGAGAGGGGGAGGAGGGTGCGCTAGGTCACGTTTACCACAAACGCGGCAGCCGCTCCCTCCGCTGCGAATGGCTCCGTGTAGAAAAGCCGAAACACTTTGTCCACGGGCCTTGAGTCGGGACGCGTGGCCCCGTATTTATGTCACGTAAGGCCCGACATGTACACTGCGTGCGCGTGCCGTTCAGCTCGACTACGAAAGCGACAGCGTCCGTGCGTTGCTTTTGAGCGAAAATACGTTTGGAACCGACCGCGCACGTACTGCCGCTTCGAAATGCGCCCAAAATACAGGAGCCGCAGCGACACGACATTTACAGCGGTATAAAAGTGGACGTAAGCGTACTTAGTGGCAAACAAACGAAAAAAATGGGGACGTGTTTGTGTTAAACGGCAAATCCAGACAATAACCTAAAGCTGCAATGTTGTCGAGAAAATTCAATAAACATCAGTTAATCCTGATTTGCTGATGATATTCCGCTATCCAAGCTCCCAGACACAAGGAAAGACAATGAAAGAGCAGCCTTTGGGACTGTGATGGATCCTTAATAACGGCCTGAGGGATGGCCTGAAATTTCGGAGGGTGGCGAGACAGATAACTTAGGTAATAGGAGGGCCGCGGGAGGGGCGGACGGCGCGAACGATGGCCTTAGCGATGCTGCTCCAGAAGACGCGAAGGGGGTGCAATCGGCCCCATTGCTTGGACGCGCCACAACGTCGGGGGAACCATGACACCGTATTATACCGAGCAGGCTAAGTTAAAAAATGCACTTGCAGTTTCACGTTGTACGCTCCGTAATTACTTCAATGTCAAATTGAACTACGATACGATGGGTGATTGTGCAGCCGGTTCGACTCCTGGCCGCGCGATCACCCAAGAGCACGCAATGCATGTGGCTGATGGGAGCGTAGGTGTGTTAAAGGGGAAAGAAGGGATGAAATAGTTTCCTGCTGTCTATGGCTAAGTAATGGCGGGGAATGTAGGCACATAAAAAGAATAAAAAAGGGTTAGGTTAAACACTAGGAAACCTAGTTATCACTAGCGAAAGGTCTGTTTGCCTGCCGCCTAGATATATCCACTGGATGGTTGAACTCAGCCTGTCGCTTCCGCTGAAGCGGACGCATACGCGGGCCAACCTCTGCGTCACCCGTGGCGAGACTGAGCGACGAAACGACGGGGTACCGCAGCGGCGACGCTCCGCTGGAGCGCAGCTAAATGCCTCTCCCCAGCGGATCACATGCGTGACGTCACAACTGCCTCACTCGAGCTCTGGCGTCTCAAGGTCATCGCGACGCGATGAATGACCTTGCAATACATGGCGTAGTAGAGCTTTCGCTCTAAAACATGAAACATATGCACGTGAGAGGCTACTGCGCGAACTCCGCCGAACAGTTGCGTCAATGACAAGCCACAACGGAGCGCTCGCTGTCAGTTTCAACTAGGACAGCGTTAGAACGGAGGCAACAATAAAAATGACACTCGGTCCCGCTCACGTGATTGAACAGCGGAGCTGTTGGAAGATCAATGAAAATCACAAAGTGAATGACAAATGCGCTTTGAATTGATTTTTGACAATACTTTATTTACGAGAGTAGTGACCGGGCCGCAATCCCAACAAGTGTAACAAACACGACCCGAATGTTTCGAATTGACGATTTAGCTCCACCTTCAGTTAATTAGCTTAATGAAACTTGGAGGAGTGCCTCCTCAACCTAGCAGACAAACATGGGGCTGTCGGCTCCACAACGGCCTTGTGATGCGGCTGGAATGGCTTATTGGCGTCATGTTATTTGCATTAAAACTGCGGCCGATGCGATCAATGACACGTGCTGACATAAAACTTTCCACGGTTAAGTAGCCGTTTGAGTAGTGCCACGTCATATAATATGTTTCGGTATAGCTCCCCGAAGAAGCCCATGTGTTGAGGGCAGACGGGAATTCCGAATTCTTTACAACTCCCAAGGGAACCAGTATATTACAAGTGAATGGAAGTGGGCGTAATGGTGGATACATCTTTCCAAGATATCAACATTAGATTGATAGCTCCAAAGCGTTTCGAGAAAGTCGGCTTTGCCGCAAAGTGTATTCTGATGACGGAACACGGCACAAACAAATCCTGAGGGGGAGCCGTATGCAGCGTCGTTTTAAAATGGGTCTGCCTGTGTTATGCGGACGTTTTGGCAACAAGGAGAAGCTTCAATGTCGCATTGTTGCTTCCAGCACGGGCACGATCTCCCTGTCTGTCCTGTCGTACTGTGTGCGCCGCATGGCAACATTGAAAGCTGTCTTCAGTGAGCTTTGTTTAAGCTCGCAACGACGGTTCTGCTGCAGGGGGAGGCCACACAAAAAGAGGACAGAAGGACAGCAGCCCTCCGGACACGAGCGGCTCGTCAAAAATTCAGGTGACATTCGGCAATCTTGTTTAAATTCAGACCCGGCGACAGAAAACAAACCAGAGCGCTGCAGTGCGCACACGCGTTGGTATGTGTGGGCACGAAGAAAGCTTGACGGGGAAGCGAGTTTCGAGTTGGGGCTGGCGACATCCTAGCTTCGTGCCCGGAGGCGCACTCAGCGTCCTCCCCGGCGCGCCTCCCGATTCGGAAAACATTGACCCGACAGATGGCGCGCGTGCAGTTTGCGCTGGAATCCCCGGATATAGTGGGAGTCTAGTTTGCGCCCCTGGCCCACATCATGCGCCGCTTGAGCAAACAGCGAGACTCTATCCGCGGTGCGCCCGAACGCCCGACGCACTCAAGGCAAGCCCGAAGTCGGAAAAGAGAGAGAAGCGCCAAGACGCGCTAAACAAGAAGGCTTTTAGAACGGGACGCTTGCAACATTTTTGAGGATATACGAAGACGTGCGACGCACCAAGGGCCCTGGCAACTCCAGGGGACGACATTATCACTGGCGTGGCTGGTCGCTTTCGTAAACATCCTATACTTGTCAAAGGAGTTTTCTCTTTTTTTTTCGGGGAAATGAACAACGCTCAGTTAAAAGCGAACAAGTATGTAAAAAAAAAACTCCCTACTGCTAACTTCGTTGACACATAGCGAGAGGGACAAGGGGTTTCCAAGCACAGGAGTGGGGGCGACGTGGTAAAACCTATAGGAAAGGAGCATTACAGCACCCTGAGCACAGTTGACAGGCGGACGCGAAATTGGACTGCCTTTCATTTAGAAAGACATCTAAAATATAATTTGCTCCCGTTAACGGTACCCGTTAACGGCGCCCGTTAACGGGAAGTGCCTGGCTGGACTGCGCCCTTTCAAGAAACTCAAGTCTGAATCCGTTCTTTCCCCGTGTTCGAAATACGAGCCTTCATCTTCATGTCTATCCAGGACCCAAAAAGTTAATGCGTGGAATTTGAGTGCCGGATAAACCTCCGCCGAAGACTTGCGGAACAATGACAGCTTGGGATAGGACAGAGGGGGGGGGGGGGGGGGGGGTATTCTTTCTCGCCCCGGGTAAACCGATAATCGCTGCTGGCTCTGAATAGAGAGAGTGCAGACCGGAGAACCCGGTTCCTGAGCGGGGTCAAGTACTGGAAGGGCGGACGAGCGGATGCGTACAGCAGGTTTCAACCCTTCTGCACGTCGCAGTCGTGCCGACCGGCTACCCTGCACCGTACCGGGACCAGTCGCCCGCTCTGCTATAACTCTCTAATGAATCATTGGTGGTGGCGGCCCGGTTATGGTGGTGCTCATGACCCGAATAGATACATCCCACTATTGGCCCGTTTTGTAACTCCGTGGCGTCGAATGCTTTTTATATTGCGGATTTATTTCAGTTAAGGTTATTATCATGCCAATTTATCGAAGCGTCGCATTTTCTCAATGTACAAGAATGTTATATTCAAATAAAAGAGACCCTTTTGTACACAGAAATGAGTGTTTGAGTCTTAGCAGTCTTGAAAGCAGCCCGGCAACGCTCTAGCTCAACGTTGCAGTCATCGCTACAAGGTTGCTTTAAAGGGCTTATAGTGACATCGGACGGCATTATAAACACAGTGTAAACGAAAATTTGCGGCACTGACATTCAAAACTTCGCTAACAGGTCTGAATGCAGCTCTTACCCCCTATACACCACGGGTTAGTCCTCATAAGCGGTGCAAAAGCGGTATTTGGCTATCGCTTAGGGCGATAAATACTGGTACCAGCCGCGGTTCCCGGGAGTCAGCCCCGTGGAGCCATACTTTACTATATCCCCAAGGTACTAACTCATGCCAGACAAACCGTGCACTGCCCCAGCGTCCCACCATGGCCTGATCTAACGTTCTCTTCACCAGACTATTGCGCAGTGGTGTAAACGAGCACGAGCTTTTTCGAGCTCGTGCTAGCGAACGAGCTTGAAAAAAAAAAAAAAAACGAAACGAGGCATGAACTCTACTCCTAAAGACTCGCCTCTTCTACGGACGTTTCGATCCCTTCTGCCACCTCATATTACTGAAATTGACCTTCTTTGGGTCCCTGGGCATGCGGGAATCACCTTTAATGAAACCGCAGATTCACTGGCAGGGGTAGCACTCTCCGGGCCTGTTGTCGATGTCATTGAGACAACGCCTTTATTAGCCGCCGTAAGATTCCGCAGATTGTTGAAGCTGCAAGGGCAGCACGAATCAGTCTTATTGTCATCGCGAGATTTTTCTCATCTAAAATTCTCCTGGAATCCGAATTGGTGCCCCTCACGCGACCTGGAGGCGATTGTAACGAGCCTTCGATGTCGTGTGCCCCAGTTGAACAGATACCTCCACAGGTCTCGTCTGGCGCAGACTGCCATGTGCAGTTACTGTAATGAAGAAGAGTCTGTCGACCATTTCCTTTTGTCATGTCGACGATTTTCAAGCCTCAGACGTCAGCTCCTTGAAGTGCCGCTTCATCGCCTGGGGTTGGCATTATCAGTGCCGGCTCTTTTATCATTTGGGGCTTCAGAAACGGGATATTGCCGCCGGGATGTTTGTTCTGCTCTTCTGCGCTTCATAGAAAATTCCAAAAGATTTACAACCTAATTCGCATCTTATTCTGGCACCTCACCTGAGCCCTCCAAAAGCATCCATTTCGGAATATTTTTGATTATTCTCCTCCTCCTCTCCCTCCTCCCTCTTCTTCTTCTTGTACTACTTCTTCTTCTTCCTCTTCGTATTTTCTTTATTTAATTATTTATTTATTTATTTCCTTTTTTTTCAATATTGACCAAATTCCAAACTTGAAGAAAACAAAAGAGGGCTTGAAGAAAAAAAAAAGCTTCCATATTTTTCTAATTTTTCCTCGAATCATCCACCTAGGCAGTAATCTCATCCGAATTAATGTCTGATGTTTGGCCGATCCCCTGATTGGGTATGCGCCAATAATATCAAGGAACAACAATAACAACAACAACAACTCTACCGAGAAGTGGCTGTCACCGAGCACGCTGTCACGAGCATCGGGGCTGGGGATGCCGAACTGCCAGGAGTTTGCCTACTTGACCGCCACACTCGAAACGTCGCCTAAGAATTCACGTAGAACGGGCAGTCACTGCCGGTGCGTTGTGAAGACCTTCGTACACCCGACTTGGCGCACAGTTATTGCTGCTGCTGCAGCGAGCGAAAAATGGTTAGAATTCAACCTTGTTCTCAATGTTCTGTTTACTAAGCTAACACACATTCTCAGAGATACCACATTGGTGCAGTGTTATGTGCGGCCTTTTTCAGCTCCAAGTTTAACTCACGTTTAACGAGCACAAATTCCCTGAACTCTTGGTGGTTGTGGAACACGGGAGGACATGGCAGCGATGGCCCAAACAGCGGCACAGACTCCTCCGAGAACAGAGACAATCTGAAAAGCAAAGACAGGGAGGGAGTCACTTAATTTTGTTTGAAACTTGACCCCGCTGGCAAGCAAAGCGTTTCTCTGTGCCAGAAACGCCTGCGCCATCAATCACGATCTGTGTCCTACTCTCTCGCTCACTCGCCTAGTAATGAAAGCGCCTTCAAGAGGTTAAAAGTGACACCGAGGATTACAACAAAATGTAGGGTTTTCACCACCGCCACGTCAGCTCTAACCAAGACGTGCAATACATTTGTGGTAAACAACCTCTCTCACGTGCATTTTAAAGGACATGCAGAGGACAAAGATCATGCCGGCAGAGTAGCAAAGTAGCTTGGAGTTCAAGCGCTATTAGTATGATCCTCACTCTGTGGCAGCGTGCCGCAAGATAACCTAAAGTCGCTCTAGAAATTCGAAGGTGCGAAGCGGGCCGCGCAAACAGATGAAGAGCACAAATTAAAAATGAAATCAAGGGACGGTATATTGATTGATTGATTGATTGATTGATTGATTGATTGATTGATTGATTGATTGATTGATTGATTGATTGATTGATTGATTGATTGATTGATTGATTGATTGATTGATTGATTGATTGATTGATTGATTGATTGATTGATTGATTGATTGTAGGGTTTAACGCGCCGACGCAACGCAGGCGATGAGGCGCGCCGCAGTGGAGGGCTCCGGATTAATTTTGACCACCTGGGGATCTTTAACGTGACCGAAATCTCATACACACGGGCGTTTTTGCTTTTAGCCTCCATCAGAAAAGCGGCCACCGCAGCCGGGAATCGAACCCGCGACCTCGTGCTCAGCAGCGCAACGCAAGGGGCGGTATAACACGCACAAGCTACACCTGGGCTGTAAGGCGCCCCGTGGTGGAATGGAGGGCTCCGGATCATTGGCGTAGCCACAAATATTTTTCGGGGGGCGTTGTACCACGGCGGTAAAAAAGAAATAAAAAGAAAGAGAGCCTACGCCCGAAGAATACCTTCGTCGCTTTTATGATCTAAACAAAGCCGAAGGGTAGTTGCTTCGTTCACTGTAATAGATACATAAAAACTACTGTACACGGGACTACGAGGACTTGAATCGTTGAGAGCAAACGGGGTATGCAGTAGTCAGAAAATTTCGGGGGGTGTTTTGACATCGAAACAACCCCCCTGGCTACGCCACTTTGCCGGATTAGTTTCGACCCCATGGGGATCTTCAACGTCCGCCGAAATATCGACACACGGGCGTTTAGGCTTTTCGCCTCCATCCGAAAGCAGCCACCCCGGCCATGATCGAACCCACGTCCTTGGGCCAGCAAAAAAGCACTAGATACAAGGGCATCGGGTAAGCAGGGCAGTAGTTTAGAGGCATCAATTGACGCGGCAACTGCTCAAACATGAACTCCAGAGTATTAAGCCTATTTAGACATTTCATGGCACCGAAAGTGGTCTTAAAGAACGAGTAAATATACATACCTGTAGGCGTCCTCTTCCCGAATATAAGACACAACTGCAAAAATGTCTGTTTATACATTGTAAAGGATAATTCAGCATTTCATGAAATACAGTAAGTTCGCTGATAACCAAAGCCATGACCCAGTCTTAGATTAGTTCAAGGATCTAGCGTAGCGCACCCATTGGAATGTCATAAAAATTTACATCGGCTTTCCAAATAAAAATGAAGAGAAAGTTCGACCGAATAAGCTCTATGAGTGGCCAGCGGAAAACTGTGTCGTCGGATTTTCATGGTGAACAGATGGCACGAGTGAATGAACTGATTTAGCTGAAACCCTCACAGCACCTGGACAAGCATTGCTATTTTGAAGTGCGACGCTGTGTAATGTGCAGGCTTCGCCCGCACGGCTATTGATTCACCGCACACTATGTACACGAACATTTTTTTTAACACAATACTGTTTGGTAATGAAAAATGAGGGCTGGGAGCCTGACGTGACTTCCTTGTTTTAGTTTGAATTTCATTTCAGTTCATTTCATTTGATTGGATACGAGTGAACTGAGACTTGATCATGGAGGGCTTGAAGTTGCAATGGTCTTCGTAGCTTCCATTCAAGAAGATGATGTTGACGATGTCGTTCCCGATATGACGCTTCCTTTCGACCTGAAATTTCAGAAAGGAAACTTTAAACATTTGCTTCTGCACTAAGCCTCGTCTAAGGCAACGCAAATGACGACATGATCTGATTCCCGAAGCACTAGAGTGGGCATAGGGAGATATAGCAATGACACGTCGGGCGTAATGCTGATAGGTGACCAGTTGCGAGGTGTGACTTAATACAGCGAGAATAAAAGTATTCGGTCGCAGTAAGATCATCTGTAACATTATTTACAATGCTTACGGTTCGTAAATAATATAACGCGAACCCCTTACATCTCCGGCGAAGTGACCAATGGCTGCGGTGGTCTCCTCTGACCCTGCTACGACGGCTGTTAAGCCAGAGTATGGAGAGGGGGGTGATCTGTGTTCATACAGAGTGTTTGCACGCGCGTCCCTCTTGCCACGCAATCCCCGTAGGCATCATCATCGTCTGAAGTAACACCGAAAGTTGGGCGAGTTGGTAAATCATCTTGAAAGAAACACACACAGCGCGCAAAAAAACAGGACGAAGAACGGAGGGATGTACAACACAAGCGCTTGTGTTGTACATCCCTCCGTTATTCGTCCTGTTTTTTTTGCGCGCTGTATGTGTTTCTTTCAAGATCATCATCGTCGTCGTCGTCACCTTCTCAATACCGTGCACGGAGGTTGGCATCACTACCTTGCTCCTTATCAGAGGCAGTAGTCCCGCTCGTCGTTATGCGAGCTCTCGTGCGCGCGGCCCAGGAGCATCTGCTTCGCATTGCGACTGCTCAGCGCATTTGCCGTCGTTTCTGGCGGCCACGCGGTGCATGCGCGAGTCCCAGCAGAGAGTTGCGTCACCGTGGCCTTTAGGTCCCGAAAAAGTTGCCGCCATGAGATTTGCGGAGAGGGCACAGTTGTCTCATGCAGTTGAATTAGTGCAACGCGCTGCATTGGTTCTACATTTATTACACCTCTTGATAAGAGAATTTAACTTAGAATATGGAATGTTATAAGAAATAATGCGTGTGGGTGTGTGAACGCGCGTACACACACGCACGCGCACGCACACGCAAACGGCTTGCACATATCTGGTGTGAGAGTCCTTCTGACTTGTTAAGAAAAACTGCGCGTAAAGGACGGGACTGAAAACAAGCCGACACGAGTCCTGTCCTTTACGCGCAGTTTTTAGATGCAACGCATCTCTTGCTCTGAGGCATGTCCCTCCTGCGTCGGCGTCGGCGGCGTCCGCACGCCACCTGCGCATGCGTGACTCTCCTCCGCTCTTCTCTCCGACAGCTGTGCGCAACACTCTCACTCCGTCTCATTATCATAAACAACAGCTGCGTGCGCGCGCTTCGCTCGCTTCGCTCCGCTCCTGTCGCGCAAGTGCGCGCATGCGCGACTCTCCTCCGCTGTCTGCTCTCCTTCAGGCGCTGTGAATATAAAGCGGGTAGCGCGCTGCGGCGGTTCAGTTAGCGCTCACTCTCGTTCGACTTCGCGTCACTTTGCTTGACGACTGCGTGCTTGACTTGATTCTTCCGATGAAGACGTGATGGAAGCGACAGTCCCTTCAGCGAGTGGACTGACGCAATCCAATACCAGCTTCAGTCCAAACGCTCCCCCCTGATGCGTCGCATCACATCAGGGTTCCCTCGCGAGAAGATGGGCGTAATTTTCCTCTTATTGAGGCAAACCAATTAGCCCAACAACATGCTATAATGAGTCCTTCTGACCTTCTATCGTTTTCACACTTTTCTCCTGTTCCAGGGGAATGTCCTTCGCAACATTTGCCTTTTTGGAGGGGATTCATTCGCCTTGACTATGACAATGGCGGCGATGGTGATTATGACTATGGGCTGTCCTGGCCTACCTACGAATGAACGGACAATTTTTTCCTTGGAGTCACGCTTACATCATATCTATAGAATATGATGTAGAAAATTCCTCGGGCACTTCAGTCTGCTTTCGTGGTTTGAAGGCAAATGCCTAGCAGTCATGATGATGATGATGATGATGTAGAAAATTCCTCGGGCACTTCAGTCTGCTTTCGTGGTTCGAAGGCAAATGCCTAGCAGTCATGATGACGATGATTATGATGATGATGATGATGATGATGATGATGTAGAAAATTCCTCGGGCACTTCAGTCTGCTTTCGTGGTTTGAAGGCGAAAGCCGAGCTTCTTTACAGCAACATCGTGTTTGCGTCCCTTTCTTTTTCTTCTGCGCCTTTTGAAGCGCGACAGGCAGACTGGCCGCACTTGACGCCGCAGCTTCTCCGCAGCCAGAGATTTCCTCCGTGCGCACCGAATCTACGAACGTGCCGCCAGTGCACCTTTCACGACACTACCATTAGGCTAATCATTCCCCCATTCTCGCAGGGTGCAGGGTTAGCGCTGTGGTTACCACGCTTGCCTCCTGCTCTTGCAACCATGGTTAAAATCCTACACGAACGTGATTTTTTCTTAACTGTTGCAGCCATTTTGCTACCATTTGTGTTGACTCTTACGGCGACTACGGTCGCTTTTCGCGATTGATGAGGCACCTAAGGCTTTCACCTCAAAATATCTGCGATGCCAAAATGAAACTCAAGATTTGCTGTGATGAAGAAATCAAGCAAAGGCATAAAAATAAGGAGTACTGCAGGGCGCAATGAAAGCGTATGACAACAGACAAGTACAATCTTAGTCAAAAGTTTCCAAACCGCAGCGAACATGCCACAAGCATACGCGCTAGGCTATCACGACGCTGCCATCAACAGTTCTCACAGACGCTCGCCGGTTGCGGGGATAAAGGAGAGTGAAAAGTGACATTGCTCTGCGAAAAGTAACATTACTGTCGCTTAATCGCTCTCGCACGCTTAAGAGCGATATTCCCTTCAAACCTCCTTATCTCCACAACCGGCGAGCATCTGCGAGCACCTTTGATGGCAGCTCGATAACGGAGCGCAGCCCTTCGGCCACGGTCGCTGCGTCCTGGGAACTTTTGACCAAGACGGCACGCTTCCGTTACACCCCAACTTACGACGCGAGCTACGTTTTGTGCCCACACGGGCTACTCGCACGCCATAACCTTTAACCCTAAAAAACTCGCCTCGCATTGGCATTGCACAATGCGGGCATGACGTAGGTCACTCACATTACTGGGTCATAACGTCAACTGGTCAGTTTACTTTGCTGGTCACCGTGATTGGCTATTTGTAAGCATCGCGGCGAAGCGAATGCACATGAGTGTATTGGGCTACGATACAGACGAAAGCTTCTAACGAAGGATTCGCCGAGCCCAAAGACAGAACCAGAATCATTTGAGCGGGCGCGCAGTTGCCTTTAAAGAGCAGGAAACAGAACAGAAGTGCCAATATCTACAACAGTCTCAGCAAGAACGAGGCAAATACCAATGCCCAGAGTAGTGACACAAAAAACGGCGATGGGAGTGTGGCAGTTTTTGCGGAATCTTGCATGCTGTAGGCTTTGATGAGCCCACAGCCTACGGGCTCGCCCATGTCACCAGTGGACTTGCTGTTGACGTCACCCTTGGTGCCGTAGTCGTCAGCGCGTCTGTAAATGACGCACGAGCGAGACACGACGCTTCTGTTGCCACTCAACCGGATTCTGGTGCTAGTGATGTGAACATCGGCGATGAGGTCGTCAGACGCGTCCACATTGCCGAGGTCGCCCAGGTGCGAGTTCTCTGACGTAGAGGAACCATGCTCTTTCCCGTCAGGGTTCAGGTGGGCGCCGACGGCGTCGCAGTTCTCCGTGATGTTACCAGATTCGTTAATGGTCAGTCCATGCTTGCCTGGCTCAAGCCCGTCGATGAGGCCCCGGATGATGACTAGGTCTCCACGCGCCACAAAGAGCAGAAGCCCCCGCACGTCCTTGCCCTGAATGTGGCAACTTGCTTTGAGAAGCTTTCCCGCCGTGTCGACGGGACGGACCGGTCGTGTCAGATGGCTAAGGGCAAGAACGAGCAGCCACAAGAACAGACCAATGGCCATCGCCATGGTGAGCGCTCTGCCGGATAGAGTTCTGCTTCAGACAATACCTGATAGCTCACGGGTCACGCGACAGTCAAGCCCAAAGCAGCACGTCGGTCCGCTGAAATATCGTCATCAGTGTTTACAGAGTTAGCGGACAGAGCAGCCCGGCATACGGCTATCCCGGCGTGCCGACTCAGTGTCCGTCCCTGGCGCAGTCCTGTAAGCGTCTCTGCCGTCACTGGGAGTCAGGAACCAGGAGCTGCCAGTTAAACTACCAGCAAAGAGAACCCTGGAGCAGTGGAAGGTCGGAATACGTCGAAAGGAAGCACGAGCTGATTATGAGGATGATGATTACTACACGCATGATGATGATGATGATGATGAACGGGCAAAGGCAAAGACAGCGCAAAAATGCCAGAAAACGAAACAAAATGGGAAAGGGAAGAGATAACATACCGAATAACAAAACAATGGTGCAAAACGCTCAAGTTAATGACGAACAGTTGTTTTATGGACTCGTGGATCACAAAGCGCCCAAAATGACAAAAGCAACAGGACGACGGTTAGTGCGATACTAAAGAATCGAAGAACAAATTCATTTGTTTTTATAGCCTAAAACGACCTTGCGACGAAACAGCCCCTCCGCGATATCAAATTACAACCTTATGACAGTCCGCCAAGAAACGTTATATTATTTCCAGGTCGCTGCAGAATGCGCAAAGCCACACGGAGTTTGGGAAACAAGGACGGCATTGGTGGCCTAAAAAGCAAGGCGCACACCTCAATGGGGTAAAAATTGAGGAGGCATGAATAAAATGCATATTCTTCACATGAACAAGTCATTTTTCATTCTTTTAGGCACGCCTGCTTTCCGGACGTGCGATAATAGCTTTTAAGTGCTGTCAAGAAAAAATGTCATCTCCGCGGTTTTTTTATAATTAATATCAAACAGCAAAAAATTAACATTTAGGCAACAACAAAAGAGCCGCATTTACTCATCAAAAACATTTTTTTTATTATCGCTCTTGCGAAGGCGGAAGTATCCTGACAGCATGCTCCGGATTACGCTGCGGTCTATTATGTAGTCCCGTTAGTACAGTCGATTCTCCTCAATTTAAATTCGTTTAATACAACATAATCCCTTCATTTCACCCAACTATAAGGCCCCTTAGTTTAGAGACGTATCTATTTCAACTGCGAGAAACTGAGTCGTCCGCTTAATTCATCCAAAATTTTGTGATCCAGCCGAGATAGATGGGAAGTTAACAGTAGTAAGAATCAGAAATGCACCTGTTGCTTGTTGTCTTTGGAGTAAGGGAGAAGCGTAGATACGTGAAAGATAATCTCGTGGCCCTCGTAGATGGTGTAGACGGAGTACTTTCCCGTCATGTCACCTGCAACAAAAGAGATATACACAAGAAGTATTAAACAAGCAGAAAGATTGCAACTATTAAGCAGCGAAAGTGATAAGATAACGCTCTTTCCGGCTAAATTAAGCCCAGTTCGCGTTCACATTCATTGGGCTCTAGCGTCCCGAAGCTTTTATGGTTATTATGACCCACCCAGAATTACCTAAATTGAACTCTGGAATAACAAAATTATTTTACCATATAAACATACTGCATTGGTATATAGTCCCTACGAACCTTGTAAGATGTCGTCAGAACCATAAACGTTGGCGCTGCGATAATTTTTGCTTCCGTGCTGCCCGCGTGAATACGTAACAGTTCGCGCTTCTCAAATAGCCTCAAGGTGCAGACGAATGAATCCCTTCAGCTCCTTCAGAGAAACTTTGTTGAAAAATAGGCACTGGATTAAATACACCTTCACGATTTCGCTAGTTGATTTTCAGTTCTTTTATTTCCCTTACTTCCTTGTTTTTTTCGTATTTGAGGTAATCGTGTGAGGGAAATTTTCGTTACTCAGTGTCGGTCGGGGTTTTTTGTTTTATATTTTTGATCAAAACCAAAGTTAACTCAGCAGGTCGAAAATCCAGCGTCTTGGACCACGAAATGGCCCACGGATGAAAAACTAAATTGCCGACGGATGGCACACAAGATGGCTAACGGCTCAGGGAACAAAATACAGATGAAATAACGCTCGGAGTGGCACCAAATTTCCCAGGGAAGCTCCTGTAAACAAGGTGAAGTACCAATTAAGTCTAAAAAAATAGGGCAAATTTGGGAACGGGAATCGAACCCTGGGCCTGCGGAATGGGGGACGAGCCCACATACGCAACACTATAGCACGGATACATGTGCGACTCAGGCCGACTAAAAGTGCCCATAGTGAATGCGCTGTGGCCTTCGACTGAGAAACGTGTGTTAGAGACGTGCACTCATGACTACGCGTGAGTAATTTGAGCGAGATAATTACTGAAATAGCAACTAGGCGACCGGCAAAGTGCGCTACCATTAAATATCTGCTTTGCATGATGACGCCGACGACGATGATGACGGTTTTTGTTGTTGTTAAATCTTTTATTCAAAAAGGGAAGGCCGGAGGCCTTGTGGGAGAGTTGGGAGGGGAGGATTCTTGGTTGAAGCGGGCTCATATGAGTTGGTGATCTTCGGGGGGCGGCATCAGTTTTTCACAGGACAATTGTAAGCATTGAATTGTCAATTCACTGCTGTAGGCCATCGCTATATAACTCGCGCTAGACCGCTCTTAGTGGCGAACCGTATGATAAGGTTAATGGTGTGTTCATCTAATGTGAGGGGATCGATATGGGTTGAGGGATCTGGGTTGGGGGAAGTGAAATTCCAGTATCGAGAGAATTTGGGGCATATCCAGACCAGGTGGTGCAAATCAGCCTTGACGGCTTGCTGACAGTATGGACATTTCGGGTTGATGTGGGGTAGTACCATTTGCGAATTGTTTCCGGTGAAACTGATGCATCTGTATAGAATTTGTTAATAAATATTTCTTGGGTTCTTGTAAGGAAAGGTCTGTTGGGAACGTGATCCCTTTGCGGAAGTTCTTTGAGTCGGAGTTTCTTTTCATGTTTGTACCGGTGTATGTGGATGGCGGGGGGTACGCTGGTACTTTCGGTCGTGTCCAAACATTAAGGAAGGTCTGAAGGCTGGGCGACGGCGGGGTCAGCGGAGGAGAGAAAAGAGCAAGCCTCCTGCACCGCTTGGTGGGCTGCCTGATTCCCTGGTGCCGCCAAATCATGGCCAGGAGTACAGTCTATGCGGACTTGAATGCCATACAGTTGTAGGGTCAAATTGTTTGCCGGATAATTTGGTTTACGGAAGGGTGCGTTGAAAATGGTCGTCGAAGTTCTTGAAATGCTTCGTAGCAGTCGGTTAATATTCTGATCTTTTTTGGTATAGGTTGTTGGTGGTCGTACATCAAGTAGTCAAGAGCATGGGTAATGGCGAGTAGTTCCGCTTCCGTGGGTGTGACAGTAATTTTGGAGTGTCGGGTTCCTATAATGGTTCGGTCATCTGGGGAGACCCAGGCAGTTCCAACATTTGGAGGTGCCAGGCTGGCATCAGAATAAATGTGGTGGTGGTGATGATGATTATGATGATGGCGATGATGATGATGATGGTTGTGGTGGTGGTGGTGGTGTTTAGTGGCTCAATTTCCTTTGAAGTAAAAAACGGAGACACCGACCACAAGAAACTGTTAAAAACTTTGAAAAACCGATTGTGTGAACCGATTGATTGTGAACAAGGCTTCCGTAGCGAAGCCGAAACGTCTTGTTTCTTGTTTTTTTTTAAGTTTTTAAATTTTTTAAAAGTTTCTTGTGTGGAGAATGTTGGTGTCTCCGTTTTTTACTTGACCATGTCTCCCGACCAGACGGGTTTCCGTCAAACCCTCGACTTCCTCAATTTGTAACAGGGCGGTGTTGCACAGTGACCTTAGCAGCGATTCCCTCCGAAAAAAAGAAAAATACGTAAAACGTTTGCCCTCTATTGTGTACTTCTGCGCTAGTCAAGAGTAATTTTGCTTAGATTACCTCCTGATTTGCTCTGATTTTTTTTCCCACCAACATTCTTTCACAAACCTCTACCGCTTTCCAATTCACTTCTCCATTATGCTTAAAGCCCGGGGATTGCGGGGGCTCGACACCTCCCTCGTTGAGGGCTTTCACTCCGTTACAATATGTGGCGTGCCTCCTGGTTCCCCGCCGCAAGCTACGCACAATTCGTCTTCCTGTACCTGCCCGCGTACACGCGCCGCTGTTGTACGCGAGCAACACGCCTGGGCTTCAAAAAGCAATGGACTCCTAGTATTATCAAAGAACTTTTCCCTCGTAATATCCCGCTTTCTGATTTTGTAGATATCTGAGGATTTCTTTGCTTGCATCCTTTTTTCGCAGTTCGTTGCCTCTGATTTTCTTCACTTTACTTTGGATCATTTCCCCTGCGCTTCCAGGTCATATTTTGTACTAAGCCTTCTGGTCCCTTTTCTCCACTACCTTTCCACGCTTTTCATGTAAAGACACCGTGGAACTCCGGCCCCCCCTCTCTGGTCATGAATGTGCCTGGTCATCAAGCCGTTCTTCAAAATATAGTTTGCTCTGCGGTTCTCCCACTTAAAAGGAGGCCCATCCCATGTCTCCGTGTACTGCCTCATTCGTTGTTTTACTGTGTTCTCCTAATGCCAATCGACCTACCGACCTCTGGTCCACTTCCAGCCCTGATTGAATCTCTGATCTGAAACACAGTACTGCGTTTGAAAAAGTGCGTGCCGACACCATACCCCCTTCCACACTCCCCTGACTACGTTATATTTGTTGTGTTCCCACAGTGCTTTCGGTTTCATGATGGAGTCTTTTCTTTTTCCTTTCATTCTCAAATGCTCATCGCGGCTTTTTAGATAGGCGTCACCTTCCTTAACCCATGTGTGCAGATATTTGTATTTCATTACATGCGGCATTGTTGCTTGTTGAACCGATACCGATTTACTGCAAGGGTCATCACTTAAAATCATAATTCCAACATTTCTGCGCTAAAATATAACTCTGGATGAGTGGCTCCTTCCCCGCACATAGCCGTGAGCTGTTGACGACCTTGTTCATTAACTGCTAGTTGTACTAAGTCGAACGAAAATATCAGTACCAGGCTGTATTGTCCCGCGTCCTGGCCGTTCCGGCAATAGCATAGATACAGACCTATTTTACTGCCCTCTAGCGCGGCATGCAACACTAGCGCCATCACGCGGCGTCCACTGAAACCTGTGGTCGTATCACACTGTCCCAACTGATAGCACGTAAGTAGTGAGAATGCGGAAAATTGAGCGAATCTGAATAAACTTTTTTCAAAAAGGGTGACATATGGCCTAAGTGAGGGAAAAGGTGGATGGGATAAGGGAATGTCTGCATGCGAAGGAAGAAAAACTGCGAAGGGAAAAGCATGGTGATGACAATAAAAGGCCACGTTCGACAATTAGGCACCGATGCTAGCACATTCACTGCATCATAAGTGTTGCTCAGGTGACTTCGCAATTTTTTTTTGTTTCCCGTGACTCGCGCATCCCCAAACTGTAAAATGGGGTTATTGCCAAAGAAAATGCAGCAAGATGCTCAGCGAAGGCAGTCCAAAGCAAGCGGGGCACACGGCTGGCTCTCACGCGCTCTTCTCGCGATCCACGCCGATGATGACCCCTGTCCGCTCCACTGGTTCCTCGTTTTCCTTTGTTGTTATTGTACGATGGCCAATCTCCTTGAGTATTACGAGATAGTTAATAAAGAACTATTGACCGGTGTTACCACGAGCGTAACTATGGACGGATGGCCATGTTCTGGCGGCTTCGGTGTACTTGTATCTCTTCCGCTCTACAATCAAACCCCGCGGCGAAGGGAGCCACCCTGGCGACTTAGGGGCACGCCACGAACACAGGGTCATAATAACGCTTGAGGCGTTGCACGAGGACTGTCTCGCAGCCTCGGCGAGGGAGGTCTGAAGACGTGGTTAGCGGCTCGACAACGTAATTGGCAAGCGACGTGCGTTTAACGACGCGGTATGGGCCGTGGTACTTGGATAGCAGCTTGGACCAAAGCCATACCAGGGAGTCGGGAGAAAAAGTCGCTTCTGGGCGGTCACCATCACGGAGATGTTTTTGGTGGGACTGGTCTTCAGAAGTGAAAGCGCAGGCAATCTGGCGGCATTCTTCGGCGTGGCTGCAGAGTCAAGAAATGGTCCTGAGCTCAGAAACATCTGGTCGATACGGGAGAATTGTGTCCAGAGGGCAGAATGGTTCACGACCGTAGAGGAGGAAAAAAAGAGAGAATCCCGTGGTGGACTCCGCCGCGGTGTTATATGCGTACGTCATAAAGGCAAGAATCGTGTCCCAGTTGGAGTGGTCGGAAGAGATGTACTTGGCGAGCATATCGCCAAGAGTGCGGTTAAACCTCTCCGTCAGCCCATTCGTCTGCGGGTGGTAGGCAGTGGTGGTGCGGTGAGCCACGTTGCATTCTTTCCTGTGACTCACGATGATTGCCAGATTTGGCAATCAATAGCCCAATTGACCGTCTTGGCCAACTTTCAGTTTCGTTGGGTTCTATTTTACAGCGGAGCTGATTATAGATTGGGTTGGGTTCCGTAAATTTTGGTGTCCGTCACCAAATCTGGGCATGCAAAAACTCGGCTGCCGAATGTGATGCAAAAGAGCGAGTCATTCGTGTACGTACGTTTCCTTGTTGTTGAAGCCTGAAGCGTTCCATAGCGAGAGGCGTTCGTGTGTGTGTGCGTGTGCGTGTGTGTGTGTTTGTTTGTGTGTGTGTGTGTTTTGTTTGTTTGTTTGTTTGTTTGTTTGTTTGTTTGTTTGTTTGTTTGTTTGTTTGTTTGTTTGTTTGTTTGTTTGTTTTGGCAGCGCATTTGCTTTACCTCGACAAGTTTCCACTCTTCATTGTGAATTTCCCTCCTGTTCTGTCGTTTTAATGGGGAGGCTGCGTATAGTCCGGACCCCGGGTACACCTAAAATTTCCAAGAGTGCTGCTGTCTCTGTTGAAAGGTGCCGTGCCTTGATTCCACAGTCAGAACGGATACGTTTACCCCCGATTCCAGACGTGTCTCCCGAGATTGAATGACGTCGAGGAAAGGCTAGACGCAGCATGACTTCCGTCAAGAGTTTGTGCCTTTGTTCAACATTCTGTGTCACCTCTCCTTCGCTGGTCATTCACCTTCACAGTGAGTAAAAGGTTACGGTAATTCTTTTCGGTTGTGTTTCTTTGTTTTTACAGAGATGTAGAGTCAAACTATAATAACGGATAAATGCCTTAACTTGCCAATTGCGCATTTTTCAGCAGATACGAAGCATTACACTGTTCGCGCCGTGGAAAATAATGCTTACGCATTAAAACCTAACTTGGCGTTTACTGTGCCAAATCGACACCTCGGTTAGAACCCGTAGGTGCTGGTATTTCAGTGCCAGCAAAATGTCGCGTGCGGGGGCTGCTGCGTTAGGCCGCCGACGCATGACCGGAATTTAAATCTGTGACCTTAGCCCGGGACAGCGTTGGTACGCTCTTCATTGAAGCAGCTGAGCGTGAACTTGATTTCGATATTTTAAACGAATATCGCAATACTGTTCTAATAAAGATAAATTCACCATCAGGAGAGATCAAGATAGTATTGTTTAAAAATACTTCAGGATTTTCTTCAATACATTTTAGGATATTTCAATATAGTTCAAGGTAGTTTCCCTTTCTCATTTTTTCTATTTTCATTTTACTACGGAAAGCTGGTATATAGAACTGGATAAGGAAAACTTGCACAACACCCATATAGCAGAAAATTCTGGACAATTACAAATCACCTTTCGTAAAACTAAAAACTAAAAAAAAGAAACATGTGATCTTATCATGACTCTGTCACGTATTACGCATTTTATAGTATTGGACGAAGGTAAACGAGCGTTTCGTGAATCAGGCTAAATGCAGAAGTTGTATAACGTGAAAAGTAAAACGGGTTACTGAAGAAAAAAACACCTAAAATCACGCTTCTTCCTCTGTAATATCAGAGCTTGCTGACGCCGCATGCTCCCCATTTTCCGCTTAGCGAAAAGTGATTGGCAGTGTAGGTTTCGGGGTTAATATACGGAACGAAAAAAAAAAAGCATTTTGTCCAAAGGCGAGCCGAAGCGACGAGAGAGACAGCAGCACACGAAGCACCCACCTTTGACGTCCAGGCCTCCCCGGTACTTGTCCCAGCCCTTGAGGCGCACCTTCTCGCCGAGCAGGTTGACGAACCGGTCGAACTCTCGGCTTCCCACCTCTGTCGGAAAACAGGCAAGCGAGCCGCTTCAGTGTTTCAGCGCACGCGGAACATCACGTCGCTTCGGTCAGGCCTGTAGCTCCGTGCAAACTACGCGCACGCGTCCACAACGGTCAAATAAAGGGCGCTTAATCAAAGTACTGGCACAATAAACCAAGAGATAAAGTTCTCGCTTACACACACTGGTATTACGTTAAAAAAGAAAACAAAAGAAACCCGGGGATCTAATGCGACAGCATTTATCCAGAAGCAAGGAGATGGCTGTCTGGGAAAGAAAATGAGTTGCAGTGCTCAAGCCATCGCGAGAAAATCAGCAATGCAAATGGGAAAGCTGCGGCGTTTCTAATCACCCGCCCGCGCTGGAGTTTAGGGGAGGAAGAGAGGGAGAGAGAGAGAGAGAGAGAGTCGCAGTCACCATTGCTGAACATCTCGTCGTCGGTGCTCTGTCCGGCCTCGGCGTACAGCACGCCGAATTTGAAATTCACAGATCCCTGCATTGAAAAAGAAAATAGGCGCCCCTAAGAGTCGTCCACTAGATCGCAGGCAGACAAAGTCGCCATCGCGAGCGTAACAAAGGGGAGTGAAGCATAAACGCTGGGTCGGCTCGAATAAGGAGGTGAGACGAGACACAGTATATTAGGGTCAATCATTCTTTGTGCATTACAAGCTCCACATGCATGCCTTTAGGGAGCAGTTAGTGGATATCATAGTTGGGTAGCCAAAAACAATCAGCGTAATCTAATCAAATGGATTGGTGCTCGGGGTGCATGATGACGTCAGAAAGTTTCTCGCGGACTGACCTGGAGCCCGTTATCGCATGCTGGCGTAATATTTTTGCATGACGGTGCACGCACCCATTTTGCCGACAATGGCAGGGATGCGTTAGCGCCGAAAAGGAATGATTCCGACGTCATCTCCGATTCCAATATCATCTCCTATTCCGATGTTACTGCGTGACTTTCAAAGGTGAAAACCATTCCTAGGACGGAACACCGTCTCATGAGACCATTATCCCTGTATTTGTCGCTTTAGAGGTGGAGAGCTTGGGCTCTCCGGGTGGTAGAGGAGGAAAACCCTAATCGTAAGCCAACTCGGCGGCTTCGAAGTGGCAACAAACACGTTCGAGGCATTTCTCGCTTGGAAGGTGTACGCTAACATGGCTGAAACGCCTGCGGAACAACGTCGTGCTATTGAAACAGTTCGCCTGACAAGTGTTCGCGCAGCGACGCGTCGTCGTTTCCGAAAGAGAACAAAATAACAGGGAGAGGTTTCTCGTTCCCTTCGGTATGCACGTTCTTTCGCGTTGCAACTGCACGCGTCGTTTGGGTTTGCGCTACTCTAACGGTTTCTCTGAGATCTTCTCCCATCCTTGGCGTTGATATTTTGAGCTTACTGTAACGATATCCCACAGCAGTCCCGTAAACAGGGGGCCCCCATGGGCTTCCGCCATTACGTAGGGGAGTAACAGGAGTAAAAGGGATGTATTTTTTTACTTTTTCGATTTGTGCATTCAAAATACCTAACAGACCACAATTGCAGTTCGACGCAGACAACTTTAGTATGGGCACCATGAACAGCAGCCATGACCTTTGCCCCAAGCAAAGAATGCGTGTCTGAACGCTTATGCCGATTTTCGAGAACATAGTAAAAAGGTGAAGGCGCAGACGTATACGTTCATAAAAAGAGACGTCCACATCTGTGCCTTCACCTTTGTTACAGTGTATCCAAACCACCTTGCCTAGAGCAACGCATATTCGCCGAATGCATTTCTTTTGAGAACCCCGGTACATTCGCGCTTTCTTGATTATTTCGAACGCACGGGTGGACAAGCCCTTTCATTCATCTTTGCAAAGGCACTCGAGCCGGTTCCGTCTGAATACGCCCAATACAAAAAAAAAATCCGCGGAAGAAATCATCCAGTGCAGTGAACCGTACACGGGAGGATCAAAAGTGAATACAATCCGGCACTGCACCATGCCGGTCCGATTTGGCAGCGACTTTGTTTTATTTTATATTTTAGCACTTTTATGTTTGTGTTCTCGTTTCCGCGTCGTTATTTATGTAGGATAAGGCGGGACTACTACATCTGAAATACAAAGAAATGAGCCCAAACCGTGCAGGCATTCTGGCAATTTCACTTGAAAAAAAAATCGTCAGAATTGCAACCCAGGACTTGTACTCTACAGATTCGTTTATAGCTGTCTATTGTGCGCCATGCGGAATAGAAACGTCATGCGATAACTCACTTCTTGTTCTTCCAGCAAGAGGAGATCCTGTAAAAAAATAAGAAAAGCATGATCAGTTAGCTCCCCTTTATTTTATTTTATTTATTTATACGCCCCACTATATGTTTCTACAAAGACAACAGCGACAACCAGCCACGTGAAAAATTTAACTATGCAGATCTGGGGATATCAAAGCACATAGGCGCATGCATTTCGAGGTCCTGTGCAGATATTTCATGTCCATAAAAACGCAGTTAAAATATTCAAGCGTTGCCAATGTTCATAACCACATAATTATGCAGGGTGGCCACAACTAAGTCGACAGTTTTTTTTTTTTAATTAGATGCTTATATTTACTTGAATACCACCTCCATAGTTAGACCTGCCCTTCAGGAGAGGAATTAACCAACCTCTTGGGCGGGTGAGGAGCATCGCTAGGCGGATGTGACGTCACGTTTGCTCGCAGCGTTCCCGCGCGGTATGTTTACATTTTTCCGAGTGCTGCCTACACGGCGTACGTGCCGTAGCGATCCAAGTAGTCGCGTTCGACTTATGCGATCAACGCAAGAATTCATAAACTGGCGATGGTTGTCGCCCTGTCAGTCGTCGTTCAACAGCTCCAGCGTCTTCTGGCACAACAGCTTTGCAGTTATCTGTTACCATCGGCCGGTTACCAGTTACCATCGGCCGACCAGGTGAGTGTTTTTTGACGGGTTTGCAATCAGTTCGCATATCTCCTACTGCAAAGCGTCCTTTCTGCTTGCGGCAGTTATATTAGCGACGTTTACGAAATTGTTAACGGCGCGTTCTCACCGTCTTGCATTATTGTTGCTGTTTATGCTGCTCTGTTCGCGTCTGTCGGCGATCGCAAGCTGTTGGCGGTTTGTTGCACGGCGCGGAAACCCGTCTCGCCCGTGGCGCTTCTTTGTCTCTTCTTCAATGTGGCGTCATTAGCATCGCTTGTTATCCTTGTGCTAACCTATCTTAATGTTGTAACGAAAATGAACTTGCTGTGCGATCTATACGTGAAGTTAGAGCGTGACAGAACGCTGTTGGCAAGGTTTTCGTGTGCGCGTGTGGTTCGTGACGGCGTTGTAACACGCTGCTTTGGCCTCTTGCACCTCTTTCCTGCATCTAGTACTCTTGCTTGCCAGGAGTGCCTGCCAAGGGATGGTTACTTCGTTATGTGTTTTCATATTTAATAGTGAACCACTCAGCGTTCTATAACTGATGCAAATGCAGGCGGAACGACCCCGATAACAACGCAGGGCAGGGGCAGTGCTTGTGTGGTCTTCTCTGTCGTTTGCCCTTCTTTTCAGTCGTCGTAGATTATTTACTGTTGCGTGAACGTTGTTTGATTCTTCACGTTTCATTTTTCTCTTGCAGCATCTCCTGACTGCAGTCACGGTGCCCCTAGCCTGCGTGCAACACTCATCCTGCCATTCTAGTGGGAACTGATGTTCGCAGGCCACTTGTCACGACCTAACGGGTTCCCGCCCTTGCCTGGCTTATAATTGATGGTATACTTCAGATACACTGCTGCGTTCTCTCTCTGCATACATTTAAAGCGAGTGTTTACACTAACACAGCAGTGGATAACCATGAAGACAGCAGCGTGTGTACTGGAAATGCCAGTGAAAACAAAACCAAACGATCTACAGATCTATGCCAGCTTGACCATTACAAATCTTTCAGCAAGTGTCAAAGCAATGGACAGCTGGGGATATCTCGTGCGCTAAATTGTGTTCTTCTTTCTGTTTGTTTTCTATTTGCTGGTATAAATTTACGAATTGATAGTATGAGTAAAGTAGACAGAGAACAAAGTGATTGCGTTGCTCTTAGAAATGCCTTACACGAAATAAAACTGCTTC
Organism: Haemaphysalis longicornis; assembly: GCF_048455015.1. Lineage (NCBI taxonomy): Eukaryota > Metazoa > Arthropoda > Arachnida > Ixodida > Ixodidae > Haemaphysalis > Haemaphysalis longicornis. The sequence goes on from NW_027526203.1 coordinate 315,169,697, forward strand.
CTGCGAGTTCGCAGCGGGGAAAAAAGGTTCCGTATAACAAATAATTTGGTGCACCCAAACCCATCTGTGATGAACATATGTCATGCATGGATTATTTAAGGGCATGTTATTAGCTCTGGCAAAACAAGAAAGTGAGCTCTTTCTTGTGCAGAAAACTAGTTTAGTTGTAATTTTGGCTCTTATCTGTCCAGTGTCAACAGGAATAGTAGCCTTGATGTGCGACTTTGCGGACACTTTCCTGTCACCTTCCTTCAATGTCACCACAGTGGTGGTGAAGACTCCTGGGCAGTCGAAATCGCATGATGACAGGCAGTTATATTCTACCACGAGAAGCACCCTCCACAAGCCATGAGGCCTTGGTCTTTTGGGGTAAAGCTCCCAAAACAGGGTGGTCTTGTCCCTGTTGGAATTGTCATGTTGATCATACTTTTCACCCACAGCTTTCCAGTTCATTTCACTTTTCTAACCCAATTCTAATGTTATTAGTGTAGGGAAATCTGGTGTCCAGCAGCTTGCGTTTCAAAGGGAATAGATGTAGCAACTACATCAAGCACTAGCTGATTCTGATGCTTAGTGGACTTTGCTGTGAGCCGCCCAAAGCACCACGAGGGGAAGCAGTGCTGGTCTTATATAGTGTACTACTTGGGAGCTGCAAAATTACAATGCACCTTTTATTACAATGCACCTTTTTTACCTCAATTTTTTATGCTGCAGTGGAAATCATGCGAATACATGTTTGTAAATGTCCATTCCACCAACAAATTCACGGCATGCCTTGACAGTAGGCGCAGTTTTATGCATCTAAATAATCACCTATACCCTTTTATCACAGGCCTGCAATTTGCACATGGTCGGATTTAAGCACCCTAAATGTGGCAAGTGTAACCGACCGTAACACACAATCTTGAAAACTCTACCTTATCAACGCGAAAGCAATAAGTGGCCCATTGACTAAGAAGCCACTATCCGCTGTACTAGCACAACAGCTCCTAAACCGGCCGGCAGTGCAAAGAGAGCAAAGAGTGGATTGAGTTCAAAACTTTGGGGAGAGTTCAAACCACATGGGAACCAAACCCAGGACATCCCTAGTGCAAGTCCAGCACCACATCCTTGACACCACTGTAGCTCAGTGGGTCTAGCTGACTAAAGGTGGACCCAGGGAGCGCATTATGACCTTAAACTGAAAAAAGTCCACAGGTACAAGCAACCCGACATACAATGAGTTTTGGCAATTCATTAGGCCAGCACATAGCCGTAACATCCCCACTCAGGTGAATTGGCCAGTCACGATGATAGCTGCTGTTAGAAGATCATGGGTGTTTTACCAATTTCCGTTTGTCTTAAAACAATGCTGCTTAAATTACACACTGGCCAACTGCACCTCATCGAGTATATTTTACGCTCCTAGCATTCTGCAGTAGCCTTGTTTAGTGTTAAAGAACTACGTATTTGATCACATGTGAAGACTGCGATTTCTGTTAGAGCATTTTGTGCTTTCAACCTGAATTGGTTGACGCTCGTCAATTCAACACTGGCTGCAAACTTTGATTGTGGTGTAATAAACATAAAACCTGGATAGAGTAAAAATACTGAAGAGTAAATTATGCTAGGCTTATACATTGCACAGCGTAGCTGTAAACATCAAAATTCAACTTTTTAGGTTTCACGAGGAAAAGCTCAGCATAACTTGGGCCAGCTATGAGGGGTAACTGCAGTGTAGGGCTATAGGTTAAGTCAGGCCACCTATAAATCTTTGACATGCTTCGAAATCTTGGCACACAGGCATTTTTTTTGTTCTACCTAAACCAATGCTTTGGACTTTGGCGAAATGTTTTGTACGGGTTAAACTGCACAATGCAATTGCAAATAAGAATTGAACAAACGTCTGTTGTGTCCATTCGAGAATCCAGTGCTTGCCTAATATCAAAAATTGCATCCAGCAATCGATTCAAGAAATGTACTTGTATGTCCAAGAGACAAGCTCAAATAAAAAGTTACCCTACTTCAACTGCATTCCTTGCATATTTATTTATTTGAAAATATTTAGCACGAAAACAACAGAATGGTACAAACACGCAGTGCTGTCACTTTCCGTGCTCTCTCTCTCGTGCTGTGTTGTTTTACCACAGTTTATTAATTTTAAAAATATGCCACATTTGCCATTTTAGTTGGTTTTATTTGTTTTGATGTTATGCTGTGTTGCCAACGAAACTTTGTAAATGTCTTCCTAAGAAAAAAATAAGAATACCTAGCATTTGTAAGTGTATGCTTCTTGATGGATAGCAACTCTCACTATTAGAAAGTGAAGCCAAGAAAACACCAAAGTCATCACAAACACTGAAGAATGTTTATTGACATGGCATCACATCACTTGCCGGACAAGCAACAAGGCACCATAATGCTGCTCACACAAGAGTGCGAAGCATGCTCCAGTGACTCTAGCTAAAACCACTTGATAAAAATACAAGCAGGCGCTTATCTGCCCCAAGGTGACCCTGAATGAAAATGTGACATGCGCAACACTGGAAATCAACAAAAGTTATTGGGTCAGGCATAAGTGAAAAGTGCGGGCAAAAGTCGAGGGCACTTTCATGTGTTGGATGACGAGACTGCTGGCACAAGACAGGAAGGATCGAAGGGTGCTAACTCAGTATTGTATGGTTACAAATACGTGCAGATTGCTACTCACTGGACCAAAAGTGCTTGAAGACCCTGATTTTAAAGCAAAACTTTCTATGTCTCACCAGTGGAATATGCCATGCCAAAAAGGCATTGCAGAAAAGCCAACTTTCTCTGACAATGATAATGATCGTGGGTAAAGAAGTGCAGAAAAAAAAACGCTTCCTGCAGTCAGAAACAAATCAGGACCCTTGCGGTGTGAAACCAACATCTATTCCGTGACACCATTGCAACATGGTCGAAGTAGTTTGAATCTGGATAGCGGTGCATCGAGATGCAAAATTAGACAAAAATGGTGCACCTCACATTCTAATGACAACGACAGTTTGAACGCGAAGCTTTCGTCGAGCAAAATCAAGTGGCGAAGTTTCAAAGCCACTGCGATCAAAAGTCCAAACAGCATGCAAGTAAGTGATAGCTCAAACAGGCAACGTCCAAGCTCAGATGACAATCAAGCAAGGAATCCCTCGCGAGAAAACTGAGTTAAACTGAAAGACAATTTCTCCTAGACACCCTTCCCACTAACTTACGACCAAATTCCTTAAATGATCTCTTGCGTCCCTCCTACCCACCTAATTTAGCGGAGGCAGTGTGGGACACACTCCTGCATTTCATATACCGACCCACTATTTTTCCCTTGCTATTTCCCACCCATACCCGTCGTGAACTTTAACTAATCGCTACTTCTAAGGGGGCCTGATGCACTAGCAAGAGGCCCCCGGGTGTTTTTTTTACATTTCAATAAACGTTAAAAAAAAAGCCATTATTGTCGCAAGACAAAAGCGTGCACGTTTTTTTTCCTTGCAATTAATTACAGCAACTAATGAACACATGACAGAACAAGTAACAGAGAGCAATGATGAAACTGACAACCACAGATTTGCACATAACTGTGGAGAGGAGCTCTCTGGATAGGAGACTGAGCAATAGAAGAGCACAGCAGCTGCGGCTGAACCTTCCCACGCAGCTGAACAGAGACGAAGAATACGGCAAATGGACAAAATTAAGGGTTGGGAGTCTTAGTAGGCACTGTACTTTCTTATCAACCAGGCGTGTGGCTGGATGGTATAGATGAACAGCAACGTGGGAGCTAGAGGACTGCTTGCTGGCGACACTACTACCACCCAGTAGTCTGTACTCCACAGTACACAGTAGGAGGAAACAAACTGGAAGTGGGACTGCGAATTGCCATGATGTTACAAATGAAAAAAGTGCTGCGTGGCTGTCACAAGTCAAGGTCAATCACCCTTAAGGGGAGGTGCCAAAACCCCTTAGAGAGAGGATGAAGACATGACATTTGAATCTAGTGGCTAAAAATGAACCATTCATGTAGCACCCCACCGTAAAAGGGGATTGATCTTCACTCATTTCCTGAAATAAAGATCTTCACTCATTCCTGAAATAAAGTTTAAAAGCAGTTCATCCAGGGCAGTTGCCACCAGCACCCTAGAGTAGTATGGTGGAAACACACCACAATCTTTGCTTTTGGGAGGTCTTTTACCGGGCTGTCTACCAAAAAACTCAAATTCTTTTTTTCTAAGTGGGCACCCTGGTCTTAAACAAAAAAAACATGGTTTTTACAGTTAGGACGGTAAAAATTGGGTGATGCATGTGGTTTTTCATTGAAATTGTAGATATGAAGTTTGTTTCTGTGTAAAACAACTACATTCAACTTTATTTGGCTTTTATGTTTGATTTTTTGACAGCCTTTATAAAAAAACTGCTGGAGGGGCGCAGCTGAACAAGGTACCGGTGAACTGTGCACAAATCAAGGACTGACTGCCATAAGACTAACATTATCATTATATATGGTCTGTAGCAGAAGTGACAGCTGTTTGAAGTTTGGGCCTGGATGGCAACACCAGTTTTCCTGGTTCCCATTTTCTAGGCCCAAACTTCACATGGCTGTAACTTCTGCTACAGACCATATATAATGATAATGTTAGTCTTATGGCAGTCAGTCCTTGATTTGTGCACAGTTCACCGGTACCTTGTTCAGCTGCGCCCCTCCAGCAATTTTTTTATAAAGGTTGTCGTAAAATCAAACATAAAAATCCAAATAAATGTGAATAGAGTCGTATTACACAGAAACAAATTTCATATCTACAGTTTCAATGAAAAACCACATGCATCCCCCGATTCTTATCATCATAACTGTAAAAATAAAGTTTTTGATCAAAAACTGATGTTCCTTTCTAACTCGAAGCTTTCTGGCCAGCTCCAGCCTCGAAGGTCAGCTGTGCCTGATCAAAAGGACTGTCAACGTGGCTTGAGCTCAAGGCATCCTGGAATGAGGACACCTCTCTGAAGCATTTTGCGCATTTAATTAAAGTTTATTCTCACTCTCTCTCTTGCGACTTGAGTAAAAACTGCTTCGACCGTATCAGAAGGGCGCAGTCTGACAGACAATGGTTTCATAATGCAAGGGACACTGGTTCCATTATGACCATGGAAAGCGTTTTTTCTTGAGGTGCATATGCTTTCGCTTATCATCCTCATCGCTTTGTGAAACTCACTGTGTAAAGTTAGCTTTCCTGCAGTGCATTATGTAGCCACATTGAATGCAATCAGTGAGGTCCTGAAAGCTTCACTTTAACAACAGGAGTTACGTGCTCGTCAAGACCCTCGTCTCACAGCAAACTTCTCTTCACCAGCAGGCACAGGCTAGAGCCCAGTCAGCAGGTGCTGCAAAGACATGATGAGAGTATTTAAGCACGAACCTCAAGATGGAAAGGAGGCGGAGCAAAGAGCAAGAAAAATGCATCAGGAGGAGACTGCAAGCTCTGGGATTAGCAAGCTAGGTGTGGTGCTGTCAGGACACTGATGTCGCAACCCAAGCCTGGGAACAAGCGGAGCAATAGCGCGGTTGTTCCAGCCTCCTCTGGAACAGTGATTCAGCTTCTCATGACTACCATCTTAGCGACCATGACTGCTCTAAAAAATTTGTCACAATAGCAGTGAACCTTTCAGAAATACTGGACTGCAACCCAATAGATGGTATTCACTGAAAATTTCAGAGGGAGATTTCTTCACCAGACAACACTGGAAACCACCACGTCTGTGCCTGCGCATTGTGCCCACACCTCGCAGAAAAAAGAAAACCTCGGTGCATATCGTCTGCACCACTTCAGCCCGATTGTCGGCCTTAGTATTAAGAGAAGACCTATTAATTGCACTCAAATTACGTGGTGGTGCTCTCCTTGCCCTCAAGAACTTTGCATCACTGTAGAATGAAACTGCGGCTATGAACGAAAGCGACACGGCATGCCAGAGGCAACGCTGCAGTCGCCTGCGACTACCGATGTTGACACAAGTGTCGTTTAATGCACAGTTGAAAACCAAAACCAAATATTGCTTTCGAAGAAATGCTTTATGCACACGCCAATTTATAGTTATATTCTATATTTATATTAAATGAAGCCAGTGCACGTGATGCCATCTCCCGAGTTGTGCCATGCTTGCACCGCTCACCCCCTTGCTGGTAGCCATGTGCTCGTACCGTGGTCAACCTCAAGTCTTCACCCCTTTCCTTTGAAATCCTTTGTGTGCACGCACAACTCACCACATGCTGTCGAAAAAGAAGAAATAAAAACGTGCATCACTAGAAAGCATAGCTGCTACCCCAGCAACAAGTGGAGGGGGCACCCTTTTGTTTGTTTTGCCCGAGACGACTGTCCAGAATGGCGGATTACCAGCCCGCGCATGTGCAGATTGCTAATAGAAAAAGGTCCATTACCGCAATCTCATGGAGTCCGACGTATCACAGATGCTGCGGCACATACATGGCGGCGCACACACAGGGTCGCCCACTTGCCGGCCACACCAGTGAATACAACCTATGAAGTGCTATACCCACCACCGATATAGCATTATCTAGCTGCAGTCAGAAACACTTTTTTATATGTTTACACGTACTTTCAAGCGTTCAGAGGGTCAAAATGGCTGCTTGTCACTGCTTCTGACCGATCATCCATGGGTCGATCCCACCAATCTGGCTGCCACAAATCACAGTAATAACGCAGAAGTCTTCAATTGTGGGCCGGACTGACACACACGATTCGCGCCAGGGCTGTCAAACTGGCGTGGCAACTTTCTGATCGCGGCGTTAACACGCCACAGTGGTTCGAACACTTGCCCAGTATGAAGGTAGCTATTTCTGTCGTCGTTGGTTTGTCGCATAATGCATGCTTTACTGATGTTTAAGTGCAAGACCTGGCAAGCTTCTCTAGCTCGCCCAGAATTTCTCGATACGCAACTCTGAGCTGACGTGTGAGCACGTCTGTTTGTCGTGTGGTTCCTTGTTAATGAGCCAGACCATGCAACTGAATGGTGCGAATGCAGATTTGATGCTTTCAGCGCATTTCACTCGTTTCTTCGATCAACAAGAGAGAAACTGTCAGTAATGCTCGTAGAAAGACGGGGCGAGTCAGAAATGCTGCTTGGACACTTCCTAGTACCATATAAATAGTGTACTTAATCTTACCGAGAGCCAAAGCATCATTTTAGGTTGTAGTGAAACAGACCAGAAAACACCCCTGCCCTTTTTCTTGACCTTTCTCTTTGAAGCACTCCTTTGTTTATGTATTGAAAACCAATTTGTGCAGCGGCACACTTCATTAGTTATTTGTGTATATGGCTAATTTTTTACATTTTAACATTTATATGTTCTCATTGTAGTATGATACTAATCTTGATCAGTGCATTTTTGAAGCAGAGGTGGTTTTCTTCAGGTGGCAGTTCCTTTTCTCTACAAAAAAGGGCTTGCTGTAAACAGGATCAAACAACAAAAAAGGAAATCTGTTTTAAGTAAGGAGGAAAAAGGTTCACGTCAATTTATAGGGCTGAGACAAAGATTATGGCAGTCACTACACGTGCTGCGGTTCCCGTAGGGCTAACAAGCGATTTGCAAAAAACTGGACAACACTTCCCATGGTGCGGAAACCGAAGATGTACTCCTGCAATTAAAACACGGAATTATCGCTGCCCCTTCAAAGGTAGATAATTGAGCCATTTTGGCACTTGATCTTTAGAAAGCTTTGATCGCGTATCACACCAGGCTATTTTGTGTAACGTTGCCACTTTCACTCCGGGTCGCCGCACATACAACTATATCCGTAACTTCCTTTCGAACCGCACGGCTGTTATTCAGCTCGGTGACCTACAATCGGACACTATCCATTTCCCAACCATTGGCACGCCTCAAGGTGCAGTATTATCCCCACTCCTATTTAACATTGCCCTAATCCACCTTCCCAGTAAGCTCGCCGCGATCCCTCGCTTACTCCACAGCATATACGCCGATAATATTACGCTGTGGACCACCAGAGGCAGCGACTTTCAAATCGAGGAGGTTCTCTAACAGGGAGCTGACTTAGTTACCGCCGCCGCGCAAGTTGGGCTTGGATGCTCACCTGAAAAATCTGAGATTTTAATCCTCCCCGCCAAATCAACCAGCAACCCAGCCCAGACACCCACCATTGAGGTCCGCATTGATGGTAGGGATGTTCGCCAAGTGGAAGTCCTGAAAATACTTGGGCTCTGCATACAGCGCAATTTCGCAAACATTAAGTACCTAGCACAGCTGAATTCTCAGGTGAATCAGACGATCGCCCTCATCCGCAGGATTGCTGCCCGCAACAAGGGGCTCAAAGAAACGGAGCGTATCCGGCTGATACAGGCATTTGGGCTCAGCCTTCTCACTTACTCCCTCCCGTATCTCTTGCCCTCGCGTACCGAACTCTCTAAAGTCAACTGCCTCATTCGAAAGACCTAAAAAACGGCGCTACAAATCCCTCAGAGCACTACCACTGCCAGAATCGAGAAACTCGGCATTTACAATACTGCGGAGGAACTCATTGAAGCCCACCTTATCGGTCAGCTAAATAGGCTCTCATCCACCCCCACCGGTCACACTCTCCTTGTTACTCTTAACCTTAAAGCCCCTATCCTCTGTGATGACAGGCTCCCGGTAGCAGCCGACATTCATGGCTCCCTCACTATCCACCCTTTACCGCGCAATATCACCCTGTTTTCAACAAGCAGCGTAGGGAACTACGAGCACAAGCACTTACAGAGAAATACCCCGTCCACCCCACTACGGTTTACGTGGACGCAGCTTGCTATCGATGGCAGGATGCATACGCTGTCGCAGTAGTAATCAACCATTCCAACACTCCTCCTCTTAAATCCCTAACAGACCGCACCAACTGACCCGCTGAGGCAGAAGAGGCGGCAATAGGTGACCGGTAAAAAGCGCAAATGCTCATGGGTGCATGTCTGCTCCCGCGGAGTTCTGTTACTTCCGGTTCGAGAGCTCTCCTGGCCTCCCATATGCCGACGGCTTTCACGTGCGCTTGTGCTTGTTGTTTATCTGTTTCCACTGAAAAAAAAAACCGCTCATGCATCGCACATTCAATGTGTAACAACAATGAATTCTACTAGGGGCTTCTCTGAAAGGTTAGCACTCTGTGACAAATAAACAACACGCACACACGCGCGTGAAAGCCGCCGGCGTACGGGAGGCCAGGCGAGATCTCGAACCAAAAGTGGCTGGAGCAGACAACGTACCCATGAGCCTTTGCACCTTTTACCGGTCACCTATCGCGCTAGCCCTTACACATAGGCCGCCCCCTATCACTATCATCTCGGATTCGAAAACGGCCATTCGAAATTACGCCAGAGGCATGATCTCGCCCCTGGTGCTCAAAATTCTCCTCAAAAATCCTCCTACCATACAAATAAAGCTGATCTGGACTCCGGCCCACATGGGCGTGGGGGGAAACGAGGCAGCACATAGGGCCGCTCGAGAGCTCACCGTCCAAGCAGGCCCTAGCCTCGAACCCTTTCACGGAGCCCTATCAGCTTGGGACAGTCTCTTGACCTTCCAAGACATTACGGCACATTACCGCCTCTCACGCCGCTAGCTCCCCCCCGCACACCCGGATTTATCCAACAGGGAAGAACGGCTATGGCGACTGGTGCAAACCCATACCCTCCCATGTCGCTACCACCTGCACCGTATTTATCCTTCCGTCCACCCCTCCACCAACTGCACGGCCTGTGGAGCAGTGGAAACACTGGACCATCTTCTTTGGAACTGTCCCCCCAACCCCTATCCTCTCTTAGCAGACGGTGGGCACTGGGCTGAGGCACTGGGCAGGTCCGACCTGTCTACCCAGCGGGTGGTCACGGCGAGGGCTGCTGCGGACACCGGTACGCCGGTCACCACGTCCCCTAAGGGGCCTTTAAAGGCTCAATAAAATGTTTGTCCTCCTCCTCCCATGGTGCGGTCACATGCGGTTTTGCACAGATGGCATCTGGCCCCATTTTGTCTGACTGGCAATGAAAACTGCCTGCTTCAAAATAACTAAGACATTTTTTAGCCACATTTATATTCAGGCAGAAAGTGTTGTGCAGCCATTGCATGTAATGTTGCCTAGTATGAAAAATTGGGCTCAATAGGTTTCTGAGGAAAGCTGGTTTCGAGAATTGCATTGTGCCATAGGACAAAACAAAATTAACTATAAATGAAAAACAACACAACAAAAGTCCTGAGTTTTGCCATGCATATTTTTGTGCTCCTTTTATATCATGTTTACAATCAACATGACCATACTGTTAATTACATTGCACCTTTGGTCTCATAGGTCACCCAGAAAGGAAAACAACTGAAGTCGAGGAAGTAGTGTAAGGAAAATTCACTTTATATTGTAAAACAACAACAGTATTAATGTATTCTTGAAAGCGTAAGAAACAACAGCCTCGCCTGGACCTTTTGCAAATGTAAAATAGTTTCTTCTTGTCTTCTTTTTATTTTATGGTGAAGGAATGGGGCTGCTTCTTTTCCTGCAGCTTGTTAAGTTGGCCAATTTTTATGTGATCAGGTATCTAAGCATTCAGGAGTAGACGTGTCCTGATCAGGTATATCTTGAGTCCAACTGAGTAAAGCGTATTCTGATTTTTATCATGCTAAGGGTCATATTCCGAATGCTCCCCATGAGCACAAACGAGTTGCAGTGAATGAATGAAGATAGCACGGAATTCTTTTATCAACACGTAAATGCCTAAGACTAGTTCACATACTTGAGCAAATCACAAGCACGGCATAAACTTAATGCGGTTGCCCAGCAGTTGGGCAACACGCCACTATTTAAACTAAATGCATATGCTACTCGATAGTTTCCCTCCAGCTTAGAGACTGCCTTTTCCATGTATTTTCTAGTTCATAAATATACCATAGAATGCTTGGCTGCAGCAGCTCTCATAAATTACAAAAGGACAAGAATAAGATGGGCATTGCTTCCACAGATGATCCCTTTGTATCATTCCTGACATGAAATAGCCAAGTGAATCTTTGGACCTTGGTAACAAACTGTTTCAAAGCACAGTGCAAACCGTGATGAACAAACAGCATTGCATCAGGTGCATAGCCTGCGACACTGTGCAGCTGAAAAAAATATCTGTCTTTCTGCTTCATTTTCCTGTGTCTACATATGCAAAGTGCCTTTATTAACAATAAAAGCAGGGCGGTAGGAGGGGTGTAAAACGTTTAAAGAGCTTACTGCAAAATAATGTGACACGCTTTTTTTAAACATTATGTATGAGCTGCCTCACGTAAGAGGCATTTCTTACAACATTCTTAGCCCTGTATGGCTTTCTCACACAGCTTAGATGTCGTGCGAAAAAGGCAACTTAGTCTAACAGCTCAAGGCGAGGTAGGTGCACCTTCTCCCGTTTGCACTCAAGAGTTTACATGAGAAGGCATTAAGTAATTGCATCATAATCGAGTAAACTGAGGTCACTTCGCACTATGAGGCACAGGGCAGTGTGGTAGACCTCTCACTCAAGGATCTTTAGCGTAAACCAAGACATTGTGTACAGAAGGTTAATTTTTTTGGCTTTATAGATTCAATGCAGCCCCGGCAGCCAAGAATCGAACCCAAGACATTGTACATCCCTGCAGCCATAGGAAACCATGCGAGATCTGAGCAATCTGGCACCCGAGAAATCTCATTACGATGAATAAAGCTACCGTGCGATATTACTTAGTGTTTACAAAAACCAAGGATAGACAGCATAGGGGCACTAGATACATCCTTGCTTACACAAAACTCAAAAGTAAAATTAAGAAACATATATATATATGACGCGGCCATCCGAGGCACGGTATATCTATGGTGTTGACTAACACCATGTACTGTGCCCTGGCCGACCACGTAATTTGTGTTCCTGCCTCCACTGGAAGCTGGAAAGCACTGTAAACGGCCCTGTGGTCAGCCATAACCCATTACACGCCCAAAACTACAGTGCAAACTTTGTCGTGACGGAAACCACGTACGGTGCTGTTTGCACGAAGGTCACGCCAGCCCACCTCATAGATTGTGCTATATCGGTAGTGCATATAACAATTTCTGGTGGGACTTCACTAGGTGGTACATATAGCATCATCCATAAATTTTCAACAGTAAAAAAATGAAGGTAGTAATTAAGCAGTGCATGAGCTATCCCTACCTCTTCATTGTTTCACTAGCTACTGAAAGACTTGTATTTGAAAATGTCAGGCTGGAATGGATGCATAGACCAGGTTGGTTTTTTGACATTGGCATAAATAACTAAACTTGATTTTTAGTACACACGCTGCTGTCTTCATGGCTATCAACTACCGTGTTACTGTAAACCCTCGCTTGAAATGTACACGGAGTGAGAATGCACTGGTGGATCTAAAGTATACCATCAAATAGAAGCCAGGAAAAGTCGGGAACCCGTTTGGTTGTGACAAGTGGCCTGCACTAGAATGGCAGTTCCCACTAGAATGGCAGGATGAGTGCTGCAGGCAGGCTAGGGGCACTGTGACTGCAGTCGGGAGATGCTGCAAGAGAAAGAAATGGAACATGAGGAATGAAGCACCGTTGAGGCAGCAGTAATAAACAATCTAGGATGACTAAAAAAGGGGCAAACGAAAGCGAAGACCACACAAGCAGTGCTCTTGCCCGCCCTGCGTTATCCGGGTCGTTCCCGCTGAATTTCCACCAGTTATTGAACGCCGATTGGCCCCACTATTAAAGATGAAAACACATAACGACGTAAGCATTCCTTGGCAGGCACTCCTGGCAGCAAAAGTGCTGGATGCAGCAACGAGTGCAACAGGCTAAAGTAGCGTGTTACAACGCCCTCACGAACCACACGCACACACGAAAACCTTGCCAACAGGGACCCGTCACGCTCCTAACTTCACCAACAGATCGTACTGCAAGTTCATTTTCGTTACAATATTAAGATCGGTTAGCACAAGGCACGTTGTCTAGAAAAAGCGTCGAGGAAAACAAGTGATGTTAATGACGCCACATTAAAGAGACAAGGAAACGTCATGGGCGAGACGGGTTTGCAATGCGAGCGAGTTTCCGCGCCGTGCAACAAACCGTCAACAGCTCGCGATCGCCGACAGACGCGAACGAGCAGCATAAACAGCGACAATAATGCAAGACGGGGAGAACGCGCCGTTAAGAATTTCGTAAACGTCGCTAATATAACTGCCGCGAGCAGAAAGCAAGCTTTGCAGTAGGAGATATGCGAACTGATTGCAAACCCGCCAAAAAACACTCACCTGGTCGGCCGATGGTGGACAGTTGAACGCCCACAGATAACTGCAAAGCTGTTGTGCCAGAAGACGCTGGAGCTGTTGAACGACGACTGACAGGGCGACAACCATCGCCAGTTTATGAATTCTTGCGTTGATCGCATAAGTCGAACGCGACTACTTGAATCGCTACGGCACGTACGCCGTGTAGGCAGCACTCGGAAAAATGTAAACATACCGCGCGGGAACGCTGCGAGCAAACGTGACGTCACATCCGCCTAGCGATGCTCCTCACCCGCCCAAAAGGTTGGTTAATTCCTCTCCTGAAGGGCAGGTCCATAGTTAGGGTATCGCACAGGGGGACACAAAATTAGGTGTTATTTATGTTGGTGGCTTTATTAGTAAAATTGAATAATTAACTTTTTAGAGGGTGCAGTAAGCAGCCGTGTTTGTAAGAAAAGGTTAGACGCAATCGTGTTTCTACTCAGTTTCGTTTGGCAGAATTCTTCAAGCGCATCCGCGCTCCGAGATATCGAACTGTGAAGTTTAATTGCCGTTCGCATGATTACACATGCTAGGTAGTGACGACGTGCGCAAAGCTCCTCCCTTCTGTTCTGTGTTTCGACAGCGGTTCCGAGTGCTGCAGATTGCGATAACGCCAGCAAGACTGAAAGGGTGCCAGTTATCACTTTTGCCTCTGCTTCCACTCCTTTGTCAAACTAAACACCGTACACAGCAGCCACGTCACTGAAGGGAGGAGCTTCGAGCCGGTCTTCGCAGTCTAGCATACGTTGCGAACGGCAACTGGACTTTCGAGTTCGATATCTCGGAGTACGCATGCGCTAGGAGAATTCTGTCAAATGAAACTGCGTAGAAACACGATTGCGTCTAACTTTTCAATACAAACATGCCTGCTTACTGCAGCCTCTAAAAAGTTCATTATTCAATTTTGCTTAATTAAGCCACCGACATCAAACACTGCCACCTAATTCTGTGTCCCCCTGGGCGCATAACCCCACGGTAGAGATGGTCTTCACGTTCATCTAAGCGCCTAATTTAAAAATAACTGATGACTTATGTGTGATCACCTTCTATAGTGACTGGGTAAAAAGAATTCAGCCTCTGACGTTCCCCGTTTCTTTATAATGAAAGAATAACGAAAATGACGCAGTAAATTATGCCCTATATTTTTATTTCATCAAATACGTATCAACGGCTATGTAAAAACTGCACGACTTTTCTACATTCCGCTGACCCTGTTTTTCGCGTTCATATGCGTACGGATGACAAAAAAAGACAATTCTTGCGAGTTGTTGCCACGCTTCCAGCACTCAGCTTTCAGGACCTTGACAGAAGTCTCCAAAAAGAAACAGCTGTAACCCTCCTAAACTTATTTCGCTTATGTCCACGCGTAATAAAAGTGAGCCTGCGATACTGGTCACCAGGCTGTGCAAAATGATACCATGTAGGACAGTGAAGAAGTACATGATAAAACCAGCTGAAAGCCTGAAAGCCTGCGACCCAGGTGATAAATGTGGCCAAATTGTAGCGATATTAAACATGCGAACTACAGTGTGTCTATTAAGCACTAATTCTCGGGGGATACCCGTTATTATTTGATGTTCTGAATATTCGGTCGCACCGCAAATACTTTTCCTTTGTCATTCCGGCGTTTCGGCTCACGTTGTACATGGCTCTACTCTACACTTCGTCACTGTTGCGTTGCGCAGACCTGTAGCTCGAAATGAAACTCACACGAAAATAGAAATACAAAAAATACCAAGAAATACGCACTAGCTAATTTTGCACTTCAGTAATTTTACTAAGAGTCTAGCGGCATGTGCTCGACAGCAGCGTTGCTGGCAATATTATAATGCACACGTTGGGTATTCAAACAAACGGCCATTGCCACGTGGCAGACTTGATATCAATCCGGAAACTAAAGCGACAATAGATGCAAATATAACTAAAAGGCTATTTTAGGTGCGATACGACTTTCTTCGTGGTAGGACCGCTTTCCTGTGAAATATAGAAAACAATATTCACGATAGAAAATAACAAGGGTTGCGATTACACACAGAAATATTGCTGTGATAAGCCGGTTTGGAAATGAAACGGGGACGCTCGACGCAACATATGACAAATGGCGCCTCTGTCATATGTTGTTAACATATGACAGTTAACAAACGCGAATTAAGCCATTTCCTTCCTTAGGCTATGTTCCGACTACCGACGTAACAGCCATATCGTGAGCTATGGACGTAAAAAAACGGCGTGTCACGCAGTTCGGTTGGCTGAGACGTGAAATGACGTCATTCTTTAAAGTTATTACGGCAGTTGCGGCAACAGTCTGAACTCGATCTTACGCGTGCGAGCGAGAATAAGCGTCGATATGCACTCACAGCGCATTACTCCAAGCTGAGTATACGCCCTGGCCGACGCACTGCACGGCTGCGAGCCTTCTCGTCGCGAAGACCGTCTCACACGTATCCCTAAATCTTGTGCGCAAACCACTTTTTTTTTTCTATACGCATGCAGTATCGCAAAAATGCGCAAGTTAAACGGAGTGGCAGCAGATGACGCGAGCCCCGAAATGGAATTATGCCGGGTATCTGCAGGTTATTTAGGAAGGCGTGGGCCGACGTTACCGTCCGCGGCAGATCCACGGTTTATCGACTTTTCGCTCGAAAGCGTATAAAACGCGCCTGCAGAAACGTTTATGGAAGCGATACGGCACCAAACTCAAGCTACGCTCCAGATTTCCTCAGCTGCATGGCGCAGCGCACGCGCGGATGAGCACTCGTGCACGCGTTTACAGAGTGCGCCATTGGATTGGATTGGGACACACTTTATTTGTGCCTGCAGTCGGGCGCTCGCGCGCACCGACGAGGCAGCAACTTTTTTTTTCCTTCCAGCCCAATGACAGAAACGGGGAGCGCGCCTGAGCGCTGTAGTAGTAAAAGAAAACTACATATATGTTACACACGCGCTATTAATTTTAAGGAGCCTTCCACGCGACTGGGCACAACCATCTTCGGCGGCCTGCTGCTCGCATTAAACTTGCGCACGATCGGGGCGCGAAGGGTATACAGGGAAGATCAACGCCGATGGCTGGCGAAGAAGGTCTGTAATGCGAAAGCGCATTTGCCGTGAGCGCTGGAGCGTTCCGACAATCTACCAGCCACGACATTTCCCTTGGCAACAAAATGGATAAACACTGGTACTGATAACAGAGCAAGGGTGCGGTGCTCGACGACGCCTTCTCGCCAACTGCTACAGAAAAACATGGCGGCTGCCGGAAACCACAGCACACGCGTAGAAGGATCCTCTTACAGAGATGGGAATTTTATCTGCTGTCGACGCGAATCTGTCAACGTCACCTTTTGGCTCCAATTTTCTTAATGAGTAATATCTCTCAAGGCCACGAGATCTGTTTATACAAAAAGCAATAGCCTTAGATTTAATACTTGATAGCGTAACCATATCTACTTATTTTGGCATCGCGGCATCGTTTTATACTTCTATGTGGAGAGACAGAATGAACGCGTAGCTATGCGTTACAGTAGATAGAGCATTTGCGTGGACGCCATTTTAAAGGAATTTTAATACAGCGAGTGCGCCAATGTGGGCTAGGAGCCCGGCGGCTATAGCGGGCCAAAATTTGTACCACCGAACGACGGTCAGGCTTCTAGGAAAAGCTGCGCATCCCAGCGCGACCATGAAGGATCTAGCGGCAAGGCTGTTCACTAGCGCCTCACGGCCACTCTATAACAACAATGAGCCTATATTAGTTACATGCCCTGCCGGGTCGCCGCGAATTACCTTGCAGGGAAGATAAAGTGATGAACAACGGTAGCCAGGGGGCACAAGAATGGACCGCCTTAGGCATCAGCATGCACCCCGTTAGGCTGCACACGGCTAGCGGTGGCAACGCGGTATATACTGCGCTTGATACTCGCCGCTTGTGCGGCGCCGCGCAACGCTCCGGGCCGCTCCTGTCTTTCAGCCGCCATGTCTTCACACTAAGAAATCCCCGTGGAGCGTCTTCACTAGAATGCTCCAGAATGACCGATCGAAGTGACCAAGTGTGCGCATTTGGTGAATGACGAAGCTCAACGTATGATATTTGACTAAAAAAATGCGCATATGCGTACGAACAACACGCGAGGCGTGAATGCCGCTTTGCATTGCGCCCTGTACCTGCGCACATGCCCTTCGCATGGCGTAGCGGCAAGTTGCGGGGCGCACGCAGTTCATCTTCCCTTCCTTTCTTGATGACAACTGCTTTGTCTTACAACTCGCACTAACGACAGATTTGAAAAACCATGCTGTCTTAAATGCCGACTTGCTGGTGACCACGGCTTCAAGATCAAGTGACAGGATGACTAGGGATTTTAAACAGCATTGAGGTTTGCTGAATGTTAGGCTGGTAGACCACCTTGAGGCTTCCGATGGGCCCTTTTCGGGGTCCGATCATTGGATTGTTCGAATTTTTAATAACCCATAGAACATGGGAAAAAGAGTGTGTGTTCAATAGTCCTCGAAGCTTAATACTCACACTCAGAAATGTCTCGGAGCTTTCTGCCTGATAGCAGGCAGGAAGCTTATCGGCCGGAGCTAAACTACGGCCCCGACGACTGATGTTCGTGGTCTCGGCCCTTCATCGTTCAGCACATCGCCACGGTTGGGCATGGCTGATATAGGCGGGCTCAGGTTCCGCGGTGTCAAAGTCCGGCCACCCGCCGTAAGTCTGCTAGAGGCACGTGCCTTGCGCAGGGCTTTACGCGCCGAAGCTGCGCCTTGGCTACGAGGTGCACGGTAATGGAGGGCTACGGGTTAATTCAGACCATCTCGGAATCTTCAACGTGCCCCAAAATCTCCATACACTCGCGTTTTCGTTTTTCGCACTCAGAAGAAAAGCGGCAGCCCTGGGTTTAGCAGCACGACGCCTTAGCTACTGAGTCACCACGATGGATATCGTTGGGAATTCACTAGGGGATAGTGGTCGACGTTCGGATGACGTTTTTCAAAAATCTTTCGAGAAACACACTGTGTGCCACATTAAACTGATAGTCATCAGAATAAGAAACGTTGTGATATCGGAAGCAGATCCCCATCCGGTTAATAGTAAGGGCATCTTCAAGGGTACTGATACATTATCGGAACAATCACATCTGAGGCGTTTTGTGTAGCATGGGCACTGGGGACAGGCGCTCCTCTAGTTAATGGCAAGAAACTGTATAGGTTATAATAATCTCTTCTGGGAATAATGCTATCTACGTAGGGCTAGGTCAGTCTGCAGCGCCAGCTAGACGTGCTTCCAAGCTAAGTCAGGACTTCTCTGTTATCTCTCTCCGTGGCGAGTCTCTGCGTATACGTATGGTGCGTCACGTCGGCTGGTGCCTACTGCTACATTTTTTTTTTACAGTGAGCATAGAGGTACCGCTAATTTGGTGGAGAATAAAATGCCATCACAGTCCTCATTGCGCATAACCATTGTGTTCCTAGCTTTGCGAAAGTTCCAGCACGGGTTCCCTACGTTCCCTTCGCGGTCCTTTCCCCTTACGCGTGCACCTCTGGAACCCGTGTCTGGAGCGCATTAAGTGAGCGTACAACAGGGCGCACGATCTCAGTCTTCCTCGCGTTTCGCGCCATCGAAAAACTTTCTTTCCTCCCACCAGCCTTCCTGGTATGGACGAGATCAAATTTTCGGCTCAGGCAGCGCCGGATCAACCTGCCCCGCCCACAGCTGCTATGAAGGGCTGCCCGCAAGGAGAGGGCTTACCATTACAGGCTCTTCACAGCGTGAAGACGAGAGCGAAGACTAGAGAGCTTGCGCCTGTGAAGTTTGTTTTTCTCGCGCCACCAGCCAATCGGGGGGCTATCGTATAGTGGCTCGAACAGAGATTTCCATTTCCCCCCTCCTTTCCCGTCCCCTCTTTCCAACAACTTTGTTTTCCGGCCCTTCATGAGCCGCCTAGGGTGGATTATTATTTACGTCGATAGCGCCGTCAGTCGTCTGTTTGCGCAGCACTGCATGCCCCTGAGCAAATGTTTAGCCCGGTCGCTGCCGACGCTGCACACCGGCATTGGCCAACGGGCGGGGAAAGGCGGGAGTGGCGCTTCCAAGGCACCTTCCATCACTCGAGACAATCCAAGGCAGAATGAAAAGGGCACTGGAAAGGGCCCCTGCGGATTATGCATGCGGATTCCAGCGGCGCAGTCTCGATTACCCGGCAACGCCGGCAGTTAAATTTATGCTGGCCGTCTCTGCATATTTTGCGAGACGGGGCCGTACTATGCACACGTCAGTATATCGGGAGTTTAGCGCCGAGCCTAGCTCGTATTATACGCTCGCCAGGAAAACAGCGCGCGCCGGCGGGACAGAGAGCAGGAAACCTTTGCCCTACCTTCTGGACGTCGGGCGTGAAGATTTCCTTGGGGCCTTTCTCAATGCGGTCCAGGGTCTCGAAGTTGCTGCAAAGAAAGAGGTCACGCTGAGTGCGGAGGTACGCACAGGTGCGCGTGGATCGATAGCAGTGACCAAGCCAGCGCTGCTTCCTCCTTGGAATGGTAAAGCCCTTTGCGGTGCAAGAGATGTTCGCGCAAAGTCCGTACGGGCCAGTGCGCGTCAAGCATGCACGCACCTACAGGCATAAGGATGGTACACGAACGATTCCGGCGAGAGACCTGGTCTAAAGGCTCTCAGAAAATCTCCCGTGTAGCAGCATGGGCGTAGCGGGCCTTACAAATTTCTTGGTACCACTAAAATATCGCTGGCCCTTGCGTATGCTTTGTGCTTTAGCTTTGCAATTTAGAAACCACAAGTCGCTGGGTAATGTGAGAAAAAAGCTAAGTGTAAGTACGCTATTCTGTCGATCGCTCTCTGTCTTGGAAGGTTTGGGACCGGCACAAAGCCACGGAGCTTCTGGGCGACACACTGAATGGAAGGAAAACACAGAGAAGTCGGCCTGATCGTATAGTCTCTGACGTGCTACTCTGTGTGGGGGTGGGGGAGGGGGGAAAAGAGCATAGATGGAGAGGGTGACAGCTATGATGATGGACATAGAGGGGATAGTATATACAAAATGCCTATGCCATGTACAGTACCTGTTCAATAGTTCACCACAACACTACAACAGCTAAGACCACGCTACCACGCAGATATCAATTCTAAAAGCGGAGCACTACTCAAAAGTTCAGTAGCCTCACCGACAGTTTACTTTAATTAGCAATCCATCTGGGAAACGCAGTTCTTTTTCTTTTTTCTTTTTTTTTTTTGGGGGGGGGGGGAGGGGGAGTGTGGCGCCCCACAATGGGGCAAATTTTTAAGACTGTCTTTAGATCTTGTTAAAGGAGAAGAAAAAGCATCGTCCGCAACAGACCAAATTAGGTGTGCAGTCAACAATCCTTCTGAAGTGCGGAAACAGCCGCGTTCGCAGGCAATGATAGCGCAATGCGAACTGCGCAAATGCCGATATTCGCTCCCCAAATTCACAAAGGAAAAACGCACCCTGTAGTACTGGAACAGGCTGGACAAGCAATGATTGTTAGCCATTGTGCAAGGGACGAAGATTAATTAGTAGCAGAGGGAAAAGATGGAAGCAGCATTTTTACCAGTGCGGGATGCTAGTTCTAAGGTTATTGTTTTATGAGGTTCAGGCGGAGCTTAAGTGACTGATGAAAGACAACCCACACCGGGCTTCACATGAAAAATTGTTGCCGCGTCTTACCCGAATTCACCCCCCCCCCCCCACACACACACACACTAAGAGAGTTTCAAAAAATGCAGAACATTACCGCCCTAAATCTGCTTTCGAATACAGTGCGGGTACAGACAGGTACGTATGCACGCAGATAGCTTCACGCCACAGGAATGGTTCCCTTAATGCTAAATTAATTGATGCTAATGAAACTTAGAGCACATCATCTTTACGATATTAGCTTCGTTTGTGGCTTACGTCTACGTCTTTGTTGAGGAAAGAACACAGCAAGAAAGAAAAACCGGGCCCTCAAAAATATTAATTAGTGCCGCGACCCGCGAGTCTTAAAATTTTTCGTCGCTCATTATAAATTAAATGTGGTTTCTTCCGAAGCTGCTGGCAAACTGCGCATAAAAAAAACTAATAAACGTAAGGCGACAGGCAAAAAAAAAGACATAGGCACGGCGTTTCTTCGTGTGTAAAATAAGACTTGGAGCAATTAAATCATCAATCAGCCCGCAGCGCCTGGCGAGAGGAGCATCTGACAAAAAGTAATGGCAGCGAAGAAGCACGTGGGCAGGTTTAATCAGATGAGCACAAAACAAATTTGTTCAGAATTAAGCTGCGTTGCCCAGCACTTAGCCCATGGTATTTCGGGAAGACGAGGGTACAGTACTTCAGCTCTTCCGTGGATTCCGCCTTAGCAAAGAAAGCCGGAAAGTGTGCCGCTAAGAGTTGCAGACGGCGGATTTAATTAAATTCTAGTGTACGGCTGACTAATTCTAGTGTTTGCCTCGGTCGCATAAAATCCTTTTGTCGAAGGGTATGTTTAGACACTATTTCAGCCTAAAAAAAGTGCTCGACACACTTGTATTTTGCGACATGTCTCTGCTAAACATTCATATTCAACGTGTAATCTACTCTGCGAATACTGAATTAATAAGCCGAAAAAAATCTATCGACCGAGCCTTCAGCGACATGCACAAAAACGTGCAGCCGGATTTCTTTGCGCTCAATCTTTGTGAGCGTTATTAAGCAAGCAGTAAAAGAGTCATTTATCATTAATAGCTTCGAATTCCTTGGCTATAGTTTACGTCCAAGCAAAATCTTTGAATCCGCGAAGAAGCTTTAAATCTGCCAAAACGGCACATGCGCTGCGGCCACTCATAAGCGGGTTCCCTCATGAAAGCACATTTCGGGAACGAGACAGCACGCAATGTTGAAGTCGTGGATCTTTCTTTAGAACAAAACTCTGAGCAGGCCGTTTTAAATTCGAGACAGTGAAAACTCCATATAAAGACAATACGGCAAAGTGTCGCTAAGTTTGTATGATTTTCATTGGCAGCATCGTATTTCGCGATACATTTGAAGGTACGTGTTGATTATTTGCTTTTAACTTTCTAAAAATAGCCCAGTTCGACAGTCGGGTAGTCTCTCTGCCATGGCTAATTATAATGCCAGAACAGTGGCCCCACTAATTTTGTGGGTTTGAGAAAGAGCTGCATCATCCGACGATTCTGGGCGCCTTTGCTCTGGGCTAGGAGACCCCTGCATCTGTGCCCTGATCCGGATGGGAAGACACTCAACGGCGCGCGTCAGCGACGAGAA
Source organism: Haemaphysalis longicornis (assembly GCF_048455015.1). NCBI lineage: Eukaryota > Metazoa > Arthropoda > Arachnida > Ixodida > Ixodidae > Haemaphysalis > Haemaphysalis longicornis. The sequence continues at coordinate 315,192,263 of NW_027526203.1, forward strand.
GCGAATAGGATGTCTTACGGAAACGACTGACCGGCAGGGACCAACCGCCGGGTCCAGTGGCAGAGCCAGAAATTTATTTCGGGGGGAAGGAGGGGGGTTCAATTATGTCGTTATATATATATATATATATATATATATATATATATATATATATATATATATATATATATATATATATATATATATATATATATATATATATATATATATATATATATATATATATATATATATATATATATATATATATATATATATCAAGGTTGCAGTCGTCATTGCCAGTGCTATTCGGCTGTTTCCGAAATATTTACTAGTGCCGAATGACGTGTGTTTGTCATGTTTCTTTGATACAGTGATAAATAAGCGAAAATATAAGTGGAGAAAAAATCCGCCGTTTTTTCCGGGAGCGGGAGTCTAACCCACATCTCCGCAATAACGTGTGCGGTGCACTGACCATTATGCTATCCCGCAGCGGCTCCCTTCTCGACTTTTAAAGCGGGGGTTATATTTACAAGTGCTCTGAGGACATCCATTACGAGGGCTCTGGCTCCAGCAGTTCGGATATGCCAATTGCTAACTCCGACCTCCGACCACGTCTTGCGTGGCGGCCGCTGGGAACAAAGACGTTCTACGTCTCCCGCGGTGGTCGAGGGGCGGCGCTAGTTGACCGTCCTCAGAGCACTTGTAAATATAAACCCCCGCTTTAAAAGTCTAGAAGGGAGCCGCTGCGGGATAGCATAATGGTGAGTGCACCGCACGCGTTATGCGGAGATGTGGGTTCGAGTCCCGCTCCCGAAAAAGACGGCGGATTTTTTCTCGGCTTATATTTTCGCTTATTTATCACTGTATCAAAGAAACATGACAAACACACGTCATTCGGTACTATTAAATATTTCGGAAACAGCGGAATAGCACTGGCAATGACGACAGCAACCTTGATATGTGTCTTTACCGAGTCCCTCGTCCCGTATCTTTCTGTTCTGCTATATATATATATATATATATATATATGAGAGAGAGGTTCTAGAAAGCCATCATTACATTTTATACACATTTCCTCATAAGGAAGAGAAGCAAACATCTTTCAATGAAATTTTGGGAGGGGAGTTTAACCTTGGCTGCGCCAATGGCTAGGCCTGTGCGCCCCTGTACTTAGAAGTACTTTTATATACGGAGCGGGCGACAATATGGTGGTGTAGCCATGCGGACCTTAGTGGTAGCCCAACTGTGCAGCGGGCCTGGTTTGCAACCGCGAGGGCGACGGGAACAGTAAAAAAACGGCGCTTCGCCATGCCGGGTCGTCAACTATGCAAATAAACTCATCACTCGCTCACACGGAGTGAGAGTTGATTTATTGATTTGTTTTTGCGACGACAGTTGCCCCAATGGAAGTTGGTGACGCTGTCACGACGGGGCGACCGTAGTTCCTGTATCATAGCTTCCCTACTGGGAAACGCATACAGTATAATACGCACCCCCGTCGTCCGCGCCATGGCGCTGTGCCCGTGCAAGCGCGGCCAGCCCTACGAAGCTAAAGTTCCCCAACACGTATGAGGTACACAGGAAGAAACTTGAGCGCGAAGGAGGATTAGGAAGGAAGAACCACCCCAGTCGTCCCCTTGCTTTTCCCTCACCTCCATCACTTTTCACGAGTACATCAAGAAACTTGCTTTTGTACGGTCGATTAGTTCTGACAGGCTATCACATTTGATTCAAATTTTATTCTTGTTAATCAAACTTGAGTTCCTCCTACGTGTAAAAGCTGTGGTAGTCGAAATTATCGGGTATATAAAGCCGACAGTAGCGCAAACGCGGACATATGGGCATACAAACACGAAAAAATGTATATATGCGCATACGTATATAAGCAAGTACGTAGCCTGCAAGAACATCAATGACCATACGATTACCATTAAGAAGTATGCACCTTTGCATATAAATTTTAAATGATAAAGCGTTAAATGGCCCATTAAGCAAAAAAAATGCCGCCGTCATGTCTGTAGCAGCAAAGCGGCTCCGAAGATGACCGACGTCGCCAAGAAAATAAAACTAAAGCAGCTGAGTACAAGACAAACTTTGGGAAATTCGGGACTGGATGAGAAATGAACCCACGGCCTCCAGAATTCTAGCCGGAATGCGAGTTCCTAACACAAGTACGGCTCCATGGTTCCGGCTGACTAAGGTGGACGTAGTGAGCGCCTTGTGGCAATCGACTTGGAAAACGCCGATAACCTGTACACGGAGCGTGGCGTAGAATGAGTTCGATGTTGCTTTACGCGTTGTCAGGTTCAACGTTAAGGTCGCACAATGTTTAAAGGTTGAGTATACATAGAGCCACATACCCACTCATGTTGACTGGCCAATTTCTGCCGTCAGAAGCACGCAGCCGTTTCACAGATTCCCGTTTGGCTGCGACGCCAACATCGCCAACCATAATTCTCATATAGTAGGATTACTCAGTGACAATTCTAGCTGTTGTCAGAGGTTCACAACCCATTCACCAATTCTGACTGGGTTCGATGTCAACCTGCTCACACTGTGGTGTCCAAACGGACGTTAACGCCGTCGCAGTGCTTAGGTGTCCTGAGAATTCTTTTTTAGTACGAGTAGAAATATTGTCGACCTGTCAGCTCGCAGCGACCCATGTGGTGCGGACAGCTACGAAAACTGTGGACACCTATGGCCCAAAATACACGATGACAGCAAGCAGCATGTTCACCTTAAGATTGACTTGACTGTAAGCGGTTTGCTCGGGGCGTGAGACAGGCATATTCTTTGGGCTCCCTGAAAAAAGAAGACATGAAGACGTTAACATCGTTATTAATTAAACGAGAGAAAGAGGGAAACACTTTGATAAGAAAAAAAGCAGAGAGGTTTGCTTAAGGTAAACCTCCCACCAGCAACTGTACAGACACAATATAGGAATAGGGGAGGAAAAAAGAATAAATGGTGACAGCTAGGAAGCAAACTGTGTATACATACGTAGAATACAATTACATTTGTAGCGTCGTAAGTCAAGTTCTACGTGCGCAACTCTTACTGCGCTGTTAGCCGCAAACATCTTAAAAAGACAAATATTCGCGGATTTATTCGCGTAAAATTGGTAACAGAAGCTGGTATTCGTGAGCCACATTTTCACGCTGGTGTTTTTTTTTTGTGCTTTACTGTGATAGGCTTGGTCATTAAAATAAGTTTTAATCTGCGATACCCTGGTCATAGCCACGAAACAGTCTAGAATAAAACAAAACGTAATGAAAACACAGACACGTTGGCAGGAAACCGCATAAAATGTGCTAGCCTCCCTGTTTTTGTTGATTATGGGTGAACTTTTAAACATGAAGTTTAAAATGGAGATGAAAGACTGGAAAAAATCAAGTGCCCATGTCTATAAGTCGGACCGGGTGCTTTTAGGGATGTGCTTTCCGTTCTGAGATACAGGAGCAGTCACCGATTCCCTACATCTTAACTAGGTGCTTACGTTTATTGACAGAGAGGGTGACAACAGAATACAGGTACTAAATGACCACCCAACTTCAGCCACCACCGAATCAGCAGTAGCGGTAGAAGGAAGAGAACCTACAAATGAAACTGATGAACTATCGTAGAAAACGACGGAACTTAGTGAGGAGCGCAGGAATATGATAGAGTCAGAAACGAAAGAGCAAATAAAATCGGCGGAGTTCAAGTTTTTTTTTTTCGACTCGGAAGTGTTTTATTCCGGGATTCACGAAGATTTCACTCACGTCGTATCCGTCACGGAAGTGACGCCAGTACAGCGAAGCAAGCGGCCTGTAAAGGGTGCACCCCAGCACACAGGATGTTCTTGCGGGGAAGCAACCTTTAGTACTAAACAGTACGTTCTTCTTCGGGTTGTTCGTTTTCGGGTTTTTATATACTTCAAGACGAAATTGTTTTATGCCGGGAAACACCAAGATTTCACTGGCGTCATATCCGTCACGGAAATGACGCCAGTACACCTTCGCCGAACCGACCCGTCAGCAGGACGTCGTTCGCCAAGCACAACCACAAGACAGCCGCCGACCCGCAAGCTATGCTCAGCTGCAGATTTCGCTGCACATTTCACCTTCGTGTTTTACCGATTCCTATGACGGATGAATCAACCACAGTTTTTTTTTACTCCTATTTTCACCCAGTTAATAATTAATATCGACATTTTGCTCATTCACGCGCCCGTTGTATGCTGTAAACAAGGTGCACCGACCGCTTAGATTTAGCCCTGTGGACTTTCAAGCGTGTAGTCACAAACGGCGACACGAAATAGTCGAGGAGAATGGTGCGAAGGAAAGGACACTTTCAAGCTCACTTTTCTCGATAATAAATGCGCCTAAATTTGCCAGCAAAAGAATACTGCCAACATGACCGACGTATATCATAAGCAAGTAGAGAATGTTGACAACGCACCTCAATGTCCCTTTGAAGGTAATAATTTTGCACGTGCGCTGAGTTAACGAGGGTGACTATCCCAGTACATCTCACGCAAAGCGTAATGCTATTACAGGGATGTTAAGGAGGGGCAGAAACATCGGTTATGCCCATTTGAGATGCTTCCAACTCTATACAGAGCGCGCGTACGCGAGCACGCGCGTATATACTCACACACCTGCGCACACGCACACACACACGCTCATCAACGTGTTCGTCGAAGCAACAGATTACCGCTTGGGTGGCATAGCAATCAGAACTGAGGGAATAGTTTAGAATGTGCAGTTTTGTAGCGGGTGCCGCCGGTAGGTGTAAAGAGCAAAATTTAGACGAAGAACGAAGGAGGACGACCCCAACTTGCCCAGAAGTCCGCCCTAATCGGGTGGAACCAGGGTTACCTTCCTTTTCAGGGGGAAAGAGTGAGTACACGTGACCTTGCACTCACCGTTTTCCGCCACAGAATGGCCCGGTACTGTTGTAGGCCCTGCGTGTTGGAGTCGGCCAACACAACAGACAAGAAGAACGACGTCTTCTCAGCGTCTGCCCCCACGTAGTTTTGGTGCACTGGGAAAGAAAAAAGAACGGAAAGGAAAGCACAGTCAAAATTGAGGTAATTTGCTGGAGAAGGCTCATAAAGAACTCAATAGGTGTTTTTCGTATGCGGAGGCATGACGGCATTAAATTGCTCGAAATAAATCAGACATTGAGTTTTTAGCGCTTAGCCACAATCGCAGCATGCATATGCGCAATCACCGCCGCTATAGAACATTGTTGCTAGAGCGAAAATTTTTAAAAGAGAAAGGGTTATGTCACAATTCCAGACGAAAAGCACCGTGAAAAAGCTAGCGCTTCTTTTGGAACGTATATACGGTTAGTAGAGGGGTAACAGCAGAAGAAGAAAGGAAAATACACTTATTTTCTCTTGCTATAAATCTGCACGTTAGTAACGATGAGCTTGTGAGTTATTGTAATTTTAGCAAAGTATACAACGCGAAAAACGTGGATAGAAGATACAACAACTGGGTTCTGAAATTTAACCAAACAGTGCTGTGTTCTCATGAAGCCTTGGTCATTTATTTAGAAGACATAACGGCCCAAGATAGGCCATATGCTTCGATATTTTGAAAATTTCGTATTCCTCATCATCATCAGCAGCAGCAGCAGCCTGCTAAGGCCCACTGCAGGACAAAGGCCTCTGCCATTGACCTCCAACCGCTCCTGTCCTGCGCTGCTCGAGTCCACAGTTTACCCCCGAATTTCTTTATTTCACCTCTCCATCGGGTTAAAGGCCTTCCCCTTCTTCTAGACCCATCTCTTGGTATCCACTCTGTTAGCCTAATTGTCCACCGGTTACCGGTTCATCTCACTACATGGCCGGCCCAGGCCCATTTCTTTTTCTTTATTTGAACTATGGTATCTCCCACGCTACTTTGTTCTATCACTCGTGGTTCGGGTCAGCACTAACCATCTGTCCGAGGTAGTTGTATTCTCTTACTTCTTCTAGCGGTTCATGTTATAAGCTGAAGATGACGTTTTTGGCATGCTCATTCCTCACTACTTTAGATATATTCATATTTATTCTTAGACCCGTGGCCGTGCTTTGTGATTGTAGTTACGCAAGCATTGCTTGCATGTGTTCTGCAGTCTCACTTAGCAAGAGTATGTCTTCCGCAAATCTCGGATGGCTCAAGTATTCACCGCTTATCCTTAATCATTTGTTTTCCCACTCAAGCTTTCTAAATACCCCCTTCAGACATGCTGTGAACAGTTTTGGCGAGATGGTATTTCCCTACATGTATTACTCCCTTTCGGATCAGGAATTGATCACTTTGCTTGTGGAGGGTTATCCTGCCCGCGCATTCCTTATAGATGTCTTCTAGAAGTCTTATGCAGGTTTCCTTTATTCCCTGGTCTTTTCGTGCTTCTACCACGGCTGCGGTGAGTACGGAATCAAACGCTTTCTCATTGTCTATAAATGTCACATAAAGTGCTTTAGTGTATTCTGCGAATTTTTCTATCACTTTATCCACAACATGGGTGTGATCCTTGATTGAGAACCCTTTCTTAAACCCAGCTGTTTCTCTCGGCTGCTGGAAATCCAGGCTGTCACCTATGCGGCGAACTATAACTTTGGTATTCAGTGTTTCATTTTCTTTTTCTTTACCTGTTAACTGGATGTTTACACATGTGTCACATATTCCCGCAGTCCCCAAAGTGAGTATTCTTAGACCAAAGTAAACAGACCAGGCAGTATGCACTAAAAAAAAAAAGGACATGTTCCAGAAATCCTCGGCACTGCCGATATGCCGCTCAGCTAACGAGGAAAAGCGTAGGAAAACAAAAGTAAGTGCAGACACCGGAGAGAGAGAGAGAGAGAGAGAGAGAGAGAGAGAGAGAGAGAGAGAGAGAGAGAGAGAGAGAGAGAGAGAGAGAGAGAGAGGGGGGGGGGGGGGGCAGCAAAAGACGCTCACTATCCTTCTAGGACACCACATGGTTCGCTTACTACGACTTTTTGCGAGAAAGCTGAGAAAACAAACAATAAGGGCTTTCTAGACCATGCTACTTTTCAGCACTTACCATAGTATACTGCATAACGCCGTTCTACATCCTTTTAAATGCACTCTACGTGATGGGTGGGCGCGAACAACTCACTACAGCTTCTTGCCAGCAACTTTCATCCCTTAAGCCAAGTAGTAGGGAAAGAAAACTCAAATTAGCAGAGGCTCGCTCAATGCTTGTTTTCCTTATCAAAGTCTTCGGAGGTTCATGGTGTTTCAGGAAAGAAAAAAAAACATTCAGCGCGGAAGTCAATTGCACCGCACGTTGTTTTGTTTTCATGCACACTTAGTTTCAATGAGCGGCCACGGCTGATTTTACTGGCTGATTTTACCTCTAGAACGAGGAAAAAAAGGCATAAAAAACGTATTCACGCTTCACGTTTGCATCGCCATGTGGGCTGTGTAGTTTTCAAATGATAAATAAATCGAAGATAGGAGCATGTATAAGGTGAAACAAGAAGTACTACACATTCACGCCAGTCGGAAGAAGGCGCCGTGCTTTAAAGGTCTAGGTCTGATTTCGTTTCCCTTAGCACTTGTTCGCATCCCGCGAAGCCCCACTTATAGGAGGGCTAAGAAAGAAATGTAAGGCCCGGTACGGACGAAACCGTATCGGAGCAAGCTTCCAGCTCTTGCCCCTTCATCGGCATGCGTAGGAACTATAAGGACAGGGGTAAAGATGAAAGTGCAAAGCCCATGGAGGCACTACCAACGATAAAATGGCACGGAAGTTAATCAGATGGTGTACGATTTAATGTCTGTTGATAGTGCACATGTTCGATGTAGCGGACTTTTCCGCGGAAGAAACAATGCCGCGTAGATCTTGAGCAACATTGTTCGCATAAATAAAAACCTTAGTTTATATAGAGGGCGTAAGGAGGCGTAGCCAAAAATAAAGTAAGGACACAGAACCCTGTCTAAAAAAGCGCTCCGGGCAGTTATACTTCCATTATGAATGCAAAAGGACAAGGAGAGATGGAGAACTGTGGAATGATGATGAAGGCGGAGGTCGCGTATATACGCATACTATGTCTACGAGTCCAATAGGCTTTTCGGTAAGAACGTGTGCTCAGGGCTGCAGGAGGAGAGGGATGACACTGCATTGGGGCACTGCCGAAACACATAGCAGCACAGGTTGGACCCCTTACCCTCATAGGGCCCATCTTTCGAATGCCAGCACAGCAAAAGTGGCTCCACAGCGTCATGACTTTAACGCCCTGTATTTGCAAACATTAAAATGTGAACACATTGTATATCGTGAGATGATGCCTTCCTTTTTTAAAACCATCCCTGTGCTCTCATCGGCGCTTGGTGGTGCAGTCACACTTAACTGCTTGCAGAAAGAGCCGTAGTTGCATCAAATACCGTTGACATTACACGCAGCGTATGAAGGGGCACACAAGGCCCAAAGAGTGGATAGGATCAGTTTCTTGTATCACTTGCACACGTTGTGGCCCCAACGCAGACGGAAGCTGCACAGCCTGCGACTGCACAGCTCTTACGGGAATGCTATTAGCCGGTCGAAGTCCCTAACGTGGCACCACTCCGTTTGAGACGTGGCTTATCAGGTTTATTACGGCTTGAATTCAAAGCTCCAGCTAGCAGACGCGCTTTAACCATGCATCCTACGAATCCCACTTACCTATAAGTGGGTCCTGAGACAAAGACGAAGCTTCAGAGCGTTATGTGCTAGTTTGCTGACCACCTATTACTCTCCTCCCCCTTTAACAGTGTCCCTATTAAGAGCCCAAACATTTCGTTGACACTCGCTTCCGTTTCAGTGAATCACACGACTTGCACCGTTTAACAGAGAAGCTGCTGACGCATAGGGTTCCGCGTGTATTTCCGTTGTACGCCAACAAAAACCTAGCGCGCCCTGTCGTTTCCCGCGCTCCAATCATGTTCGTGGCTAATTTCCTCCTAAGGCGGCGGTATATGTAGTTGTCCACGCTAGAGCCCAATCCCAATGCTCCGCGGGTCCTTAAACTGCGCAGCGTTTCATAGCGCGCGGTGTTCGTGTGCGTTTGCTAGTTTGTTTCCTTGATTGCGTTTGCTCGAGTTCGCACGTGCTTTAAGTCGAAAGGCTCCTCAAACATTTGCCGCCGTGCGGCTGGCGTCAGTCAGGTGTACGCCCTCACATTTTGTCGACCATTATCCTTTCACAGGTTTTTAATTACGTTCTTCATTACTGTAACAACGTTTTCTGAAAGTGTCCTTTGCGAGAGCATGCCTATGAATACACTTTGCACTAATGCACTCTTGTTACGATCGTAAAACTTTTGCCTGCCTAGCATATGGTACATATGTGAAAGGCAACCGCGGATGAAGCGAGCGAAACCCCGAATAATCTTCTAGTAATGCAGTTTTCCACCAAAGAAAGGGCGTTCGAGGGGACACGGAAACCATAAAGAAAATGCCGGCGATAAAAAGAGACGAACCAAGAAAAAAAGATGCAATCGCGGTGCCAAACAAGCAAAGGTTGCTTCCTTTCCGGGCAACTAATGGTACGAGCAAAGGTAACCTGTAATTCCAGAGGGCGGCCTTGCACTGAAATTTCTTCAAAGCACGCCAGAAGGAGGCTCCGCGAAGCGCGCATATTTGCCGCTCTTGAAAGCGCAGTAGCCGCGTGTGGGCGTATTACGCATATAGAAGGAACAGTGAAGCAAAGGATTCTGAAAGAGCACACCGCAGCACCATGAATGGCGGCCTGAATGAGTGCGGCAAAGAACAAACTGCGCGAGGAATGCCAGACGGCGAAGCGAATCCGGTGCCGAACAAAGGGCAAAGCAAACAAACAGCCGCTCTTCCTCCCCCTTCTACCTCGCACGCAGAAAGGAAGTCATACTTCTTATTCGGGCGTCATCGCCGTCGATAGGAAGATAAAAGCGGCCAGGCATCCGCGGTGGCAGCCCCGGCACGCGCGGACCCCTGGCTTTGCCCGTGGCCCCATTGTTCACCAGCACCCGCGCCGCTGGCGAGATGGCGAAGCGGCGAAATGCCAGCGTGGGCAGGCCATCGGCAGAGAACACACACGCCGGTATGCGGGCGCTTGATGGCCGCCTGCATACTGGCATGGCTTGAACACACGCAGGAACTCAGCGGTCGCCGACAAGTCGACCACACGTCCAACGATATCATCCGCCGGACAGCCTGTGGCTGTGCACTGCTTCACAGAAGGGTGGCTAAGCACGCGATACGGCAACCCATTTGCCGCCTCTTCACAGGGCTAGGCAGCCCTGGCAGGAATGGAGCCACTCCTCCGAAGCAATACGTAGCACGAAATTGGGCTGGAACGTCGGTGCGTTTGCGTACATAGCACCCGGGCGACGTACGCGGCGATTTCGGGGGAAAGCTCAATTTGCGAAAGTTTCCAGATTGGGCTTACGTTTATAAACCATTGCGGACCTTGTTCGCCTTTCTCAGAAAGGCCACCTTACCGTGTTGGAACTTCTGCTGTTGGCCTTCATGCGCCCGCACAAGAATGCACATCCACGGGTAAGTGCATGGTAACAGTGACGCCTGTTTACACAAACATTTCTTGAGCAAAGTTGGAACAGAAAACTAAAACACGATTTAGCTTGGAATCTATGTGTTCACGAACACTCCTAATGGAGAAGGTATTGAGAAGCAACAGTAAGCGCGGACCTGGTAATCTCACGAGCTCAACCGCCTCCATTAAGGTAAAGGAGCTTCGAAATAGGCTCACCGGTGCATCCTTGCAACAAGTCGCAAGGAAGCTAGTAC